>NW_009259680.1:1231207-1252550 GCF_000687185.1 Egretta garzetta
CCTTTGTTTTGTGTTTTTGCTTTTTATCTACCTTGTTTTTCCTAGTCTTCCATCTTCTGTGTTTGCTAAAGCTATGCAAGAATGCAGTGCCAAACAACGCCCTATTACTGCTCTGCAGCTTTTATGTGAGAAGGTAGCCTCTCAAATGTACTCGTCCTAGGCAGTGATAGCTACCTTCACCCACCATTAAGGTTGCACAATCATTTCCATTACAAGAGTATTTCCTTTTTTTTTTTCTTTCCCCCTTTTTTTTTTCCCCTGAAGTTGCTTGCAACTTTGCTAAACCCTATCATTCAGGCTGAAATTTTCCATGCTGGGTGTCTACCTCAGGCCTCTTTTGCTTAATTTAAAACAAAACAACTTAAATGCCACCCATTTCTGAGAACGAGATGATGCAAAATGTGTACATCTGCCCACGTTAGAAATCTTACCGTCAATTGAAAAGCTCTCCTCCTTCACCTTGTTTGGAGGTCAATACCAGGCTGTCCTGCTTTTTAGAAGTGCCTTTGTCATTACTGTGGTATTTCTTGAAAACTGAAGAAAGTGTAGGACTGAAGCACTCAGGCTGTGCCTCGTTAAAAGGGACCTAGAGTTTGGAAACGAAATTCTGCAAAAATGTGCCAGCCTTTCAAAAGGAAACGAGTGCAGCCTTAAGTGTCACAGCAGTGGCAGCACCTGCCTGGCCTCAGGCAAAGAGCACAGGCACCAGAGAAAAGAGGGTCACCCACTGGCAGAGGATTTTCCAGAATTTAGGTCTGTGTCTGTTGTTCATGTTCAGCACATAATTTTGACATTCCCTGGAAAGCTAGGTACTTGGGGGTTCTTCTTAGGGTAAGTCGACGGATATGACTTTTCCACCATGAGTAGTTTCTCTGTTATCTCAGGTGGAAAAAGGCTGATGAGGAGCTGGTGTTCCAGCTTTGTACGATAAACCTTGTGAGGACTAAGGTGAGATGTTGATGTTGCCGTTGTTGAGTTTTCTTTTAATACTTCAGAAGCATTGCTGAATGTAATTCACACAACACCATTAACACTGAAGCTGTTCAGAAGCCAGGACTGTCCTTGCAACTGTATTCAGCCCCCCTGTACAGCATGAGAATGGTGTGGAGGGCCTAGAGAAACAGTTGAGAAATTATGATGTCAAGGTGACCGACTGGAGAGCTACATCCACCTCCAGACTCTGCTCATTAAACTGTCTCTTTTGGGGCTTATGACTCTTCCTTAGGGAGCTTCCAAGTATTGCCATTTTCTTTATGTCAGGCTTCTTTATGTCTTTTTCTTTATGTTCTTCCTCTCATCCCCTCTCCCTCTGGCTTATGTTAATGGAAGTATTACTACACTGTGGATAAAGAGCACATATGTGGCTAAAACCAAGGGCTATGGCAAGATATCAGACCTTTCACCATAATAACTAGGTATCAGAAAGAAAAGGCAAAAGTGAGGGGGTTTTTAGGTGTACATACTGGTTTATTTACACTTTTCCTCTTCTGACAGAAGCTGTAGGCGCAGGTCTGTGATACTGCTGCAAGTCCGTGGCAGCTAGAGACAGGTCTTATTAAAGATGTCTTATTAAAGACAGGTCTTATATGAAAAGATGGATAACCCCGGCAGCTTCAAATTTGACTTGTGTGGTGGACTACATCAGGATTGATCATCCAGGCAAGATCACAAGGCAGGTCTTCAGCTGCACTCAACTTACAGGAACTTGCAATGGGTTCATGAAGCTGGAAGTGTGTGCGTGTTTGAGAAAGTTGCAGTGCTAGTGTGGCTGTAATACAGGATCTCTGATACCCTGTTGATGTTGCTTAACTCTTAGTACTAATGAGTTTTAAGTGGCTTAGTTATCTTAAACTGCTCTAAAGGCTTAGACTGATTTAAGCAGTTTAGCTTATAGTTGTGCCAGTCATGGTTCGTAGGGTTGAGGGGTCCCAATTAAGCAGTGTATAGTCAGGAAGCGTCAAGACAAAGGGTCTGTTTGCATTTGTGCTGAAGAGATAATTTTTGTGTGTTCCTAATTTTTAGATAATACCCCAGAAACACTTAAGAGGATAAGAAATAGAGCTGAATAACAAAGAATAAAACAATGCCAGTTGTGTTCCTGTGGCCTTTAATTTAGGTTTTAGAGCATATCGGGCACAGACACATTAGTCACAGGCACACTTGATGTGTCCTTTGGGCTCTGCCTCACTTCTGTCATTTTAGGATGAGGCTGGGAACATTCTCCTGCTCCCCTTTCACCAGTCATTCCAAGTCCTTCAGCACCATCATCACTTCACCACTTTACATTATACATACCTTACAAACTGCGTTGTGAGGAAAGAGACTGTTATTGTACCCATGTGACTCATGGCAAACTGAATGACAAGAGTATTAAGTGGTTTATCCAAGGATACATTGAAAATCTGGGCAAGTCGGGGAGTTGAACCTCATCTCCCAAGTTCCAGCCTTTAAGGCCACTGGACTTTAGCAGAGGATGCCTGAATTTTCCTAACAAGCTTGTCAACACACCTACTTAAAATCTCCAGAATAAAAGCACACATAGAAATCTGGTCCTTTGTGTTAGATCAGAATTGAGAAAAAAAGGCATTGACTCTTTAAATCTCAAATGTTAGTTATTGCCTTTAGGAAGCCGCACTTTATTGCCAAAAGCTCTGGGTTGCATATTCAAGTTTGCCTGACATAAAGGTGCAATCAGTTGTGGAGCAGAATGCAGTAGCAATCTTACTGCATCCAGCAATTTTGTAAGAAATCACAGAACAGCTTATAAAAAGGACAGAGAGGAGATGTTTTGTGTATTTGTAGCCTGGCTGAAGCTTTTCTAAAGAGTTAATAGGTGAGAGGGACCAGAAATTCAAACTGCCTACCCTGTTCTGCTGGTTCCTAATTGTCCCAGCAAGATCCCTAATTATGGGAAGTCATGCAGGAACCAAACAAAGGCACACAAAAAAACATATCTGGAATTGCAGAGCAAAAATGGAAAGCACACTGGGAATCCAGAGAAAAATATCTGTGCAATTCATGTGAAAGAAGAAAATGTAAAGCTCAGAAAAGGTTTTTCTGCTCTGTTGCTTGAGACAATAGGGATTTAGTAAAGAATTAGTCTCCATCAAAAGGTGAAGGAGTAAGACCACTGTCAAAGAGGAAAAACATGGCAGAGCCAGAATCTTCACTTGGTCTGTGATGTCAGCCTGTCTCTATAAAGCTGTCAAGCCAGACATGAGGTCAGCACAGTGCCTGGGTGGCAGATAAGACTTGGCTTTCTTTCATAGCAGAGCCTGGAGAAAGTGGGTGAATCAAAGGTGGTTATGCAAAGATGGTGGTCTCCTGCACTACCTTTCTTACTACCAAGAGGAAAGATGGAGAAAAAGAGGCAATCTAAGAGGCAGTGCTGGAAGAAAAAAGTAAGGGAAGTCAAAACTTCCAGAGGAAGCTCCAGAGGACAGGCGAGTCCAGGAGGAGATGTGAGGATTTATCCCACTGCTGGAACAAATTCTTGTGAACATGAATATATAGTAATCATTCTTGGGCTGAAAGTGTGGATCCTGGAATAATTCTCCAAGGCAAAGAAAGCAATCTCAGAATCAAAAGGGGTTTCTAATTGAACCTTGGGCTAAGACAAGACAGAAGTGCAGACTTGTTCTTAGCCTGACCTCAGCTTAGGATTGAGGACGAGATTCAAAAGATGACTGAAGATATTTTTCTGAGGGTTATTCCAGTTCAAAGAATGAATGGAGCTTGAAATAACTTGCTAAATATAAACACAGAAGACTTATAGGTCAGGAGGGTGCTTTTTGTCCATGTCTGCATCCAAGACTGGATGATCTCTCTCATTAAACCTCTGCTTCTCCTTTGCAAATACTGGATGATACCCTTCTCCTCTTGAAGTAAAGAAAAGCATCTTCCAGAGTTGAGTGATCTGAATTCTGCCCTCACAGCTATTGGCCTTGCAAGTCTGATGTGAGAATTGGAAGAGAGAGACCAGCTGTGATTTCCATGAAGTAAATATCCTTTCTAGCAAGGATACTTGTTAATTCTCAAAGCATCCCTTGGATTCCTTTACTTTTCTCCCTGCAGACATCAGGCAGGACTTCTCTCTGAGCCTCATGGCTGAATTTTGAAGGCAGATTTATCCTCTGTTATTTGCAGATACATGTCAGCAGGTTAATGGGGAGATACGGAGAAGAAAGGACACACTATCTAACAGCGACAGGAGTGCCAGGGACTAGTCCCACAGTGAGCTGTGAAAGATTTATGCCACAAATCACGTCAAAATAAGCAAAAGCTAATGTTTACCTCCCCCTCAGTTTAATGCTCTCAGCTGCAGAGAAAAAAGCAGAAGAGAAATCAGGAATAAAATCCAATCAGCAAAGTGCTGTCAAATGGTTTCCCCTGCTTGGTATACCACAGGTTGGTATAGCTGTGAGACACAACCCCCACCGCTATCTTAGTCTGAAAAAAGAATTGCGTCAAAGGCACAAACATTGCTGAGAGAAGTTTTGTGCCAGCTAAATAGCTAAATGGAGTTATAATGGACTATGGGGGTTTTTCTTAAGGAATTCCACTTTGTGGAAGATTACAAATTGCATTGATTGATCAGTTTTCTTGAATGGAGAAGGGCTCTGCAAAAAATCATTTCCAGACCTTAAGACTGGCCAGCCAGAAAGAGTTAGAGCTTGTGACTTCTAAGACTCAGCCCTATGTGTGTAAAACAGGGTTAATATCCTTTCTCTCAGCGTTGTTCTGAGGATATGGCTGTTAAGTGGTAAGAGAGAAAAAGTGTGTTTTCATGGCGCAACGTACAGCTGCTTAGCTGGGCGTAGCATGGCTATGGGGTACATGCATTGTTCAGAGCTGGCCCCAGTAAGTTGGCCGAGCACTTCATTGTGCCGTGGAGACCCGCAGTATGATACTCTGCTGAGAGTGCCGGGGAGAAATGTGTACAGGGGAAATAAATAGCAGTTGCGCATTCAGTGCAGGATTCAGCTTGTGGGCAGGATACAAGGTGTGGAGATTCATGTGGAATGAGGACAGTAAGGATGAGCGTGTTTGTTTATTCGATCCATGACTGTATGAGATGGTGGATCCAATTCTAGGACCAGAGCAAACGTACCATGGCCACACGATGCACGGTGCTGAAACAGTACATACTTACTTTGCTGTGTCAAATGCTTTTTAAAGAAGCGAAGGGACGCTCTGTTCTGGCAGATTGTATATCATGCACAGTGTGACTTCATGATGAGTCAAGTATGGTCTGTCCTTCCACAGCTGGTGTAAGTCCCCTATATGAATATAAAGCTTCCTAAATGCCATCTTGTGAGCTCTGGCTGAGAAGATTATTAAAATGTGATTGTATGCATGCATCTGGTCCAGATGAAATTTGTAATGCAGTGACCCAGTAGTGCGCAGGCCGCATATCAGTGATGGTAGAGTCACGGTCCAGGTTTATCAGTTCCCGGTGCAGAGTGTGGTAGGGGTTCCTCAGACAAAACAGCTTGTGATCCTGCAATTGGAGATTATATCACAGTGCCTTACCTCCAACAGGGAACAGAGGTTTCATAGACAGTTCTAATCCTGGCATTTCCTACCTGGGAGTGCATGATTTTGTGCCCTTGGTGATATTCTTTTTGTGTGTCATATGATCGTAAGTCTATGCTTGTGAGCATT
Organism: Egretta garzetta; assembly: GCF_000687185.1. Taxonomy (NCBI): domain Eukaryota; kingdom Metazoa; phylum Chordata; class Aves; order Pelecaniformes; family Ardeidae; genus Egretta; species Egretta garzetta. The sequence goes on from NW_009259680.1 coordinate 1,236,872, forward strand.
TTCCATGCAGCACTTGGATATTTTGCCTATAATTCTTTAACAGTGTGCTTTTGTGTCTTCCTTTGCAGACCTTTTTCCACTGCTCTGTTTGTAATCTTTAATGATCAATTCTGCTATGAAACAAAGCAGCCTAAGACATGATTGCTTAAGCATCTACAATAATGGACTAAATGTTTTGGCATTGAGGGGCTGCTGTAAACAGAACTTCCTTTGTGATGGATGCCTACTGGAAGTTATTGAAATCTAGTATCAGTACTTTGTGTTAAGTTTTAAAACATACTGCTTCCTTTATTACCTGCATCCCTAGCGATTCTCTTTGTCAGTCAACAAATTAATAACGCAGCTGTGTTCGAAGCCAGTTTTGCATCTGAACTTGAGGGTGACTTTCACCGGAATGCAATTCAGTTACGCACTGTGTCAGGTGCCAGGTGCTGGGGCCAACCTGGAACGAATACTGAGCTGGTTTGTTACAGGGCTCTTGGAAGTGGGGCTGCTTTCATGCCTCTGCCAGGAAGGGATGAGCAGCCTTCCTCCCTGTGAGGCTGCTCCCTACTTCCCTGACCAGAGGCTACAGATGGTTGTTCTCCCATTAGGAGCCACAGCAGCCAACCTGATTTTCAAATGGGAGTTTGCCCTTGGTAAGATCAAAAACCTTCAGGCTGCGAATTGACTGCACTTTTAAATAAATGCAGCACCTCTCCAGCCCAGTGTCAGGTTTTCCAGTGACATAGCAAAAGTGAATTTAGCTGCTGTCAGTATGAGGAACAGATACTGAGATCTCCTATGACAGAAAAGGGAAGGAAAGGGATGGAGTATGGATGGGAGGAGCAGTGGTGGTGACCCTGTGTAGAGATCAGAGGAGTGAGGACAGATCATGCTGCTAGCCCTGATGCTGGAAACAGCAGCTGTCCACACACTCTGAAGTCAGTCAACCGGAGGCGGTGGCAGCAGAAGACAATCTGGCTCTCCAGCAGCCTAGAATAGGCAAAATAGGCAGCTGGGTCATAGCTGTTTTGCGTGCTTTGGTTTCCTGTTCCGGGAAGTTAAATGCTTTATTGATTCCTAGAGCCAGCCCTGTACCTGTCTACACATGGCTTCAATTATTTCTCTTTATGTTTGCATTGCATTCCTTTTTCCCTCTAAATCCCTGCCCATTCTTTTGTGTGGTCCATGGAGAGGGAAAGACCTTACCAGCACTCTTTTGTAACAAGGATGCTCTTTTAACTCAAATCACAGAATCATAGAATCATTTAGGTTGGAAAAGACCTTTAAGATCATCAGGTCCAACCGTTAACCTAACACTGCCAAGTCCACCACTAAACCATGTCCCTAAGTGCTACATCCACCTATCTTTCAAATACCTCCAAGGATGGGGACTTAACCACTTCCCTGGGCAGCCTGTTCAATGATGGTAGCAGTCTGTGTGGTTGGACTGAACATCTTTGTCTCCACCTCCTGCTGCCTACCTCTGCAAGGTGGGCTACTGCACACATTTCAGGTCTAGCAGTGACATGATGGATTGTCTCGCAGCAGGCATGGCTGAAGCATATGAACAGGCAATAAGCATTCCTCCAAATTGCCAACATGGGTAAATATTAGCTTCATTCATGGGGACTTCTCTCTTTTTCATGCCAGCACATAATTTCAGTGTTGCAACAGCATCTTTAGTTCTTGTCTGCTAACTGCTGAGGCCATGCTGTCTGGGAAGCTACCCATGTGTCTGAATCCAGGAGAGCGAGGGGAGCGATTTCCCTTGTGTTGCAGCCAAACCCACTTTCTTCCAGCACAGCACAAGCCTGCTACACAAGCTTCATGCTGGAAGTGTTGAGAGGGGAGGGTGGCAGACTAGGAAAAGATGGAAGCGTGGCCAGAAGGCTGGTGCCCCGCGTACCCCTGGTGTGGAAGCTGCATCTGATTCAACGGCGGCAGCAAAGCGTAAGAAAAGTGAGCGGCATCTCTTTTGTCCCTAGTGGCAGACCAGCACCAATTCTAATCCAGACAATGTGGTAGGGGGGCAGCCACAGTTTTGTCTGGACCCTGGGGGCCTGCCAGCTGTTCATAGCTGGGAGCTGAGGCAGCGCTTCTGTGGGAGTGAGGGAATGTGGGCATCATCCAGAGTGAGATGATGAACAGAAAGGAATTGGCAGATGGAAACAGAGAGGGTGTCATGTATTGGGGAAGCAGTTGATGTTCAGAAATACTTGTCCTGGGGACAGTGTTAGCTTATTGAGGGCATTGGCTTGGAGATTGCAGTGTGTTCTGTGATCCAAAGGTTAGAAAGAATGTTAGGCTTAGCAAGTGCAGAAATAAAGTAGGGAAGCCAAGCCAGCTCACAGAGTAAAACCCAAGAAATAGTTTAATTATATCATAGGCTTGCATAGAATTGCGTGCTAAATTGCTAGGCCTTGCTGTTGAGTGTGATTTGCAAAGCTTTAAAATGCAGCTTCCTATCCTCTTCCCATTTCCTGATACGCAAAGTACATATGGCAGGCTTGTTCACCTCTCATAAAAGGCTGGAGGGGTGTTTCTGTTCCTCTGGAAGAACAACAGGGAGTAGCTTCCCACAGTGTGTTGTGGGGGGGCTGGATTGGAGCAATGGCCCTGCTGCTCCCATGCACCCTGCTGTCCAAGCAGCCTCTCACACAGAGGGTACCGTGTGCTCGCACGCCAGGAGCGAGTGTGGAATAGCTTGGGTACTGCAGATGATTCCCTCTGTCTTCATATGCATAGGCTTTCATCACAGAATCTGAGCATCCATGCAGACGTTTTCACCAGTTCCACTGGACCTGTTTACTTCCACACCTGAGATTGTGCACTACTGAGTTTCCCTAAACTGAAAGAGCCCTCTGAAAACTAAGAGGTGTATACCCATCCCTTCATGCTGGTTTAAAACTGATCTTTAAAAATGTGTTTTTAAAATCTATTTTAAACTTAACTAGTGCAGTTTTCTTGTGGTAGCAAAGGCAAAGAGAAGAAAGGAAGGGAATAGGGCAGAGATGGATCACCTCTGTGTGTGTGCACGTGCTGCCTTTAAAAACAGGGCCTGGCTCAGGCATTTGGATTTAGCTGTTTCTTTTCTCTTTAGGAACCAGTCTAGAAACTTCTATGAGCTGCCAACTACAGATAATATACCTGGGCGGGACAGCATCCATTTGGATTTGTACTGGTTACCTTTTCATTGCAATTTCAAACAGGACCAGCAGGGCAGAAGCGTGCCTGGAGCTGAGAGGGGAGAAGCAGGTGTCATCTCTCTGCCAATAACTTGCTCTTTTCCTATGGACAAGTCATTTAGTTGCTCTGTGCCTGGGGTGGTGGCTTGATGACACAGAGTCTTCTTTGGTAATACAGGCTTCAGGTATTGCTACTTCATTTCCCACCATCATCATCCTCTCCTTCACTTTCTCTTTCCTCCACAGCTCATTCCAGCTCCTGTGCCAATGCATGTAACTACTGCGTTCACCATCAGTCAGCATTTTCCCAGCAGTATTATCAGTCTGGTAATTGCTGAGACTATAAAATACAACAACAAAAAAAGCTCTTTTAGGTTTGTTTGTTTTTCAGTTGGAATAGTTACACCATCTGGTTTATGGAGTAGCACACAGCTGAGGGTCAGCATGTTGGGAGGTGGCGAAGGCACGAGGAAGGAGTGAGGAAGAGGCAGAAGCAGCAGTCACTGAAGACCTTGCTGCCATCACATTCTTCATATTGACAAACTACAGCCTCCATTTCAGCATTAAACAGCAATGAGAGAAGGTGCTGTGAGTCATCACTAAAGGATGTTTGCAAAGTGGTTTGAGATCCTTACAGATACCTTGCAGAGAAATGTCCTTGAAGAACAGAGATCTCTGTTTTTACCCTGCAAGATTTTCTAGGCAGACAAGAATTGCTGCAGGTCATGGCCAGCCTTAGAGCATGAACACCTGCTTGGGAAGGAGATGCCTGGATCGTGTAAGAATCACGTGTTTTGAGAAAAAGGAGGGAGGAGGGGTTGTTAGGTTGCAGGTACTTTCCTGTTGTCTAATTGCAAGAAGGGGGAGAGAAGACTCACAGCTACGGGCCAAGCTTTCGACACTGTTCAGTGTGCAGTGGGCTGAGCAACTTCTGTCTAGCAGGCTGTAACTGTTGAGAGCAGTAAGGCTATCATTGCTGTTACCAGCTTAAATGTTATATTTCTCCCATTCCACCACAGTTGTTTGTTGTCATTCTTCTCCCTCAACTCGGTTGTCCCATCTGTGGAGCTGCCATGAGCATTTATGTTGTGGTGCTGTCAATCAGATAGCCATTCTGAGGGGAAAGTTACCTTCTTCATCCTCAGCTAATTCAGCAGCCAGGTGCACAAACCCTGGGGTCAGCTTAAGCAAGTGTGAGGTACAGGAGCATGAATGAATGAATGAATGAAGGTGAAGAACACCAAGGCTTTTTAAGCCAAGTTAAGCAGTGTTTCAGTCCAACCAGAGTGGAAAAGGGAAATAAGGTCTTGCCTATCTTCTGGAATTCTTGGCTTTTGCCTTTTTAAAAGACAAATGAACAGAAAATATGCACCAAGTCTTGACAGCTAATTACAGGCAGGAGAGAAAAGGAGGAAGGGAAACATAAACAAGTTGAGCAGAAACATCTTATAAAAGCATTTTCTGTTGCAGAAATCTGTTCATAAAGGAACACACAGAGACAGCCTTCTTTCAGTGGGTCCCCTGATTTGGCTGCAAGTTCACTGCTCCCATAAGGTTCTTTATCCCCCACTGAAGTATTGGAGAGATTCACCATCACACATGTGCACCAAGTGCTGTGCAGCCCAGCTGCCACTTTGGGTCGCCCAGCAAGCCTTCCTGATCTGGCTGAAAACTTGCTCAGCAGAAATCACTAGATCTAGCACAAAAGACGGGCTTGAATCATGCAGCAGCCCAGGGGTTGAGGAGTTGAAGCCAACTGTGAAATGGCCAGGGGCCAGATCAGAGACCTACGTTTCCCCATCCATAGGATACCTAACGTGGGAGCAAGAAGGTTGTGTTTAGGGAACACAGTTGGCCATGTAGTGCACTATGCGTTATACTAGGCAGACAGTTACAACCAAGCAAGAGCTCTATTCTACAGAAACACTGAGATCAGGGTATTGTTGCATTAAATGTTTTGTATGTGAGACCAAAGTAAAGTGTCTCTGCTCTGAAAAGCCTCCAAAGACAGCCCCGATGTGGTGGGAAAGGTTGTCATCTGCAAGGGACCATTCAGCATCCAGCAGGTAACAACTCCTCTGCAGTGACATTGATGCTGGGTTTTGGGGGATTTGAGATAGGAGCTCAGTGAGGAGGGAGTTGCTTTTATGACTAGAAGGAGTGGGTGAAGAATAAGGAGGAAAGAGGGAAGAGAAGTGAGAATCAGTTGTGGAGGGAGGCTGGTCTGGGGGGATAAGAAAGGAGGATGTAGGAGCAAACTGCTATTCCAGAAGAAATGCCTAATTTAAAATTGTATAGAGTGTGGATGACATTGTGAGTACAGCTTTGAGCTTGCTAATGTGATTCTGTGGCTGTTCCTGCCAGCCTCCAATACAACGACCTGTGCACCTGGCTCTTTGCAATATGTATTTTATCTTTTTTTCTACACAAGCCTATATGGCTCTGGTGCAGAAGACTCCCCATGACTCTCTAAAGGGAGGTAATCTTGTATAGTTACTGGTGGGTGTGAGCAATATTTATTTTTAGGGGAGCTTTTGGAAGTGGGGGGACAAAAGAAGGGAGGACCTGTGCAACAGCAAAAATATCTCCCTTTTTTTTTTTTTCTTTACTTGCTGTACACTGCTAACCTGTTACTCCACATACGGCTGTGTTTCAGGAGCGGGAAAAGTCCTTGTAACACCCTGTGGGATCCCCTGGGATGGGATGCACGAGGCCAATGTGAAAATGGTGCAGCACTTGTCCTTTAATTACCAGATCTGTCCTTGCTCGTGGAGTCAGCCTGCTTTTCTGATCAGACTCCCCATAAACTTTTTGCCATCCCAGTTCTGTAGAAAATCTGCATCATTTTCTAATGGTGGTGGTTTTGCATGGCACAGCTTTAAACACTGCAGGCTGGTTCTCCTTTTTTTTTTTTCTCTTTATTGCTTGCTTGCTTTTATTTTGCCCTTTGTTTCCTCCACCGTATTGTTCATTTATTTGCACTCCCTTTGTGCCTTGTCTCAAGGCTGTGAGCAACGTCTCAGTGCAGGGAATTCATTGCGCTACCACGTCATGGTGGAAAGAGCTCCCATTCAGAGACAAAGGAGTATTTTTTTAAAGGGGAAACCGTGTTATCCACAGCTTCATGTTTGTACAGCGCAGCGTACGAAGACTGTCCCCTTTGGCACGACTATGTCTCCTACTGTTCATGACAAAGTATGAATTGAGCAAGAGAGAAATTATGGCAAAGGAACGAGTTGGAGCCTGTTGAAGGGGAGAGGGTGCAAGCAGGGCAAGTGTCCAAAGCCACAGGCAACGGAGGGACCCCATGGAGCACAGCTATGATTTGGTGCAAGGCATCTAACAAGCGAGTGGGAGCAGAGGGCAGGGTCTATGCCCTTTGCGTGAGGTGTCACATCTCTGCTCCTGAGCTGCTGCAGTTTACAGACAAACGCATTCGGTTGGACTTGATGATCTCAAGGGTCTTTTCCAAACATTCGGTTGGACTTGATCTCAAGGGTCTTTTCCAACCTAAGTGATTCTGTGATTGCCTTGAGCTCGTCTCAGTTTAAACTTGCACTCGGCTGTGAAATGCAGCAGCTGAAAAGCAGTTACCTATGCTGCTTCTGGATGGTGGAAGCAGGCAGTGAAGTGGTGTAACTGCCAGACAGCACAGCAAAATCTGTCCCTGAATATAAGTTAGGGCCTGGGGTTCCCATGTGAGGTTCAAGACAGTGAGGCCGTCGGAGGAGCGAGCTGCCATCTCAGCAGTAAGAAGATTAATGCCAATGGATATGATAAAACAAGTGCTAAATGAAAGAAAAAGCTCACCGCTGTCAGAGTTAAAAATATGAACAGGGATGCTTGGGAGGGAAAAAATAAGGATACTTTGTTAGCTCCACTGCAATACATTGCAAAGACAGTACCTTCTTGAGCCCGGACTGCAAGGAGGGTAATACAAGTCCCATTGCTGCTCACTGTAGTAGCTTAGGCCTGCACTGAATTTGGCCTTCTAGGGCTCCAAGGAGAAATAGAAGATGATGGTGGAAAAACAATGGAGGCAGCTGGTGCTTGTGGGCAAGGATGGGGAAGGAAACTGAAGGAAAGGCCCTGAAACTAGGCAGAGCCATAGCATAAAAAGCTTTTTAAGCAAGGACCCAGATTCCTTGTTGCCTTCTGTAGGTACTTCTGCCGATGCCAGTGTGCAGTCGCTGGCTCAGGTAGCACTCAGCAAGCAGCACATGCTGCAGGACATGAGGAGGGTGGTTTGAGCTGGTGCCCTGTAGTGAAAGAAGAATTTGCAGAGTTGCTTAATACAAGTAGAGTTTCATGAAAATGCAGCTTCCTACCTGTGCTCCCCCTATGCAAGTGCTTAGCAGTAACTGGCTGGCACTGTGACTTGGTCCTGGTCCTTGGCAAGGCTGGGGCCCTAGAGCTGCTCTTGTATAAATTCACTTGCCGACATTCACACCAGAACGCTTAGATTTGGCTTCCAAGCGCTGGTGCTGAAATGTGTAACACCCTGAAAGAAGTTGCATGCTAATACCTGTTCCTTGTACCTGAATGAGCTTTTCATGTTTATTATTCAGAGGGCGGATATTTCTTTGCATATTACAAGATTCATAGCCTCCATTTCAGAGATCAGTGTGACTTCTAATAAGCAATTAAGTCCATGGCAAGTCAATCACTCTATAATTAGCTCCAATCTGTGTTCCCGTTAGCTGCAGCATCCTTTACCTGCCATTGAGCAGCCAGCAGTAAAAGGTGTGAAAATCCTTGTGACCTTGGAAATGCATCCAAAATACTGAAGCAATTCCCTCTGGCCAGATACTTGCAGACTGCTGAGAACACATAGCAGGAGTTGTCTGTTGGAGAAAACACTGCTGAGGAAGTCTTCAGCTGTGGTATTTAGTAAAGCTTAGTTCTTATTATTCGTCTTGAGAAACTATGACAGGTAATTTAACTGATGGGAAAGTAAGGATAAACTTTAAGTCCCATTAAGGGACTTTTTGTCTGGATGTGTATCAACTTTGAAATAGCTCTAGCTTTACAGGCAGGACCAGATTTTTTTTTTTTAAGCCATATAGCGATGTAAAGACACGGGCACTTTAAAGGATTTTAAGCTGCTACCAGGCTCTGCAGGGAAGACAGATATCTTGCTCCCATTAAATCCTTAGTTAGATATTGCATAAACCAGCTTGCAGCTTGGGTTTGGTTCTCTCACTGCTGTGCCTTTATGTACCTGTTGCTTTGAATGGATCCTATCTAGTGTTTCTTTAATATGCCAGTAAACTTGGAAGCTAGTTATTCATCCCAGTAGTATTCTCTTGCTTTTTTATCCTCTGATGGTATTTTAGTGTGTGCATCTTTCATCAGATGCAGAAGACTGCTAAACATGCATTGCCACAGAGAAAATGGCTCTCCTGTGTTCCAGTTGACAGGTACCTCCTAGAGCGTGAGCAAAGCTGAAGGCAGGCAGGATTTAGAAGGAAGAGTGTTCCTCATCAGTGCTTTTCCCCACACACTTTTAATGGCAAAAATTGCCGCCAACAGAAAGATATTAACAGTGAGTAGTCTGCACAGCCCATCAAAACCATTCAGGAGGTCTATACAGAGCATGGGTATCTATAGTCAGCTCATTTTAAACTCTGTGACTCGAACAACTGTGTGCTGGTAGCAGCATTATCCTATTAAGATAAAAGCTGTTCCTCTGCAGAGCTCCCTGCCTTCCTAACTCCTCCTCCGCATCCAGCTATCTGCCCTCTTGGAAGCCCCATACCTCGCTGTGGTTTGTGCGTTTCTGTCTCAGAGGCAACACAGAAGAGTTTGTTCTCACCAGAGCAAAGGGCCGTGATGAAAAGGGGCAGAGCTTATATGTGCATGAGGGAAACCTTTCACGCGTGATGGGAAGATTCACGTGTAAAAGGTGCCAGGTGGGCATCCAGCACTATACCAAGGAGCAGCATACTTGTCAAGGGAAGAAAAAAAAGCCAAGTTAGGGGGCTGATCCCACAACTAATTTTGAGGTAGCCTGTTACTGAAGTTGGGGGGAGGAGAGTAAAAAAGAAATTTTATTCTGCAACATCTTTATTTTTCTGTGTGGCTTTTAAACAGAACTGTAATGTTTTCCCTAAAGTATAATTTTTCAAATGTGTCATTTAGGTTCAAGTGGAGCGTTCAGAGTGGCTCAGGGTGCTTTTCCTTCTTACTGTTGACCTTTTGCTTCATACAAAGTTTAAAAATGGAAAATTCTTTTTTTGCATTCTGCTAGACACAGTGTCATTGCTGTCCGTGTGTGCTCTTGCAGGGAAAGTGCAACTTTGTATTTTCCCAAGGAAAACATTTTGCTGAAATATGTGTGGGACTTTGCTGTCAATGTCATTACCCCACTCAGTGCTTGTGAGGCCACACCTGGAAGAGTGTGTTCAGTTTGGGTCCCCGCTATACAAAAGACATGGACAGGCTAGAAAGGGTCCAGAGAGGGCCTACCAAGATGATCCAAGGCCTGGGAAGCCTGCAGTATGAGGACTGGCTGAGAGAACTGGGTTTGTTCAGAAAAGAAGGCTTAGGGGAGACCTTATCACCGTGTTCCAGTACTTAAAGGGTGGCTACAAAGAAGATGGAGACTCCCTTTTTACAAGAAGTCAAGTGGAAAAGAGGAGGGGTCATGGAAAAATTTTTCACAATGAGAACAATCAGCCGCTGGAATAATCTCCCCAGGGGAGTGGTGGATTCCCCAACACTGGGCACTTTTAAGATTTGTGTGGACAGGGTGCTGGGCCATCTTGTCTGGACCGTGCTTTTGCCAAGAAAGGTTGAACCAGATGATCCTTCGGGTTACTTCCAACCCGGTATTCTATGGCTCTGTGATTCTGTCATTCTGGCACTGGCTTAAAATGACCCAAAGGAAAAGGTTACCATTTGTATGGGCTCTCTTACCCAGGCATGGAACGAGGAATAGCCGCCATGTACTGGGTGCGCCCCTAGCTATTTCATGAATAACTGCTCTTCATATGCAGGTGCTAACTAGGCACTGCAACTGTTCCAATTTGGCGGAGTTCTTCAGCAGGTCCCCCAAATTTTACGCCTGAGGGAACATACCCTAGCTCCTTGCACCAGACAAATGGTTTTCAGCCTTCTTCCAATTTGCCAGCCACTAAAAATTCCAGCAGAGGTGTGGGCTCCTGCGGGGAGAGTAGGTTTGCTTTTCTTGGTCTTTATCCACAGACTCCTTAAAAATAATTCGCAGACCCCTGGGGTCTCACATACTGTGGGTTGAAAACTGCAGTACTAGATCAGTAAACAGATCCACTGGTGAGATGAACACATCTATTCCTGGCTGCAAGTAGTGCAAAAGTAGGGTGCAAATTTAGCCCTGTTCCAATCATTTGTGGCGAGGCAATGTGTTCTGGTGGGTAAAGCACCGGCCTGGCAGTCAGGAGATTGGGTAGCAAACAGGACCTGTAGGTGTGCAACATGCTCTGCAAAGCAGAAAGCATGATTGTTGCTTGTGGAGAGATGAGGTGGGTACTTAGCCCAGTGTTTCAGAGCCATAGAAGCAACATTGGATAGAAAACTGGCTTCTGAAAAGGACATGTAATGAAGCATGGTTGTTGGATGGGAGAAGACGCTTCCTGAGATACTGTGTTACTACAGAGAGACATTTTTCTGGGTTGTTAACAAAAGTAGATGTCCTAGAGTGATGACAGTACAATAATGCTGAAGATTTTGTGTTTCCATATCCCAGTGCCACCAGAACAAATTTCCTCTTCAGTGTGTAGCAGACCTGTTTCTCCTCTATTTCAGGAGGCAGTAGGAGCATAGCACTTCATTGAGAAGTTCAGTACATCTCTGGTTAAAACTGCATGAGCTGGCTGTGGTTCAGCCTACTCTTTAAAAATGCCATCAACCTTTTAACTTTGACAACAGGCTTCGGAAGATGTTGTGGTTTAACCCCAGTCAGCAACTAAGTGCCACACAGCTGCTCGCTCACCCTCCTTCTGCCAGTGCGATGGGGGACAGGATCGGAAAAACAAAGTAAAATCTGTGGGTTGAGATAAAGACAGTTTAATAGGACAGCAGAGGAAGAGAAAATAAAAATAATAACAACAACAAAAAAAATAATAACAACAACAATAATAATGATAAAATAATATGCAAAACAAGTGATGCACAATGCTCACCACCTGCTGACAGATGCCCAGCCCACCACCAGCAGCAATCGCTGCCCCCCTGGCCAACTCCCCCAGTTTATATACTGAACATGACATCATATGGTATGGAATACCCCTTTGGCCAGTTGGGGTCAACTGTCCCAGCTGTGCCCTCTCCCAGCTTCTTGTGCACCTGGCAGAGCAGGGGAAGCTGAAAAGTCCTTGACTGGTGTAAACCCTGCTCAGCAACAGCTACAACATCAGGGTGTAAACCCGGCTCAGCAACAGCTACAACATCAGGGTGTTATCAACGTTATCCTCATCCTAAATCCAAAACACAGCACTGTGCCAGATACTAGGAAGAAAATTAACTCTATCCCAGACAAAATCAGGACAGTATTCACACCTTATTCTATACCATCTACGTCATGCTCAGGTCCTATACTTTCCAATACTTTCCAGTTAATCACCACCATTTCCCCTGTCTTTTGATACATACACACAGATATCATTCCCTTCATCTTTGAGCCATCCCTATAAAACTTCCATTGAGTTCATTCAGTCCATGACTTTGGGCTCCATCTGTCATAACAGTCCTTCAGGGCAGGAGAGATGGCGTGTGGTGCTGGATTGTTGCATGCTGAAGCCAGTTCTGGTTCCACTATCACTGCACTTTGCTTGGTTTTCATCAAAGTTCATCCTTCATTAATCTGGGTGATTCTTACTGTAATACCATTGATATGGCATGTAGCCACCATAGAAGTGATGATATACAGCATTATATAGCAATTAACATCATACAATTCAGTTCACTGGCTATTCTCACCCAAAAATCACATCCCCTTGAGGAACACATTGAACTTGCCCATCCTTCTGCATCACCCACCAAGTGCACCCAGGTCCCTGAGCAAAAGCAATCCCATGAATGGGTTTGCCTTTGCCCAAGGCAGGAAAAACCAGACTGCCTTCCCAAGCATATTTTTTACGTGCACTACAGGGACTTTATCTCCTTCTACAGTACGTAAAAATTTTGACTGGGCAGGGCCAGCTCAATTGGCAGATCCCCTAATGTTGACTAACCAGGTGGCTTTGGCTAAACGTGCAGTTGTATTTTATTAGCTGAATGTGATGCACACAGCACTATGCCAGCTACCAAGAAGAAAATTAACTCCATCCCAGCCGAAACTAGGACAGAAAAGCATCACATTCCGCTAATAAAATACAAGGGCTAAATTTTCCTTTCCCCTTCCAAATTGCTGTCTGAATGCAACCTGCTGGTAGGACATCATTACTACTTCTCACACCTCATCAGTAAGCTGCTGTGCTGATGAAGGTATCTGTAAGAGGTCATGAAAGTTTCTGCAAGAGTTTTGTGGAGAAGCAAATATCCAGGAATAGGAGAAAGTCTCATCTTCCTACTAAACATGCCTTCAGCCTGATGGATAGAAATATAGGAACTGTCTGGATATTGCTTTTCTAAGCTGGGATAGGTAAATGAGGGCTGCTCTCTCGCTGTTTAGGTATGCCTCAAAACGCTGAACAGGTTCCTGCAAAGCTGCCACTAATTCTTCATATCTCTCAATGCTAGAATGTTTTAAGTGGTTCTTGCTGCTGTCCTGAACAGCCAGTTCTTGAGCTGGGCGTTTGGAAAGCAGAGAGTTTGTTTTAGTCATCAGTTTTAACTGTGGACTAAAGAAGTGTTGCTCCCAGAAGGGGAGACAGTATAGGAAGATCTTAAACTTTAAAAAACAAGGCTTTTGACACTGTCCCCCATAACATCCTCATAGGGAAGCTCAGGAAGTGTGGGTTGGATGAGTGGACAGTGAGGTGGATTGGGAACTGGCTGAATGGCAGGGCTTAGAGGGTTCTGATCGGCGGTGCAGTGTCTAGTTGGAGGCCAGTAGCTAGTTCCCCAGGGCTCAGTACTCAGCCCAGTCTTGTTCAATTTATTCATCAATGCCCTGGACGAGGGGACAGAGTGTACCCTCAGAAAGTCCGCTGATGACACAAAACTGATACGCCAGAAGGCTGCGCTGCCATTCAGCGGGACCTGGACAGGCTGGAGAGTTGGGCGGAGAGGAACATGATGAAATTCAGCAAGGGTAAGTGTTGAGTGCTGCACCTGGGGAGGTTGAACCCCATGCACCAGTACAGGCTGGGGGCTGACCTGCTGGAAAGCAGCTCTGCTGAGAGGGACCTGGGAGTCCTGATGGATGACAAGCTGACCATGAGCCAGTAGTTTGCCCTTGTTGCCAAGAAGGCCAATGGTATCCTGGGGTGCATTAAGAGGAGCGTGGCCAGCAGGCCGAGGGAGGTTATCCTCCCCCTCTACTCTGCCCTAGTGAGACCACACCTGGAGTTCTGCATCCAGTTCGGGCCTCCCCAGTTCAAGAAGGAGAAGGAACTCCTAGAGAGAGTCCAGAGGAAGGCTACAAAGATGATTAGGGGACTGGAGCATGTCTCCTACGAGGGAGGCTGAGGGGCCTGGGCTGGTTTAGCCTGGAGAAGAGAAGACTGAGAGGGGATCTCATAAATGCTTACAAATATCTTAAGGGTGGATGTCATGAGGACGGAGCCAGACTCTTTGCAGTGGTGCTCAGCAACAGGACAAGGAGAAATGGGCACAACTGAAGCATAAGAGGCTTTCAGTTAAATACGAGGAAGAACTTCTTAGAGGGTGACAGAGCACTGGAACAGGCTGCCCAGGGAAGTTGTGGAGTCTCCTTCTCTGGAGATATTCAAAGCCTGCCTGGATGATGTCCTGTGCAACCTGCTCCAGGTGAACCTACTTTAGCAGGAGGGTTGGACTAGATGATCTCCCAAGGTCCCTTCCAACCCCTGCCATTCTGTGATTCTGTGTAAACCGTTTCCATGGTTGGAAATAAAGGCTTCCAAACCTCTTCAGAAAGGACTTTCCAAAAGAGAAGACACAAAGAGAAGAGGACTATGTTCTATCGTCTCTCCAAGAAATCAGTCCTAATTTGGTGGATGAAGAGAACAGCAAGCTGGAGATTTAGTCTGTGTGAGGTCCAGAAGTAAGGGATGCAGGAACATCACTTCTTTTGCACGTACACCGAGTATTTTGAGCATAATGTCTGCATTCCGGCTGTCCTGTACCAGAGTGAATCTGGATTCTTTCCACTGCAGACAGAGAGACAGAACATCCTGTGGTTTACAGCTGAATCTTCATGTCTGGAGGCAGTCAGGGACGATCCCAGACAATCACCCGCGATCCACTGTACTTGTATGCAGTTTTTATTCTACATCTGACCTCACGTCCCCTCCAACTATCTGCTAAGCACTGCAGATGTCACACTGAGTCCCAGGACTTGCAAGTGGAGAGTACTTGTCTAATAACCTTCTAACTTCTGGAAGGCTTCTCAGGAGCAGGATGTGCTGTTCAGGTCTGATATTGCCTTTAGCGTGTCTGGCCCCCACCTGTCTTTTATCACACATATGGCATTAGAGAGCTGCCTCACAGCCACTCCTCTGCTGTCATTTTGGTGAAGGTCCCTGCTTTTTGTTTCAGAGACCAACTACAGTGACACTTAGCATTTACAAAACCATGTAGCCTATGCAGAGTATTGTCCAGTGACAAAGCCGCTGACCCACATGCCATCTGTATGAATTAGGTCACCCTGGCTGTGTTTTGTCTTCATAGTACAGATAAGAGGAATGACTTAGCCTTCTGGAAATGGGCTGGAAGTCAGTACAAGGATTTTAGTCCCAGCAGGAGTTGTGCTGCTTTATTTACCAGCCCTATGCAGGGATAATAAAAACAAAGGGGGGGAAAGTCATAAAGTGCAAGGTGCATATCATGCCTCGGCGAGAGGATGTCATGTGTGTTTTGTTAGGGCACTGCCTCTAAACAGAAGTCTGTGTTATCGTGGTGATACCGGGAGATCCCAGCAAGAAGCAAACCTTATTCCACCAATCTGCCAGTCAATACATAGGAACTGACCATCCTCACCCCACAGGCATTACAGTGCATTTGCTGGTGGGAGGGGAAGCAGGAGAAGGATGGAGAACTAAGAGGAGGTATGACTTTTCCCAAGTTGTATTAAAACTTGTGGCAGAGCCAGGGCTTAAACCCCTTCCCCCTTTCAGTGCTTAACCATCCCCTCCCCAAACATCCCTCCGTGGCTGTGCCTGCAAAGCTGTCGTTCTGGGGAGAGCGTTAGGATCTGCCTCTGAAGTGACTTCAGCGCCGTTTCTCTCTTCTTCACCCCCGCACCCCCCTCTCATTAGCTTGAAAACTCTATTTATAAACCTGCTCAAGCTTGCTGATTCGGGGAGGAGGAGCCGAAATGCTCAGCACACAGACTAGGAGACTCAGCAGAGATGCAGGCAGAGCTCCTTCTCACTGAAAGGGTAAGA
>NW_009259680.1:1252591-1262303 GCF_000687185.1 Egretta garzetta
GCAACAGCTAGAGCTTTGTGTCTGCAAGCAGAAGGGGGAGAATCACAGGATCTCGGGAAGGAGCGAGAAAGAAGGGCTGAGCGGAAGCAAAATATTTAAGTGGATAAAGCACATTGGACTAAATGGCCTAATCGTCTCCCCGGATCATCATGCTTTCGTTACGCATTTTTGACGCTCTCTCCCAGCCTCTCGGAGAGTGATGAATAGGAGGCCCATAGAGCCGGCTTGCTGCGAAAAAGTGTGCCAGGCTACTAACTGTGGAGTGACTTGTCACCTCTGCTGTTAAACGGCTCACTCGCCTCCCTGAATCTCACCAAGATGCTGTTTGTAAGCACGACACTTGTTAAACTCAGCCTTGCCTGCAATTCCTGCAGCACCTGGTGATTTTGTGCTGGCAAGCTAGAGAACAGGCTGGTGACAACTTGAACCCCTGTGAGGGGAGAAGTGAGTACCTAAATAGCTGTCCTACATTGTATGGCACTATATACAACAGCCTGACTTCCCTTAGCTTTCCTCCTGACTATATTTTATGGTAATAATCCAGACACGACCCAGCTATCTCTGCTTTTCTGGAGAATCACAGGACAATTATGAAAGACCAGACAAGCTCATCTGCTATGAAGAAAGGAAAAAAAAAAAAAGCCAGTTTCTAAGTTTTATCTAAAGAATAAACAGAACTGCAGTAACCCATGAGGAGTTACATTCATGGGGGGAAACAGAATCACATTGTTCAAAAAACGAGAGGAGAACAAAGACGTTCAATGAGAATCCAAGACCAAAGCCATTTCTGCTCAGGGGCCTTCGCCCGCGTGCTGAACGTAACCTCACCTCTTCCCCTTCCGGCTTACCAAATGATTTCATGGAGCATTTCGTGCTGGTGTGCAGGCACCTCCCTCAGCTGCTTCTCTTCCCTGGGCTTCTGAGCCAGTGGAGGGGCAAAGGACCTGCTGTCCTGAGCACTCTGCTCTGCTCTTCTCCAGCCTGCATTCCTCCCATTAGTCTCAGCTAACACCAGATTAACTCTCCTTGACATCTATGATCTTAGGTGCTTTGTCACCTGGTACATTATTACCCTACTTGAAAAACCCCCACATTTTAATGCCCACAGTCCCTACCAGGCTGAAACCCCAATGTATTAAGCAACAGTTTACAGATCTAGTAAAGGACAGCCATTCCCACAAAACCCTCACAAGGTGTCAAATATGAGAGGCAACCGGCGAATGAAACAGACTGAGAGTATGAGACCAAGAGTTAGGGTAGCAAAGGTAATGTGATGTGCACAGTTGTGGCATTTTCATTCTGATGATTTTAATGACGGTGTGCTGGACATACCGGAGTACTGGGACACTCTCACGATAATGCCAAAAAAATTCTAAAACAAAAGTTACTGAATTTTCCTATATGTAATTGCTCTCTTTGCTGGAGAACACCTGATACAGTTTGCGGTATCATCTGACATATCTTAGGTATTTAAGAAGCTTTCTGCTAACATCGGAGAAAAAACCATCAGCCTAGCTAGAGCATGTCCCCATGTCAAACACGGACTGAAGTGGGTTTAGAAGTGAGCGATGAAAACTGTCACAGGTCTAGAAAACCTGGCCAAAGTGGCATGATTGAAGGAATGGGGTTTGCTGGGTTTAGGAGAAAGAAAATTGAGGGAGAACATGGAAAACAGTCTTCTAATGGAGCTATAAAAAGAACAGGGTTTAATTGTTCCCTGCTTCCGTGGCAGGAAGGATATGCAACAAATAGTGGCCAGCTTTGTTTGCATAAACAAAGATTTTGGTTAAGTATCAGAAGTAGGTTTATTCTGAAAATAGGAAGAGAGAAGCAGTGAAGCAGCCTTGAAGGCTGTGAAGTCCCTGTTCATGGAGTCCTTTAAGAACTTAGTCAATGATGGTCTAGGCATGTTTACTTCATTGTAAGGAAGGGACCTCTAAGGTCCTTCCAGCCCAATATTTCTATGATTTCTACCAACTCTACAGTTCCAACAGCAGGACTGCAAGCTATAATCTCATTATATAAATAAAGATAAATGGAAATGTCCATTGGGTTCCCAGTGACCAACCCTGGAAAGGGAAACAGGAGGTTTGGGGAAAACAAATGCCACAAGAATCTTTAAAGCTTTATAGGTATAATTTGACCCCATAGTTTCAGGATTACCTGCGAAGAGGGGCCTGGGTTGAGTGGGCTAAAGAGGGAAAAAACCCCTACTCCTTGTCCTTAGTTTTGTGAAGGGATGAACTGGAGGAGATGGGCTTGTCCCGTGTGTAAACAGGCAGCTTCAGGGCTGGCAGTGGGATCCAGCCTGCATCTCAGTGATTACACTAACAAATGTACAAATAGCAAAACTCACAATAACGAAATGCTATTGATGGAAGTTCCCTGACATAGATAAAGTCATTCACTATTTCAGAGGTGGAATAGGAGAGAAATTTGTGAAATTAAGATGCCTATATTCTTTCTCCAAAGTCAGGAGGAAAAGCTGAACAGCACACAGGTAAAATAGATGGGTTTTAAATTACATTGTCAGCAACCTATGGTGTAAGCACTACATTTAAGGTTGTTGAGTATTTTTAAACAGCATCCGCTGGGCTTGAGTTGAAACATTAGATTTACTCAAGTGTAAGTTCCGTTAGTTAATAAAACTACATATGAGTTGCCACTGTATACATGAAAATCTAGTATGTTTGCTTTGAGATAGCTTCATTGGGCTTCTTTCTTCATCCCAAGTCACTTGCTGATTGTTCATATTTCTGTGGTCTCAATATTTTTGGGATTGCTTTTTTTTTTTAAAAAAATAGTTTCCCGTGTCAAATGTAGAGGTTCCTAAACAGTGATAGACCATGAGTGATGGCCTTATCTTAAGCTCTCAAGCATATGCATAAGACTTGAAACACTGTGGGCTTAAGTCTGGAAGATGATAAGAGCTGTGGCTCCAGTCTAACAAACTATATTTGTCCTGAGCATAGTCTGATTCAGCTGGACTACTTGCATGCTTCAGTCTAAGCACCAGAAAGGAGAGCAGTTAAATCAGGACCTGTTGGGATAAAGAGAAGCAGTGCAGTTGTGATCATCGCAATGAATTGCACCCCCTCGCCTTCGGTGCGGTTCCTCTGATGTATGCAAGGTAAGTGAAACTGGATCTGGATCTGTAAGACCCTTTCTTGCTTTAGACTCCAACCTTCAACATGATCTCTTTCACTTGGAATAACAACAGCTGATTGAGATAATAGATACTTATCACTGGTTTATGGCAGAAAGATGTTGCTCAGGTTCTGTAAAAATTATTTATCTCTGTGTTAACAGAACCTAATTAACATACCTCCTCCAAGAAGATTAAGCTTGAAGTATCTAAAAGTCCTGTCTGAAGTCCACAGCGGTGAAAGAAGCAGGCTCTGTCACACGCCCATTGTCAATGGTTTGGAAGGATGGACTGTTCAGGCAGATTAGTGTGAACTGATAAGCCTTGGTCCAGCTCACGATAGACGATGGTTTATCTCACAGCTGCTCCACGTGAACCTACTTGCTGAGTGAGGAACTAGTTCTGGAAACTTTCTCAAGCTGGGAGAATTAAAACTGAGGCAATGTGCTAAGGCTGCTAGCCTGCTAAGGATTACAACTTTAATTCCAGACTCCCTGCCTCCTGTGTTGTTACGTGATTAGACAGATGATATTTTTCTAGGAGTCCCCTGAGATACATCAGGCTGATGTAACTTCTTAGCTGTAAAGGAATCATGAGGAAAGTACTTCATAAGTGCCTTCATCAGATGTTGTTAGCACAGGTATAACTATTGTAAGGATAAGCTCTGTTGCCATTTATCTTTACTTGACATTTGCTCTTATTGTTGCTCCCTGTTACCTGGTCTCTCCCCTGTTTTTTCTGTCCCCTCCTTTCCTAGCCAACTCAGACCTGAAAGCAATATGTTGTAGCCCAGCAGTGCATAAAAGTAGCTGTAATGCATCTGCATTAAAACTGGGTGTATCAGCGTAGCAGCATGCTGCAAGAATCTGCGAAGGAGCATTGGCTCAGCTCGGCCCTGCCATGAGCATCTCTGTCCCGTGCTCCACTGCACAGTGCAGAGAAGCCCCAAGCCTGATGGGAAGTCTGCAGATCAAACTGTTTCAGAGTTCAGATCCATCCTAGGGTCTCGGTGCTCGTCACCACTTCTCTACCTATCAGAGCTTTGTTCAGCGTGGGCCAGAAATGAATAATGCAAAAGATTATTTGAATCGTGTGGCCTCTGCTTGCTCTCAAGTTTCTTGGGTGAACAGTAGTTTACTGTAATATGCTGCAGCACCAGAAATGCATCTAGGACTATTTTTCATCCCTTTCTTGCTTCAGAGTAGCAGGTCTTGGACCACTGAAAAGGATTAATGAAAATGCAGAACAACGTAAAGTCCAGAGTTCCTGGCTAAGAGAAATGGACACTTGCTCTTTCCTGCCTCTCCCATGCAAGCTGCATCGCCTGGATCTGAGAGCTGGTTAGCCGGCCTCACGGGCGGTCAGTTCATTGCAGTTAATCAATCCCAAAAGACCTAACTTGGTGCAGAGCTATAGGGCCACATACAGATGGTTACTCAGTAGTGCTTATTGTATGTTGATGGGAGAAGGCAAAAAAAAATAAAAATCAAAGATCTAACACAGGGTTGTTACAAACTGCAAAATAAGAAGGAAAACTGCTGTTCTTTCACATACACTTGCATTTCTCCGCTATTTGCTCTCCTTGCTGTTCTCTGCTCCTTCCGTGGTCGCTCAGTGTGTAAAATAATCATCCTTATGTTGCATAATTTACAATGTTGATGTCATTGTGGAATTTGGTGCTTAGCTGTTGGATTTTTTTTTATTAGGTGTAATGATTAGAATCTAAACAGCGATCATAACTTTACAACTTCTATAAATATGTACTTGTTTCCAGTGGGATTTTCTTTGTATTTGTTAAATACCTGTCTGATTCAGAACACTTATCATGACTTGGGAGAATGAATGTGTATGGAGAAGCGTGCGGGGGGGGAGGTTTAGGTTTTAAAAGCTGCGTCAGATAACTTAAGGGCAGCAAATTTGTACTGTACGGTAAGACGCTTCATATTGTAGGATACTGACAACTGGAAAATAGCTTCGAGAAGAAACGTGTTCTCAGAAATATTGGTAAGGAGGTATGATGTGTCTTTTCCTTGCATTCGTGAAGCAAAGCTAGTCCAAGGCTGCTGAGAACTACCCCTATTGAACTTGCTGGGAACTGTGGAACAGGGGCTCAAATTCCAGTGCCTGGGTTACCAAACACCAGGTCACCAGTGAAGGATCAGGAAACAGTGTCCACCATTTCTTTACCTACATGAGATGAGGAGGATTCCCAGGAAGAGGAATGAGGAAACCATGCTTCAAGTGAATCAGCTTCTGAGTTTCTGTACATCTGATTCATCTGCTTATGTGGGGATGAACTGGAGTATCCCACTGAGGGCAGTAGGCTAGGTCGCCTGAGGAGGGAAGCCTATCCTTCTGTATATATTTGATTTGTTCAGTTTGGGGGGGCTGTATTAAAACCATGTGCCACAGGATGGACAGTCTTAAAAGAGCTGATTTTCCCACTAGGCTAAAATTGTGTTTTCAGTTGTTCATTTTTGTGGTGCCTTTCCTTGGCACGTCTGGCTCTACCTGCGGCTGTAGTTATTCCAGATAAGGAGTGCCTTTTTCTGGTTTAAGATAAGCCACTTCTGTACTAGGGTATAGGTGCTGCTCCGTGTTACCTTGACTGCTCTCTTCAGTACTGTTCGCTCTCCTTTTTTACGGCCATCTTGTCTCTCCAGGTCTTGTCTCTTCAGGTTGACAGTTCTTCTGTCTCTAGCTCTCTGCCTGGATAGTCCTTGGAAGAGCCTCTTATCATGAGAAAAAGAAAAGATTTTTTGGACGTTTCCCAGCATGTGTTCATGGGTACATATGGCAGGTATGTCCTTGGGAGCTACCAACTCAGAGTCCACATTTCAAAATGTGTTCTGGGACACATTGTTCATTCCGGAGAAATCATCCATAGGTATTTCTGAGACACCTACACCTCGTTTATCGGTTCAATGTCATTTGACATTTTCTCTCATCCTTTCACCAGCAGGAAAAAAAAAAAAAGAGTGCACACAAAGGGGTCAATGTTTTTGAAAGGTCAGTAATTCCAGATGAAATGCAAACCTAAGGCTTAAAAAAAAAAAAAATCTCCATTGAGCAATAAAGCACTTAGAGTTTGACTTTGTTACGCAAGAGAGAAGCTTGCCAGCTGGCTGGCAGTGGTTCCGAAGGGTGTCTGTGTGGTTATTGATTAATTAAATCCATTGTTACTCACTTCTTTCATTAATCCAAGTGTTTTCTCTTCACTTGTGTCCCTGCACAACCTTGTTTTAAAGACCTGGAATCTGTCAGAAACAACTGCTTTGAATATCAGGTTGCTTATTTGAAATGCTAACTCCTCCTGTCTCAGAAATTTCTAGGTGTGGCATTTTAGACCTCAGAAAAATGAGAAAGCCGCTTAAAGTTGAAGGTGTCTCCAGTCTCATGTTCAGACCTGGAACTCTGTGTCCGTGCGTAGCAGGGAGGGCGCAAAAGGCTGGACCAGAGAGGTGGCTCCACTGCTTTCTGTAGGACTGTGCTCAGTTCCAGTGCTGAAAGGCAAACCTTGCAGGTGATTCCCGGCTGAGGTGAGGGGCAGATGCCTCTAGTGGGTTGAGGCTTGCTGTTCGGGATTATAAATCTCTGGTGGAGTTGTGTGGGGGACAGGATAGCAGTATCAGCGAGCCAGCAGTATGGTTTTGCTTCTCCGCATGTCCACCTTGGCCCTAATGAAAGTTTCCAGATAGCCTTATACCCACCCAGTCCTCTGCTCATGGTCCCAATAACTGAAAACCCTGAACAGCACTGCTGCCCCAGCGGTAGGAGGCTGTGTCTAAGCCACCCAGTCCCTGGCGTCTCTGTTTGCTGTACTGAGGGTACTTTGTTGGCTGGTCCCTGGCCCAGCGCCACCGACTCATGTCACGCAGGAAGCTGGACCCCTGCCAGCTGGGAACCGCTTCTGGTCGCTATCTCCAGTCATGGGTGCTTGATCGGAGCCTGCTAACCAGGCTCCTGACCTGCCAGCCTTGCGGGGCCCAGCCATTTGCTTTCCCTTTCGAGCCCTTGAGAGAGCAGAGTCTGTTCTACCCAGATGAATGCATTTGGGAAATGCCAAATCCGAACTAAGCACCACTGGGAACCAGGAACTTTTTGCTCCAAGACTTCAATCCCGACTGGAAAGATTTGCCAGGAACTAGGATGGACTGAGTTCAAGCCCAAGAGGAGGCCAGGCCTCCTTGATAAAGCTTCCCCGCAGCAGCGATGCTCATTAAGAGATTCTTTATCGCAGAAGCCACAAGTTGCTCCTGCTTCCTTCCTGCTGTATGCCAGCATTATTTCCAGTGAAATACAGAGGTCATTTCAAGGGTAAAACTGCAGCCGTCAGTCAGGTCAAGAGAGCACCATCTCCACCTTTCTGAAGCAGGGAGAGGGAGGAGACACTTGCAGTTCGTGACTATTTGGCTGCTTTATAGTTTTGTTTGGTAGAACATAAAAGAGACGTGGAAATTTCAAAGGGCTATTTTAGGAAATCCTTTGCAAGTTCCTCTAGGAGATGGGTTTTACCTTAACAATTCGACTAATTACAATTAGTTACTTGATCCTGAAGGCAGAAGGAAATTGTATCATGCATATTTCATACAGGATTTACTTAAGTATTCTGTTTTTTAGCTCTTTGGCACCTGCTGTTAGTCCTTTTGCCTGTAATTTCAGCTGGCAATACCAGTGCCTTTGTACCGGAGAAGTGGGCTTCCTCTTCTGAAGAGCTTAATAACAATAGCATCTCCTGGCAAGCTCAGTTCTTGTAAAAATCAGACGCAAACAAAATACGCATAGGTTGGTCTTCCAGTCCAGTCAGCGCCACAGAAAACATTTGTGCCTGGGGATGTCCATTTTCCCCTCGCTGTATCGGTAGGTATCCAATGATGACCTTGCTGATAAAAGTAGATCACCCTGGCTATAGCAGTACCGATACTAAACACTACAGCAAACCTTCATGCAACATAGTACCAGGAAGGCCCCCTACCTTCCCTAAAGCATTTTAGAATGGGACTTTTTAACCATTTCCTAGCCATCATTTCCTGGCACAGCAGACAGGGAGGAGCAGCTGGCGTCATGTGTAGCTTGCCTGCTTGCTTAGCAGTATTGCATGCGTTGAGCACTGAGGAAAGTTGCTGTCAATTTGGTGTAAACAGAATAATATATTTCAACATAATTGCAGTAATTATACGGGGACGCTGCTTGTAACTAAACAGCCGTTACCTTTTTCTGATTGAATTAAATAGTTATAAGCCTCCAAGGCTTGCTATTATTTCTTTTCTTGCTTAAATCTCTTTTCCTGTTGTCTGTTTTATCAGTCAGTGATCATGCCTGAGGATTTTGCAGTGTCTCTCTTTGGTCAGATTAGAAAGGCTCTCTAAAGCCTTGCACACACAGGGCAATTTTTCTGGAGAAGTTCCTCGGCCACCTCAGATGTGCCCTTGTGCCGGCAGCAGCCTGTGCTGCTCCACTGCTGCCCCAACCTCTGTAGAAGGGACTGGTCCTGGAAATAAGTCCATCCTGACCTGAATAAGCCTGTCAGCAGAAGCAGCCGATGCTTTGCTACTTATAAAGCAGTCTCTAACACATAGGAACGACAGCATTTCCCTGCACTAGGGTGGTGCTTCACCTGCTTTTGCAGTCGTGTTAAGGCAGCATAAGGTGCTACGAGCAAAGCAGATTTAGGCAAAACCATTTAACTCTGTACTATATCAGATGAAGAATGTGACCATTTCCATCTTCCACCTGAAAAGCCACCACAAGCAGTGGCGTGAGTGGTAACGTTTACAAACCGCACTGCCTGATAGTAACAGGAGTGACTCTTCCAGCCTTGTGTCCCTTCAGATCATTTTCCATTGCTTTCTCATCATCTTACCCTCAACGTTTTCCTCATTGGGCTCTTCAAATATTTCTTCATCAGTGTTTCAGGTCACCTTAGTGAAGCTGGAAGAAAAACTACTTTTGAAGGAACAACAGCAATAGACAGCTCCTGCAGCACAAGTCCTGTGTAGTCAATTCACAGGATGGCAAGCTGACCATGAGCCAGCAGTGTGCCCTTGTTGCCAAGAAGGCCAATGGTATCCTGGGGTGCATTAAGAGGAGCGTGGCCAGCAGGCCGAGGGAGGTTATCCTCCCCCTCTACTCTGCCCTAGTGAGACCACACCTGGAGTTCTGCATCCAGTTCGGGCCTCCCCAGTTCAAGAAGGAGAAGGAACTCCTAGAGAGAGTCCAGAGGAAGGCTACAAAGATGATTAGGGGACTGGAGCATGTCTCCTACGAGGGAGGCTGAGGGGCCTGGGCTGGTTTAGCCTGGAGAAGAGAAGACTGAGAGGGGATCTCATAAATGCTTACAAATATCTTAAGGGTGGATGTCACGAGGACGGAGCCAGACTCTTTGCAGTGGTGCCCAGCGAAAGGACAAGGGGGAATGGGCACAAACTGAAATATAAGAGGTTTCAGTTGAATATGAGGAAGAACTTCTTTTCTTAGAGGGTGACAGAACCTTGGAACAGGCTGCCCAGGGAAGTTGTGGAGTCTCCTTCTCTGGAGATATTCAAAGCCCGCCTGGATGATGTCCTG
>NW_009259680.1:1263400-1294584 GCF_000687185.1 Egretta garzetta
TGCCCTTGTTGCCAAGAAGGCCAATGGTATCCTGGGGTGCATTAAGAGGAGCGTGGCCAGCAGGCCGAGGGAGGTTATCCTCCCCCTCTACTCTGCCCTAGTGAGACCACACCTGGAGTTCTGCATCCAGTTCGGGCCTCCCCAGTTCAAGAAGGAGAAGGAACTCCTAGAGAGAGTCCAGAGGAAGGCTACAAAGATGATTAGGGGACTGGAGCATGTCTCCTACGAGGGAGGCTGAGGGGCCTGGGCTGGTTTAGCCTGGAGAAGAGAAGACTGAGAGGGGATCTCATAAATGCTTACAAATATCTTAAGGGTGGATGTCACGAGGACGGAGCCAGACTCTTTGCAGTGGTGCCCAGCGAAAGGACAAGGGGGAATGGGCACAAACTGAAATATAAGAGGTTTCAGTTGAATATGAGGAAGAACTTCTTTTCTTAGAGGGTGACAGAACCTTGGAACAGGCTGCCCAGGGAAGTTGTGGAGTCTCCTTCTCTGGAGATATTCAAAGCCCGCCTGGATGATGTCCTGTGCAACCTGCTTTAGCAGGAGGGTTGGACTAGATGATCTCCAGAGGTCCCTTCCAACCCCTGCCATTCTGTGATTCTGTGAGCTCTGCCAGGTTCCCTCGAATGCAAGTGCCTGGCCCCACCTGACGCATGGCCCCAAGCAATCCTGTCTTTGTATTGGCTTAAATTTGCTGCAAATAGGTCACTCTATCTAAGAAAGACCGTGAGGAAAGCATCCTAAACATTTTAATTCGCAGGCATTTCTGAACTGTCAATACTCCCAGACAGTGCATGGTAGAGCTTATAAATAGCGCTTCGAGTGCTCGTGATGTCACAAACCACAAGAGCATCTGACTTGTGATTTATTACATCAGATCGTGGCTTGTTCATAGGCTTGTAACTTGCAGCTTATTTACAGTCAGTACACCCACTATTATTCCTAAGCCGTCCCAGTGTTGAGCAGATACGTAAATGCTGCCTGGAATTGAAACAGTAAAGAACCAATTAAAAGTTTAACCTCTTCCTTTCCAATCTCTTCCTATATTATTAACTGAGGATATGTTGTTTAAATTAAGATTGTGTGACATAGTGACAAATAGGTGTTCTTTCATTTGCCTGTGTGTCACATTTGTACGAACAATACCTGTAGATTTTTTGAGTATTTATGCTCAAAAATAATTTCTCATTAAAACTGCATTCGTGTGAAGGCATGTCCTTTCCTTTTCTTTAGTGCAAGATTGTTGTTTTACAAGATTTCCTAGAATATCCTAGAATAAAATAGTGAAAACTCATTTCTAGAATTTAATGAAAGAAGCATTTTAATTCTTTTTATAGTGTTTGACAATGGACACATATGCACATAAATTGATTTACCTAAACAGCAGTTTGCAAAACCAGCGTTGGACAATGTAATTAGAAAGGGAAAAAGCTTGGTATTCAGATTAATTAAGCTAAGTAACATTCAAATTTTATGTCACATCTTTTTGGCGGGGGCAGGGGGGGATCTCATTGACTTTGGCCATGTTTTGGAAGAGGTCACAGTTAGGATTTAAATACAGGCCAGTATAAACCTCAGGCATTAATAACTCCCAAATATAACAATTTTAAGATTGGAAAATCCTTTGTCCCACTCATGTTCCCTAGTATTTCTGACTTCCAGGAATGACTTGGTTTCCAATAGCTTGTGACTTGGTTTCCAATAGCTTGGTCACAGAGAAAGGCACCCAGCTAGAAATCTGCTGAAAGAACTAAGATGTTTCAACCAGTGGTTGTCCAGCTTGATGCATTTTTAAAACAAACAGAAGCCTGCCCTGAGAAAAATGTGTGACAATACTCAGGTGTTTAAAAAATGGTATGTCCTGGTATCTAAGAGTGGGCAGGGGAGTAGCTGCATCATTCAGAAATGGCAAAATGGGAAATAATTTAGGTAGCTACTCTCAACTATAAGTGAATCTTGCTGGTGCACTAGCATGTGCTGTCTATCAAAGGTTACTGCAGAGCACTCCTAAATGTATCGTTGCAATTTATTCCCTCTCTTCTAAAAAAAAACCCCACTCAGGTAAGTCTAAGGCTATAAAAGAAGAAAAGTAATTATTAGTACCAATGTCCTGTAAAATATCTCAGTCTACGCCTCATGGTTTCATAGCCTGTGATCTTAAAAGCATAGCCTATATCCTGAGATCAGAAGCTCCTCTTGAATTCTCACAGGACAAAGGACCGCAAACCAGCTAGTCGAACGAGATCAAACACTACGTGTCAGTGTGATTTGCAAGAGGGACACAAAGGCAACTTTTCTGTAGCCAGCTGGTTCTTTCTAAGTGTTCATTTGGATTAATTAAAAGATTTACAATGTTAGCAGCCCTTACTGGACTTGGGACAGAGTGCAGATAAGATAGTTCAAGGTGCATGAGAAATCCGGTTTATTGCAGTTTTTGCTGTATGGATTTTGCATTTTATATCTAACCTTGTTTAGTAAATAGTGAGTTGGCTAGCTAAGGTGTACTGGCAGCTATGAAAGAGGCATCTACTGCACAGCATGTCAGCAATATTTCTTCTAGCTGGATTTACATACGTCTGCAGGTGGCCTCAAAGCTATTTTTTATTTATTTTTTTACTGGACCTGCTTTTGAATACGAGTGTTTTCAGACTCTTGCTGAGGTAGGCAGAGAGCTTAGTGGAGATCGTGGGAGTGCTGTGTGCCTGCTGCCTCTGAAAAGAGCCAAGGTGCGTTGAATGTCAAGAAAAATGCTTATCTTTGTGCAAAGAAAAATTACCTGTGTGCACTGCTACTAATCTTAGTTGTTTAGTCGTTAAGGAAGAGGCCTTCAAAATTTAGAAATCAAAGGATTATTAAATAAATAAAGAGAAAAAAAAATCTTTTTTTATGCCCTCTGGACATGGGTGCCACTGGTGTACAGAGAAGTTCTGTTTTCAGGCTTTTCTATGCAGTCATGACAGCTCAAATCCCATTTCCCTTTGATCAAAGCACCTACGCAACCCCTTGATACCAAGAACTGCAGCTTTAAGGACAATATTGCAAAACTTTCCTGTATAAAACTATGCAGATTTTTTTGTAACATTTATCATCCAATTACTGGCATGCTGCCAGTGGCACAGGGCGGTGCTGGGGGCTGACTGGGTGCCTTCAGTGTGCATTTTCCTGTGTCTTACCAGCTCCCAGGACATGCTATAGCAGCCTCTGTCAGAGCCAGGGCAAGGGCTAGATAAGCCTTTGCCCTGCGCTGCTGGGGCTGTTCTTGTGTCTTATTTTGGCTTTGGAAGAGTTAATGAATATACAGATTCATTTTTCCTCCTCCCTGATTAGATCCCAGAGGAAAAATATGCCACAAGCCTCAACTACGTCCTTAATCTCCTGAACAATAGAAACCGTATTAAAAAAAAATTAGCTGTCTTCCTGGGAGGGGTGGATGCCAGTCAGTGACCCAGAGCGGGGTTTCTGGTGCGAGCCTTGCACAGGCTGGCCGGAGGCAACGTGGTGGCCGCCTGCAGCTGCGGGGGCGCGGGGGCACCTCCTGCTTAGCTGGACTGGGTTGGGTTCCTGCCAGACAGGTATGTGTGGCCCGAAAACTGGCAGGGCACTTTGCAGCGGTGCGGAGAGGCGTCGGGGAAGGGGGAGCCCGGGAAGGCAGGTGAGCAGCTTGCTCGCCTCTGCGAGAAGCGGCTTCCTTCCAGGTGGGGAGCGCTTTGGCAGAGGGACGGGGTGGACGGATGCCCCGTGCTTGCCCAACTCAGCTTCTGGAGAGGTGCCTTCCCTCTCCAGGTCTGTCAGCTCCCTGGCACTAAAAATATGTCTCTGAAACGTGCCCTCCTCTGCGTGCAGCCATGCAGAGAGCCTCAGCTGGGCTGGCAGAAAGCAGTCTCCTGGCGTTTTCTGCGTACTTCAGGGAAGGGTGCAATCAGCTGCTCAGGACCATTATCAAAAGAATTGGGACGGAGAACTGCACAGGTTAACCCAGCCTCTCCTCTCTTCCTCCTCCCTCTGACTCAACAAGTGGTGTAAGCTGCAAACAGCATCCTTCTCCAACAAGCGTGTGTTTTATTTCCACAACAAACTGAGGTACTAGGAATTTTAAAGCCCAGGTGTTTCTCAGTTATGTAAACCAAGAGGCACCCAGATGCCCACGTAAGAGCAGAGGGAAAATCCCTACGGGAGCACGTGCCTGTCCCATGGCTGCATGGGGCTGCCAAGCAGCGTTGTTCAAACTGCGAGGTGCAGCAGGGTGAGATAGCAAAAGCCCAAGAAGAATGAGGTGAAGGTGACCTCATGCTGTTCCTTTTCTTTTTTCTCAGGCGGGCCTTGGCAAAACTAGACTACATTACAGTCGTGGCTCCCAAATCAAGAGTCAAGCTCTCCCATGCATGAACTCAGGCATAAAGAGAACGAGGCCTAAATGGCAAAAAGTTTCAAACGAAAAAAGATGTAACAAGACAGGTAAATATCACATTCAGTGTTTCCCAATGTACTGTATTTAATTTTCCTCTCCCCCTTTCATTCACCTTTTGAGGCAGAGAATTGTCATCTGGAAACAAGGAGAAATTTCCTCTTGTTTTGTCGCATTAAGGCATATGGGGAAAGTTTGACAATGTTTAGAGTTTTGAAAATTATTTTCTATCTTTAGATCTGTCACAAACACTGAGTCAGTTTCTTGGAGGTCTTTCTTGGTGGACTTGAGATGTTGACCAGGTCGTCTCTGAATTCTTAGAGAAAGTATCTGGGACTTTATTTCCTTCCAGCAGTTTATTTTGTCCTTTCAATCAGACAGATACCAATGAACACACACCGTTAAAAACAGCTGCTCCTGCCTCATACTAGATCTCATCCCCACCATAGCAGCTCTGCTGAAAAGAAGAAAGCCAGCTCCTGGTGTGGATTCGGCCCCGTGTGAGCTTTTGCTCTCCTTTCTTCTGCGAGGCTCTGCCCCTCGCCCAGAAAGGGCAGCCTGCCTCTATCTGCCCCCCATCTGCCCTGGGATGTCCTGTGTTACAGAGATCAATGACATGACCTAGCCTTATCTTGTACTGGGAAATTATAAAGCTATTAGGAATGCAGAAAATACCTTTTCTCTCCCTCTCCTCCCACCGGTCAACTGCAGCCAGCACAAACTTTAATGTAAATGCAGTGATAGAGGTAAAAGCAGCAACAGGAGACTTTTTACTGGTGTGGCTTATTAGTACTGCCTGAGAAAAGAAGCTGCAAATGCGACACTGAGGTTTGCTAGTTACTGCATTGCCCCTGTAGCTGTACCCTGTTTGGTGGAGGCAAAGAATGAGATTTGAAACCCTGTAACCAGTGAGGCAAGAAGGTATTTTATTAAAAGCTGTAGCACCCCGAGGAGCGAAGGAACTAAGTTGTAGGCACCTAAGAAAAGCAGATGATAACATTTTGAGGACACCCATGTGCACATGGGGCCTTTCTAAGGGGAACTTCATAAAACCCTATGTGTGTGGTTTCTCATCCCAGCTTGCCTCCGTTGGGATACCAAGGAATCTGTGACTGGGATACCACCAGGCCTTTCTGGCTGAAAGGTACTGACTATAATAGGACGAGGGAAATGGCCACAAGCTGCACCAGGGGAGGTTTAGATTGGATATTAGGAAAAATTTCTTCACTGAAAGGGTTGTCAGGCACTGGAACGGGCTGCCCAAGGAAGTGGTCGAGTCCCCATCCCTGGAGGTATTTAAAAGACAGGTAGACGAGGTGCTTAGGGATGTGGTTTAGTAGTGGACAGGTACGGTTGGACTTGATGATCTTGAAGGTCTTTTCCAACGAAATGATTCTATGATTCTAGTAGTAAGTGGCTGACTCAGTTTCAGCCTAGTGGCCTCCTAAAGCTCTCAATATGTGACAGATATAAGGAGCTCTTCGTCATGCAGGTATCTCCAAAGAACCAAATTGAGGCCAGCCCATCCTGGCATGCAGAGCACTAATCAGTCCTCCGAGGCTGAGTCACCCCCCGTTCTCACCGGACCAGGTTTTGAATCAGGTCAGAGGATCAGCTGTTTATTGTCAAAATCCTTAAGCTCTCTATCCCTCCTTTCCAGTAAAGCTACTTAGCTTTCTGCCACTGTTTCAAAGCCTTACTCTTTCGAAGTGGCCCGTGCTTGACTTCTCCTTAATGCCCGTCTCCGGAGAGAAGCAAACATGGCATCGCCCTCGGTCAGGGCCAGGTGCCCTGCCTTGGTGACCTTTACCATGCTAACCTGCCCTCATCTAATGCCCCGACAGCATTAATTGCCTCTTAGGGTAGCTTTGTCGCCAGCTCTGGGAGGTTAAGACAGACAGCTCATGCTTCTGATAGTCCGGAACCAGTAATAGCCAGTTTGGGTCCCGGTATGAGAGAAGGAGAGGCTGGTAATACCCCTGCTTCAATGCCCCATTAGAGTGGAGGAATCCTCAAAATGTGGGTTAGTTTCAGCCAAAACCCCTCCCTGGCCAGCCCAGGCTCTTCCTCATTTTCTGTTTCAGCCCTGCACCGCAGCCCACGTGAGGAAGGCGTGATGCTATTTATTCTTGTTCCCTCCCTCTCTGGGATCCTATCAGAAACACCAGTCTGAGTCAGAGGCTGTGACTGAAATGAGAGACAAAACTCGGAAATGCGCAGATACTAGCCCAGTGTGGCTACCCCGGCTCTGTGAAGGAAAGCTGGGCCTCAAAAAGCGTGTGAGAGACTCAGCAAAATAGCGGCTAAAAACAAGACTATGTGAATTAGAAACTGCCTAGCAAGCAGCAAAAAAGGAGTGGCCGGCTTGCCGTAGGTAACGAACAGGACTCAGAAGAGCGTTGTAGCATGGGTGTTCCCTGACCTTCTACCCTCTTGCAATATCTGCTATTTTTGGACATTGGCTGAGAAGAATCCCTCCAAGATCATTCTTCTGGTTTATTGGGTGGTGATAGCTGGGTTTTCCAGCACAAACAGAGCTGTGCTACAGTGAGAAGTTTCCAGCAGGGATACTTTTTCACATACATTTGGAGGAGAAGTCATTTAAAAGCCTACTCTCTGTGTTTGGCAGGTAGGGACAGGGTACCACAAACCAACAACAACACGTGTCCAAATATTCTAGTCTTAGACACGTAAAGCTAGCTGCTGGCAATGTGTTCCCATTGTACATTAAGCAGCATGGATCTGGAAATATCTGGAAATACTTTCCACATCCAGATCTCCCCAGCAAAAACCATGTCTTGGGCAGATTGCATTTTTATTGCCTTCACTGCCTTGCTCAGATGATATCCCAGTGCTTAAGGTGAGCTGCCTGAGTAATGGGACTTCAGTATAATGGAGCCATTTGCTTCTGCCCAAGTGAACTGGTGCTTAATGGTCTGTACAGTTATATGACCTCTGGTTGCAATCTGATCAGATATCACAAACTAAATCAAGTGGAGTCTTGCTGATAAGGGGAGGAGAATGAAGAGTCTTAGCAGGGAGGGTCGGGATCTAGGGTATTGCCCAAAGCAGGGACGACTGGTCAGTAGGTGGCAATCTTATATCTGAAGCAGGAAAGGCTCCCCCCCAGTGCTAGAAAAATCTGTGCTACCCGCCATGTCTTCAGTGAGCTGTGTAACCGTGAGGACTGGTTCTAATGGCGAGGATTTATTTTTTCTTTGCACTGTGTTAACCTTGCACCCTTGCCAAGTTCCAGATGTTATGACTTAGTTTCCCTTCCCTCAATTCTTCTGTGCCCTCTAGTTGCATATCTGATAGGTTATATACAGCCTTCTCCTTCACAAGACAGCAGTACAGGGCCAGACGCGTAGCCTGGCTATTTGCAGTTAGAAAGCTGCTATGGAATAGATGCAGTGTGCAAATGTCAGTCATGAATTATCATTAATGGAATCTGCCATTCAGATGCACGAGAGTTGGGAGTCTCGGTCCTTGCAGAGATGAACGGCTCCCAGACATCGCTGGCCTGGTTTGTCCGTGCAGTCAGTCAGCTGCAGCAGTCTGAGCAACACCACCTTTAATTCAACACCGCATCTTAGGCATCTATAGCGCTGACTTGAGAAATGCTTTCATTTGGGGCTTTTTATTATATACAGGAAAAAAGGGCTGCAAACCATTTCCAGAGCATTTGACCTCATTTGCAGCCTGTCAAGTGGGAGAGAGGCCGTGAAGCATAAGGAGAGTGGTTGGGACCAGGCAGGGAGTATGCAGCAAGTGGAAGCCTTTATGATACGTGTTGTCCTAACAACAGCAGCCTTCTCTAACCCAGGATTTCCTGTGTTACCATCTTGAGGAATCCTTGGGTATGGCCTGTTACCTGAAAGGCACTGGTGGGGAGGGAGGAGGTAAGAAAAAAACCTGCTGCTTTTAAAGCGAATTTAGCATTGATGAGAGTGACTTGGGCATGGTCACATGACAGGTCTGCGGCAAGGCAAGCAGTTACACCAGAGCTTCCCAAATCATTGCTCTTCCTCTCGGGTTAGAGCAGTTTCAGTTGCCCATTCACATCTCAGCCCCATAACCAAACAGCTAATCTGGGCCCACTGCAAGTGAGATGTGAACCACTGAGGCCTAAAACTCATTTTGCTCAGCCTGCCAGCGGTCACCTACTGGAATTTGACAGCTAAGCACTGCTAGGCTGTGCTTGATTTAAGCTGGCAGCCTTTTTGCTGAAGTCAAGGTCAACAGGAGTAGGGCAGGGAGGTGAAGAGGCTATTACAGCAGCCTTTTTGCTGAAGTCAAGGTCAACGGGAGTAGGGCAGGGAGGTGAAGAGGCTATTACAGCACACAGGAGCCACCCCAGCACTCACATGGGGTTTGATTTCTCACCCCTTCCGTTGCCCGGTTTTCACAATGCACGTACACGGATTTAGGTTATAACCCCGAAAGTGTTGCAACAAGTTACGGCTCGGAGCAAGTTTTGCCTGCAATGTTTGCACGGTCTGTCTCGCGAGCAGCCGGGGCTGTCCCAGGCACACCAGCAATCCGGGCTGCAACGACTGGATGAAGCTCCCCAGTAGGGAGCGGGGCTTTAGCTCCCTTCCTGCTGTAACCCAAAGCACGTCGAGCACAAGCTCACTGAAATGGAGACCTCCCTAGCGAGGCGTGCGCTCCTCGCCTGGCTGCCTGGGGCCTTTGCTCAAGGGGCTCGGGACGCTGCAGGAGCACAGATCAGCGGTGCGTGGGAAGGAAAGGGCAAGCATCGGAGCGGCGCTGGCTGGGGCAGCTGCTCGCACCCTGCTCACTGAAGCAGCGATCCGTGTTCAGAATCTGGCCCAATTTTGGCCCCTGCTGGCTTTGCAGGAAAAACACCGTGGGGTTTTCCAGGCAGCACTTGCACAACGGCCGATACGAGGTGAGCTGCAGGCCGAGGCAGATGTGTTGTCAAAGCAGTGTTGCCACATGTGTTGCAAGGATGAGCGAAGGATATTGGCATTTTGTCTCATTCGTACCCAGAGGACGATTTTGTCTTTCTGAATACAGTCAAAAAAAAAGGGGGGGGGAGGAGGATAAGGATGGTTGTGACTTTAATTACACCAGATATGAGTGGGAATGTGTGCCTGGCATAAAGTCAGTTCATTCAGTAACACTTATGTTGCTTTTATGTTTGTAGAAAATTCGTAAGTGGATCACCACTGAGAAAAGGCTAGGGGCCTTTGGTTTGAGAGAAGGGCTTTGACCTGGTGGTATGAAATTATGGTGTTTGGGAAATTTTCCCCTTCATATCAGACATCTGCTCTGCATCTACCCAGGAGCTCTGACCCCGGCAACAGTCTCTGACGAAAGACAACCCCTAAGACATGCAAGCACAAGTGGAGGATAATATATTTTCTTTCACAAGGATGAGGAGGAAAAGCAGTGACAAACGCCACAACTGATAGGAAAAGCCCACTCCTTATTATAAACCAGATGTCTTCCAGCCTGAGGAGCTGGTGTGTGGCTCGCAGTGGAATGGAGGAGTGCTGGGATGTACGAGAGGGTTTGGAGCCACACACCTGGCCCAGCCCAGTTGTGCGGTGTTCCCTGTCACTTTTGGTGAAACACTGGTTGTTTCTCTCTTAAAGCCATTTGCTTTCCACCCACCTACTGTGTCAGTCCTGAGAAAAGCTTGCCTTGGAAAAAATGCCTGGTCATCAGCCTGGTAAGGCAGGCTTCATGTCTTCTCTCTCTCTTCTCTCTTGACGTTGTTCCCAGCCAGAAGCGCATTTGTCACAGCCCCGAAGACTCCACAGCAGAAATCTCTGCTTTGCCTTCCCTGGAACCGGGAAAAAAAGCAGAGCAGTAGAAGAGGGAAATGAGAGGAGACGATGGGGCAGGGTGGTTGCAAAAGAAATGGACAGGAAAAATGAGATCAGTGTGTGATCCCAGCCTATGGGATGGGTATGTGAAGGAAAGGAAGGGACAGCGCGTTGTCCGTGCTAGAGAAGCTCTAAGGGAACTAGCTGGGAGAAATGAGAACTTTTACTGGAACGGTCTCCAAGGCTGAAAGATGTCAAAAGGCTGTTACAAGCAGGGAGACAAAACAGTATTCATCTTGGAAAATGGGAGGCACAGGGATAGTGATGGCCCTATGGAGAGCTTCACATTTGTTTCTTTAGATGGCCCTTGCTTAATTATGCTGTGCACCGGTACTTATAGCATAGCCCTGCTTCTGCTACAACTTTAACCTGCAATGCTAGCAAGTGGCTGTAATGGCTGGCCCCCAAACCACGTGGGTCAAGGTGCCATGTGGCTTTCCTTCTTGGCTAGCACCCAAGGAGGAGCCGTAGCAGCTCCACAGGTCCCATCCCCACCCCTGTCGTGGGGGCTGGGAGGGCAGCAGTGCTGGTGTAACTGGTTTGGTCAGCATACCAGATCGGAGCCGGTGCCAGACAGCACCGGTCCAGCCCCCGGGGCTGCTCCTCCAGCGTCTCCTCGGGGCACGGCATCAGCCAGGTACCAGCACCCTGCACCTCCCTGGGCTCTTTGCGGAGCAAGGCTGGGCCATGTGGGGAGCAGGTTTCCACTGACAAAGGGCCCCATGCTGGCACATGGGCAGTGGAAAGCCAGCGGGGCAGCAGAGCAAGCAAGAAAGAGCATGTACCAGCACCAGGTCCAGCTGCAGGTCAGCCCGGCCGACCGGCCGAGCAGCAGCACAGCTATCACGCGTTAGGTGCCTCCGCAAGGCCGAGTGGAGGGACGGAGGTGCTTTAGGTCAGCCTCCAGCCATGTGTGCACAGGGTCAATGCACGGCACCGCCCCGGGCATGATCGGGTGCTACAGACTGGTTTGCAGGAGAGCAATGTCCTTGCAGAAAAATGGCTCTCACAGTCATTCTCTTTTGCTGTCCCAAGTTGCCCTCAAGGGAAGCAGAAAAAGCCAAGGGGGGAGTCCTGTTCTGCAGCATTTTCTCCTTGAACTCCAGAAGGGAAGTTGATGTTGCCGTAAATGCAGCAACACACTTCACCACTGAGTCATTTTTTGTGTGGCTGACAGGGGTTTTGCCTAAATGTCATGCAGGAGGCCAGAGAGATGTGGTCCTGGCCTTAACAGCTTTTTCTGCTCCTCCTGCTCTGAGGACTGGCATGCAATGATGAAAAAGGCATCAGGCAAGGACAGCTAGCCCCTGTCTTCTACCAGTCAAGGTCTCAGCAGGAGATTCCTGCTCTGGAGGTCATAAGTGAAGGAAGCCTCCTTGGAACAAACAGAAATAGCACATCCTAAGCCTTGAGCTGAGACTTGGTCTTCACCATTATCGGGCTGGAAGGACAAAGCCAGACTGGATTATTTCCTTTACTTACTTGAATTCCTTTTGTCTCGAGGCCCTGATGCTGTGGACAAGAGTAAGAAACTTCCACTCGGGCCCCTCTTCTTTGGGCTTTTTCGTATGCTGCTTGTATCCCTGGAGCAGGCAAACCTCCCACCCCTCTTACCATAGATCGTATTTTTTCTACCCCTGTTTTCTGCAATGCATTCCAGTGAGAGATGTGTCCCGTAAGCGCCTTGTCTCAGATCATCCTGCCCTCCACAAGCCAGGACTTGTGGAAAGGAAATCTCTTTGCGCCAAGAATGTGTTAACTGTTTGCTGCTGCCTGTCCCATCAGGGGCCGTGTGCTGTGCCGGGGATTTTCCACTGGCTCTGCCTGTTCCAGCTTTTCCGCTGGGTGGATTTTCCCACAAAGACATGGTCTCAGAAGTGCCATCTTCACTGTTTAGTCACTCAGGTAAAGAAAATGGTTAGGGCACGGTTCTCATACTGCTTCCTCCCTACCAGGCACTCGACTTTATCTTGCATTATAACTGAGCCTAAATCTTTTTGAAAAACTATGTGTCAGCACTGAATTATTTATAGTCATGTAAAACATTCCTGAGTATATGGGTAAAACCCAGGATAAAGTATCCTGGTATGCCACTGATGACAAAGACGTGTTTTGCTAGTCAGAGAGCTGACAAAGATGTGATGTAGACAGAGATGGATTTTGCTAATCAGGAAGGGGAATGGGGGGGGAGTGTTATTGTAACAAAGTCAAACAATATTCCATATTTTATGATTACCTTAATAATCACATATATTATAATATATTTTTTTTCAGCAGCAGACTGCAGCAGGAGATAAAAAGCCCAGAATTACGTTTGTGAATTTCACTGGAGGAGGTTGCAGTCTGTTCCCAGGCCATGTTTGTTCTCTTCACCAAAACAAAGTATTATTTAAATAGAAGGCTAGAGACACTAGCTGCAGCTGAAATATGACCCATTAGAAATGCCTGAGAAACTGCAATTAAAAACTCAAGAAATCTCAAATCATTTCTCCCAAATAAAACCGGGGGGGAGGGGAGGTAATTGTGTTGATGCATCAGTTATGAATCCAGATCTTGCTTTGTAGCTGCTCATTTTCTTCATACGCTATTTGCCCTTTTTTGAAGACTAACAGAGGCCTATACATGTGCATATAAAGTATATAATAATACATCCTGCTTGTCCTTTATTAATTTTCTATTTTAAAATCTTCCAGCACTGGGAGTGTTCATCCTTGTATTCAAAAACTGCTTGGCTTTAGTGGCTGCTCTCTCCTGTTCTCAAAATAATTGAGACCTCCACATCTCTCAATTTTTAATCTCATTTTTGTCTGTGTTCTGATGGGTATTGACCAGCCCACTCTGACTGCCCTCCAGTAGAGGAAACTGATTGATAGATCATGTCTTTGGTGAGAGAAAGTGTCTTGACCCTCTCGACAGGGGCATTTAGGAATTCTTACTCCCTGCTTTGCTGTTGAGTTCTCCCTGCATTGCCCACCTGAATGGGCTGGACAGTTGCCAAAGGAGCGGTTAAATCTCAGCCAGACCAGAGAGGTTTCAAGTGGAGTCTCCAAGGGCAAGGAATGATAGCCTTTCACCTCTTCTGGTCTTCTCAGTCTTATCATAGCTATATATGCTTGCTTGGTCACTCCCCTTCGAAAAACAGTTGGTCTGCTGAAAAACTAGATCCTTTGATTTGCTGTACATTTAGGCAAAATCAGTCTTGATTCCTGGACTGTAGAAATGCACACTTTTCCTTCTACCCTTCAGCTAAGGAAGAGGGGAGAACAAACATTTGAGCAAATCCGTCTGTAATAGTGTAATATTTTACATGTCTGTTTAATAGACAACTACAGCAGTGAGGGAAAGCTCTTTGATCTGGGTCTTCATCTGGATTCCAAGAACCCTGTATCTCCTTGGAAATAAATTTACGCATCACTGACAAGGCACTGCTGGGGAGTCCAGGCACTTTGTCTTGGTTTGTGCTCTGAAGGCTGCTCAGCGTCTCCATTGTCCTCCAGAGTCTGCAGACCGGATTGCGCTTTCATGATGGTTTTAGTTGATGGGTATAAGTTTATTTTCTGGTAATGCTTAGACAGAGGTAGAAACTTCCCAACCATAAAGGAGCCAATTGGCATCCTCAAGGTCCTGAGGGCTGAGGACGGATCACTGAAGGGAAAAGTTAAATAAAAGGTGGGAAAAGCAGGGTTACTGCTGTAACCCCTCTCACACTGGAGTGAATACGTTTCCCTGCGTTTGTTTTTCCCTTGCTAAAGGGTAATGGTGATACTGGTAACGTGCATATGGATTATTCTGCATTGAAAATTTTTGCTGTCTGGCTGGGGTATGCTAGTTGGGAGTATATGGGAGAATACACATCAAACTCTCGTCACTGCTGACCCGAACATAATTTCAATTTTTCTTGCAAAAAAAAAAAAAAAAATTACACAGCCTAGTCTATTTAGGTAGCTGAGAAAATAACTCCTTCGGTGGTATGAATGGCATCTTCATTACTGAAATATTTTTGTCATGGCTCTAGCAATATATATATGTATGCTGGAAAACTCCTTTTAGTGTAGACACACCCTAGAGGAACTGGGTGTCTGCCTCCCTGAGAAAGTCACCTAGGTACCTAATGCTCTTAGACACATTTGAAATCACTACCTAAAGCCTATTTTTTCTCTTTAAAAATGATGGTTTAACACATTTTGCCCCATTACACCCCTCCCACCCCCGCCCCCGTGAGGTCTCTATGAACAGTATGGCATCATCTTCCCTCAGTCCCAAACCCAGCCTACCTGTTGGTCTCTCTGCCTTCAGCACTGCCCCTCAGACGTACCCCAGGCAGCAAAGCTGAGGTAGGAAGCCTGGGCTGGGCTGGGCTGGGCTGGAGAGAAAGTGGAAGGGTAGGACTAGGTTTGTCATCAACAGGCAGCAAAACCTATGCTGGTAACAGGCAAACAGAGGGGCATTTCCCTTTAGTGGGTAGACCTGCCCCTGCGGTGGGAATGAAGTGGAAGATTTGCAGCGTTATACCAGTGGGTGTAGATTTCACTTGTTTTAAGTTACACAAACCCGAAGCCTATTTTTCTCTTTCTTTTCTGCCTCTGGAGCTAATGCGTTTAACTCTCAAAGAGGAGACAGCTGGTTGTTAGCTTCAGCTTCTCTTGATGTTCATTTTCTTTTTAAGCGAGCTTGCATATTATTTTGGCTTAATTAGATCTTTCTGCAGATAAAATCCTTGGAAGGGGTCCACCCCCCTCCCCCCATTCTGCTAGGTTTCTTGCTTGATTTCTTTCGCATGTCCCTTCCCCAGCGAATGTATCTGAATGTTACGTGGCGTTAATTAAGGATCTCAACTGCATATTCGTCTTTGCAAAGCTTGC
Source organism: Egretta garzetta (assembly GCF_000687185.1). Taxonomy (NCBI): domain Eukaryota; kingdom Metazoa; phylum Chordata; class Aves; order Pelecaniformes; family Ardeidae; genus Egretta; species Egretta garzetta. The sequence goes on from NW_009259680.1 coordinate 1,278,526, forward strand.
CAGTGTGTACCGGCAACCGCGATTGATTGACAGTACACGAAGAACAATGGAGAAGCCTTAACAAGCCTTGACGAAGAAATACAATCAGTGGAGAGCGGGGTGGGGGGTGGGGGGGGGAAGATCTTCACACAAGGACTTCAGGAAATCTGTGCTTGGTTACTTTGATTTCCTTAATCAACAAGAGGAAACAGTTCAGCCCGGCTGCAGCTGGTGATAAAGTAGCTCCCCCAAAGCCCACCACTAGATAGAATAACCACAAGGCTTGAGGTAGAACAAGCTGTTCTGGCACATGCAGTTGTATGGTTATTCAGGGAAGCCTTAAACAACTGTGATTCTTCCCAGCAGTGGTGCGGAGCTGGGAGATTTTGGTGTTGGGCTCTGCAGCTGTGCCAGGCGGGACAAGGTGCTTTGTGATGCTGCTGCAAAGAGGTTTCTGGATGGGAGGTGGAGAGTCCCCTTCTAGGTGAGGTCCTGACTAGTTGACCCAAGGCTCCACAGGTCAGCCATCTTGTTCTGCTGGCCTCCTAAGACAAAGCTTGAGCAGGCCAAAAGAAACCAAGCCTGGATTTACCTCAACTCACACAGGAGGTCTTCCATAGGCAGGGTGAGCTTCAGTTGTGGCCACCTGCCTTGCACATCACCGGGAAAAGCTCATCCTGGTTCTGTCCACCAGGCACCATCCATGGGGCTTGCCTGTCTCACGTGCTGTGGTGGTCTCTGGCATCACCACATCTGGGCGCCTCTCAGCTTCCCTTGCATCTTTGCGTTCTCCTCGTATTCCTGAGAGGTTAAAAAGTGCTGTAAGCCCTGCTTTACGGGGGAGAAGCGGAGGCAGAGAGAGACATGTCATCGCCTTTTCAGTTTCCTAAGCAATGATGAGAAATCCTGGGGCAGAACCAGGAATTATACTTGACTTTCCCGTTGGCATTCCCCTGGGAGTTACCTCGGGGGTGTCCTGCCCACAGGGACAGGACTGTGGCCGGTAGCAGAGAGTAAGAGGGTGCAGCGGGTCAGGCAAAACACTGAAGAATCACAGCGGTCTGGGATCTGTTACATTTGGGAGCCATAGCATAATGCAGCAGCATTAGAAACTCTTTTCCCTCCATCTATCACGCCTGGAATGGCATTTACGCAGGCAGATCTCTATGCCAAGGGGTCACGTTACAGCGCAATTCTCTGCTAACCATGTTACTGCATGGTTTTGCCTCACCTGTGTACACAAGTCCAATCCATGTTACAGCTCAGGGGACAAATTCCTTGCTAAAACAGAGTTTGACCTGATGTATACCTGCAGTAATAACCACTATTGCAGCAGGATTCCCAGCCGCGTTCGGTTTTCCGTGCAGAGGACTGCTCACACCAATGAAGAAGGCTGCTGAAGCGAGGCGTGCACTGTAAACTTTAGTGGGGGGTGATATGCTGATCTGTAAAAGTTTGCAATATCCTTTTAGCCAATTGCATTATTATTATTTCTTGCCTATTTTCCCACCTCCTCCTGTCTGCATGTGTTTCCTGAGTTGAGAAGCACAACAGATCAGGTATTTGGGTGCTGGCAAAGCACTTGGGAGGCCTGGGACCAATATCTTTGCCTGCTGCAATCCTTTGCGTCTGAGCTGGGCGAACCCCTTAGGGCATGTCTGCACCAGGTGAACTAAGTGCCTGAGAAGTTCTACCTTCTTGTAGGCAACAGCTGGATAAATGAACCCAGGGAAAACGTGGCATGACTATCTTCCCATCCATTTAGGGCTTGTCTCTTGAAGAGGTTTCCTAGGCTGCAGGGAAGGCTCAGCTGCTTACGCAGCAGTTAGTGAACGACTGCGGTTAACAACCCTCATCATTAAGGTAAATTAGCACCAACACAGAAGGTTTTAAATGAAAAATGGTCAAATTGGATCACTCTAAACATCCATCTAGCCTCACTTTGTTGATGAATGGTAGCAGATATTTAGAGAAAACTGTATGAGAAAGGCAAGTGTGTAATGGTACACCGCGTGTAATGGTACTTGCCAGGCTGTGGGTTCCTGAAAACTTCCAGAAATCTTGTTGTTTAATAGTGCTTAATAGATCTGTCTGCGACTTCATAAAATCATTTTTTGAAATCTATTTTTGGCTTCCACAAGTTGCTGCTGTTGGCAGCAAGCTCCAGAATTTAACTATGCATTTGATGAAGCAGTTCCTTTTGTTACCTTTGAATCTGCCACCTTGTAACTTCATTTTATGCTGTTTCTTCTGCAAAATCCTGCCATGTGGCCAAACTGCATGGAAGTCTTTCTTCAGTCACCAAGAAACCTGTCAGGCTAGGGGCTGAACTCCAGTTGCATGCCTGCGCAACTGTTGTGGTTATGTGTGTGTGTCAAGGGGAGGTTGTTTTTCACTTAACCAAGTCCATACCAATGCAACTCCCAAATTTAAATTCCATTACAATAGCCTGAATAGCTCTGCCATTCATTTAACTCTTCTCTCTTCTTGGAAGTGAAAGCCTTGCCAGTGTAAAGACCCGATACATTAGTGTGGCCAGGCTTACTCACCGAGCAGGTCTACTCAAAAGAGCGCATCTTTCAGGCACAGCTTTGTTACAAACGCTTTTCCAGCGCTCATGAGTTTTACCAGGGAAGTGTTTCCGCTGTGGAGGTGGTGTGTTGTCACGGCTGTGCTCCGTACCTCCAACCCATAGGCAGAAAACAGGGCTTTGCTGCACGAGCGACGCCAGCGAGGCAGCTTGCCCCTTTGCTGTCCTGAGTGGTACCTGGGCCAACAGAAGTCTTCAGTGGTCCAGCCTTTGGGGCTAAATCAGCCTGACGGGATGCAAAGCTGTGCCTCAAGTCATCTGAAAGAAAAAGCACAAATATCCTCATGAGGTCCCTTCCTATACTAAGGAGTCTCTCCGCCCAATAACTGTATTAATGACAGGACGGTCACTGAAGGCCTGTGCCTATGTTTTGCATAAAAAGCTAGGTCCCCAAGACCACAGCTGACAGTCTGATAACAAAGAGTGGATTTCTCAGGAACCCTTGAAGTTCTGTTAAAAGCAGTGAGAGAGACTGAGAGTTCTGCTCATTTCATATTCAAGCCATTGACTCAGGAGTCTAAATGTGAAGTTGGACTCTTATGATATAGCGGCCGTTGTCTTGGGCTGTCATCAAGCAAAAATGATAAGCTAACAACTGGCACAACATTTTCAGTTACTTTCTAAATGTTACAGCAGCAGAGAATGAAGTAGAATTACCAAAGGGTCACAGGCATAGATTAGAAACATCATTAAGGAATGGTAAGAATTACTGATAAGTTTTAGTGTCTTTGTTTTATTACTTCCCTGTCTCAGTCAGGTCTGCAAACACACTGATTCACTTTTAATTGAACAACAGCTTCATTGTGAAACCTGCCATTCTTAGCTCCACTATAGAAAATATCTCTAAAAACACCACCCCCGCTTTCTAACATTGTACAGGCAAAGAATCGCAGCTCATCTGCCATAGGATGTACGCTACAAGTGGCATCATCTTCCTAGGTCTCATTTTCTCCTTCATACGTGGTGTGACAAACAGCAGCCCTGCCCGCTGCCTGTGCCCCTCTGCCGGGGCCTGCAACGGGCCCTCTCCATTCCCCTACCGCTCTCCCACTCTTCGTGCACCTCTTGGTTGTGCCTCAGCCATGACCAACGTCCTCTGGGCTGGCGTCCCGTCGCTGCAGGCTAGGGCAGGGCAGGCGATGCTGCGTGGAGGGGTGTAAGAGTGATCTTCGCTTCAAGTTCCCAAAGCCCTGCCCATGCCCTGGGTTGCGCGCAAGCCAACTGGCCTCCCACTTCCCTGGAAGCAGCGCAAAATGAAGACTGGTCTGCTTCCCTTAGCCATGGGCTGTTGTTCGCTGCGACATTCACTACATATGATCAATCGTATACATTTGGTCGCTCTCATGTAAATAAACAAGGATTAGCTGGCTCAGAGCATTTGGCTTACATTTCACCGTTTTGCTTGTGAAGTTTAACTGGTGTGCGAGGAGTGTGCAAAGAAACAGAGCTTGTGAAAGTCCTGCTGTTGACATGGTTATGTCAGATTTTTTTTTCTTTATTTGTCTGGATAACTAATTTCATTTTGAGGGATGCGTTCCTTTGGTGCTCTTAGTTATGGCTTCCACTCTCATACTGGCAAGCCCCATCTCGAACAGCTCATGCAACGCGTAGATGATAGGGTGCACAGTCCAGTTTGATGGTGACTCGGGCTGTATGGTGCTGGAAGCTACTCAAGTCCAGGTAGTAGTCTGACGACCTTGGTGAAACTCCTAGGAGCAGTTTACATCTATTGCAAAGCCTAGGCTTGAGGAGAACATGAGAGGCTTCTGACCTGCCTCTAATTTGAGGTTTTTTAGTCCGCAGGATACTGCAGCCGTGTGCTCAGTGTTTGCTCACCTCAGCGTATTTCATTTCCAACATACGGGGCACGGCACAGTGGAAGATGCAGTGGTTCGGAAGAGAGCGGGCAGCCCTTTAGGTCAGATGGCAGATGCAAGCATGTACGCAGGATGCCCCATGCCATGTAATATGCCTCTTTATCTGCCTTAGACCATGTACGACTTTGCAGGTCTAGTGTCACCATAAAGTTAACTCACCAGACAGATGTAAATTGACTTAACCAAGGCTAAAAGTGACAGTTCGGTACAGATAAGCCCTTCATTTTTAAGGTGGTTATTTACATTAGATCAGCCTGTGTGAGTCACGGCATCTGTCCTGAACAGCCCATTCCACTACCTGGGTAAGAATTTGTCTGCCTCTGACATTTTTTGCCATTTTTAAACTGCTGATGCAGTCAAGACTAGTAGAAGGAGTCTGGAAACTCTGGAGCGGTGGCGCCTTCTCTCCTGCTCTCGGCTTTAACCTTTAGTCATCTTACTTTCAGCCAAAATTGCTGAAAGCCCTTTCCTCCCAATCTGTGCGCTAAAGATTATGAAAAGCTAATGAGAAAAGCTAAACCTCATTTTCTCAGAAAGAATAATTCCAACTCTCTCCTGTGGCAAATGAGAAAATTAGGCAAACGTAATGCATTTGTCATAGAGTCAGTTGAATATGCTATGTTTTATTCAGCTCCATGTGAGGGTACTATAATAAAGGTCTGGGCATAAGTCCCTGGCAGATTAATGGTGACTCCAACATTGTTTCTATGGGGCTTGTCAGAGAGTGCTGTAGTTTTCCAGATAGAGAAAAGTCCAGGCCCAAGGGATCTTGCTACAGAGAGAGTGGGATGGGTGGATCTCTGTGAATGTTGCTAGAGAAGATCATGTCCACAGATCTCTACCTAACAATGCTCTACCCATGAGCTTTGGCCAGCTGGGTCTGTGAATTAGGGCGCCTTCAGGGTGTTGCGCCCAGTTCTCTAGTAAACATCTGTCTAGTGTAACCAAGGTCAAGTCCCTTTTCCCCATCTCCCAGTTTCTGCCTCAGGAAAAGGTCAGAAATAGTGCTTCTCATCCTTGGTATCGTGTTAAGATCCAGCACTGGAAAACTTCTTATATGTATTCTGAGTGTTACTGATGGTCCCAGAATGCTGAGGCAGTGCAGCGTGGTAAATCAAGTCCAATAAGACTCAAATATTCGTGGCTGAATTATCTATCCCATAGAGGCTGTTCTCCATTTTTCCGTCTTGCTCATTTTTATGCTTTATTCCAATGTGTATTTGAATCTCGCTGCACTGCCAATGCCATTGGGGTGGGGGAGGAGAAAAGGCTAAATCCATGTCTCGCATAACTGCCTTGAAGCTGCCCACCAGGTTCTCCTTGGGGCTCCCGTGGAGTGCCTGGGGCTGGGACCACCCTGTAAAGCTCGCAGGTTTTGGCGCTCCTGCTCCAGCCTCATTGTTTACATGGTGAGGTAGATGAATGGAGCCACTGTATGTCCTCAAGAACCTAGATACAGCAATGATGATAAGAGATGTATGGGAGGTTAGGAGATATTTGTGTTTGTGCTGGTGTAATAATTTCAGACCGCTGGAAAGGAATGGGGTTTTCTCCTCTTTTTTTTTTTTTTTTTTTTTTTGAGCTGCTGTAGACCAAAGCTGCATCCCCAAGAAAGCAATGGCTGAATTTGCACAGAAAGGCATGTCTGCCAGAAGGGAAAAGATTATAAAAAAGTAGTTTACGAAAAGGAAAATTGGTTTCAATGGAAAACGCACATCCAGCAAAATGCCTGGAACAATTTGACTGCAGCAAATACCTGACTTTATGCTTCAGTCAAGGGTAAGCTATCAGGCTGGCTGTAGAAGAAATGGAGTGAAATTACACTGTCTGTGTTATGCTGGAAGGGCAGAATAAATGATCCCCAGACTTTGCAGTCTCGAAGGACTGTGGCATTTTCATGATTTTTCTACGCAGTGTTGCTTGCAGCCAGGCAAGACGCCTGCTAGCTTGCTCTTTCCGTCTTGCCTCTGCTGTGCAGGTCTGTTGCAAAGCCTGATGTAGCAGGGGTAGACGAAGAGTGCAGTAGGGCTAGATCTGCAGAAAACATTTCCAGCAGTGATAGAAAGGTAGTGGGGAGAAAAGCTGCTTCCCTGAATACTCGTGTATGTCTGGGCTCCCCCACTTCTGCTCTTGGCACTTATTTTGGATAGTCCTGAACAAGTCCCTTCTCCTCTCTCTTGGAGGGCTTCTTTACAAAGGAAAACTAAGGAGAAAAGTCATCTCATTGAACTAAAAGCATGAATTTCAAATGGGTAAATCAACTGCATTCAAGTGAATGCCTTTAGTAAGAATTAAGGTGGGCTAAATTACATGTTCTTTAATTTGTTTTGGAGGTGAAGTATACTGCAGAGAATAAACATACCTTTAAGTTATAATGCCCACATGGGGCTTTAATGTGCTTTAATGAAGTTTTTTAAAGGTTTTGTTAGCTTGCAAAGTTCATTCAAATTAGGTTTCCAGAGCATCGCCATGGAGGCAACCCCATAGTTTCTCCCACTGGTGAAACAGGGACCTTTCTACCATAGAAAAGCGACGCTACCGGACTCGGTTCATTAATACCGAGAAAGCGCTTTGCTCTGTGGGAGGCGTGAGGCTCCTTCTCTCTCGGGAGTCCAGCAGGCGCGGGCTTTGGGCAGCCACACGCGGCTCCGTGCAAGGCTCCCAGCTGCGCCCCTCTCCCAGGCGCCCGCCGGCTGGCAAGGACGGAGCCATCGCCCGTGCGAAGCTGTACCCAAGGCAGCAAAGAGCTGGCTCTGCTCTTCCTTCTGCCACCAGCAATCCACGTGCCACACGTACCCACCTGCTAGGAGTGGGGCCACAACGATGTAATATGCTTATTGCATTTACCCTTTAATGTGCTTTGCAGCCGTGAGAGGGGAGAGGGGGATTTGAGGGCCTGTTGGGAGCACCCGATGCGGTGGCTTTCCTCTGCCATTTCATTACGGGATCTCAACTGCCACAGATTCCTGGAAACCTGATCCCCGAGATAAACGTGGAAGAACTGAAACAACAATATCTGTCCGGGGCTTCAGACTTTCAGTTCAGAGGCAGGTCAGAGCCTCCCTGACCTGGAACAAGGCTGTCAGTATAAAGATAGCTGCTCTCAGTCGTAGGCACCCCGTGGGCCTAGGCAGGAGGCAAAAGTTACATTAAACAGCCATGCTGCTTTCAGAGTCACATGAGACCTACTGACATGCATTTTCTAAGAGACTGATGACATTTAAAGCTCTTCGAGTAAACTATTTGCTTTCCATTTATAACAGGATATTCATCCCACTGCTTGTCACGGGAACGAAGCGCACTGACCGCCATCCCAATGGCCAAATGTCTGCTATCTCAACAACGTTCTCCTGGGAAATAAAATACACGTCTTTGTTGTTAAACTCTGTCTCACCGGTAATGCTGGGACAGGTTCTCTTACAAAGGTATCAGATTTAACAGAGCACCCATCTTACTAACCACGCCAGCCTTTTTCCAGATGGCATTTTGAAAACAATACAGACTAGGGGCTTTGCTAACCAACTCGTTATTCAATGAATTAGCGCTTATAAATTAAGCATGTGCCTCGCAGAGTGTGTCTCTCCATGTGGCAAGCCTCTTCTCACAGTGCGGCAAGGAAGGACTGCGGGTCAGTGGGCCACCACAGGTGACATGCAAGCCATCTTAGTCAGTCATCTCGACCAAAGAATCATAGAATCATAGAATCATTTAAGTTGGAAAAGACCTTTAAGATCACCAAGTCCAACCGTTTACCTAACCCTGCCATCCCACCACTAAACCATGTCCCTGAGCACTTTGTCTACCCATCTTTTAAATACCTCCAGGGATGGTGACAAGAGGTAATTCCCACGTGCCAGGAGGCTGTGTCCAAAGAAGGAGCCCAAAGCTGAAGGTTCAGAGCCCTCTATGTACTCCTATATTACAGGCTCGTACATTGTTTGGTGGTGGTGACATGTCGGTGACCGCTCAGATGCCACCGTGACGGTAAGATGAACGCGTAGCTGGGTACCTCACTCATCAGGGGTGCTAGCACGCGTCCACTGAAGTCTACGGTCCGCTTGATACTGCACGCCCCCTGGGAAGGCTGATCTGCTGGCCCTCTGAGGCTGGTGGCGACTGACACGGCGAGACCAGAGACAGCTTTAAAACATCACGAAAAGCGTCAGCGCAAAGCCCAGCGCAGGCTGTCGCTGTTCACGCGTGGGACTGCGAGACCTGCCCTCGCCTCCGCGCTGCTGCTGGCCCCTAAAGCTCACTCAGGTGAACTTGCAGAGGCTGCAGTCACACCACTGCCGAGCTGGAGGGCGAGGTGCAACGTGCCAGATACAAACTGCTTCTCCAAAGTAAGGCCGAGATGAGGTTTGGGACTGCACCCAGTTTGCTGAGCTGTCAGCGTACTCCCTGGCTTGGGAAATCCCAAGGCGGCAGGCTGCTGGCACCTGGGAGGGCACATCGGTCACTCTGTATCTGCCCTGTTCTTAGGCGCTTTTTCTGAATATTTGCTACTGGCCACAGCTGGAGAAGACATACTGGATCAAATGGGCCCTTGGTGCATTCCAGGTGCGGCCAGTCTTACGTTATTACAATCAACAAAACTAGCTTGTAATGAAACTGGCTAGCTAGGGCCATTTTGGTATCGAGTGCTCATTTGTGACGTGCTTTGAACATCGGGCCCTAGTAGCTGATCTTTGATTACCGGCGGTGACTGCTTTTTCAAAAGGAAACATGGGTCGGGAGAAAAGGGAATTTCTATTCAGTTCCCGATCCTGGTTGCCTGGGGAATACTTATAGCATGCAGAAGAACAGATTTGCATGTTGGTATTTTGGGGATGTTTCCTGTGAGAAAAAAAAATGCAACTCAAAACTCTAGCTGAATTTGGGTGGGGTGGGGTGGGGGGTGTGTCTCGTCACGATTATATCCTCCAAGGGTTTGTGTTATTTGGCTGATGAATAGCGTTTAAGTAACACAAAACCAAAGGTATCGCCTTATGTAAGTAACAGCAGCATCACCGCACGCGCTGGCTTCCTCTGCCTGTCCCACTGTTAGACCTGACACGATGGAGTGGTTTGCTTATGGTGTTCACTTCCCTCTGCCCGTAACTTCTCAGCCAGAATCGGTAGTTTCTGAGAAATGCCTGACGGATCTGTGGACACCAGTGACACAAGTGCCCAGCTCCCCTCACGCCGTTGCAGAACAGATCCCCTTTGACGCAGGTCTGGTACAAATGTCCATGTCAAATGTGGCCTGGCTATCTGAGGGGAAAGGCTGAACTGTGGAAAGTCAAAGCAGATTTTCCAAGGTACACCACCACCTAAAAAAACAAACTGAGGCCCATCCAGCTTTTCAAATCATCCGCACAGGTCAGGTCCTTAACTCCTACTGATTGTGACGAGAAAGACTTCGGTGTTTTTTAAACTCCTACAAGACGTGCGTCTGCCTCCTTTGGCCTGCGTGCGAATGCCGCCCAGGCTGTGTGGATGGGCTGTGCTCCACACAGGACTGGTTAGAAGAGAAAAGGGAATTTCAGACACCAGCGTGGTTACCACAGCACCTAATTTACATCAGGGTAATGAAGACGGACAGTTCCCATCACGGCTGCACGACATCTTTTGTCACAAATAACCCATGGATGTTGAGGACTGCAGAGAGTCTCCAGTCAAAATGTGTTTGTTTTTTACGTGTATTGCATTACCGTGGTGCAGGTGAGGGTGCAGTGCTGGTGATTGCAGGACGTTGCAGCGGACCCAGACAACCCAAACCAAAGCAAAGACCCCCAAGAAGCCCGCCATGGACAGCAGGCTTCCCAGTTTGCAAGAGTCATCCACCTTCAGTCAGTAAGAACTTTTAGTGTGGACGATGCTGGAGTAATCTTTAAAATTATCACAGACATTTGTGAGTTGTTTTAGGGGAAGGACCTCCCAGGAGGAGAAGGAAAAAGGCCTCTGGCAGGCACTGTAAATCATGTAGCATCCCACTGTGGCCCTGACCGAACAACTAAAAGAAGGTGTTTAGGAACAAGTCGAACCCTAAATTAACCATTCCCATTGCCAGCTCCTGTGTGGTGCTGCTTAGATAAGTCTTGCTCCTGATGGCTAAAGATAGAAATGTTTTTCCACTCTGATTTTGTTTTTCTTTTTCAAGTCTATTAGAGCAGGCCTCAAAATAGTTTTGGAGTTTATTTAGTTCTCATTCTTCAGCTTGGTTTCGTGCTGGACGTCCCAGACTGGCTGGCCCTGGAGACAGCAGGGCTCTAACTGGGGCAGCCGAGCAGGCTGGTGCCCAAATACAATCTGCCATCAGAAGCACCTCACAAACCGTGGTTAGGAGTGAGTGGAGAGTGAAGCCTTGTGATCTGGCTGCCAAGACAGAGAAGTAACGACGGCCTGTTTTAACGCTGCACAGTGCTGCTCTTACCCAGTAGGAGCCGAACGGGGACCATTTTGTTTGGACCAGCGGGGGTGAAGCCAAATCAGTCCCCCAGCCTTGCAGCTGCTTGCTGCACCAGGAGCTCACGCAGCTGCCTGAGCCCCGTGGCTGCATACCAAGACGCTGGCTGCCGCTCCAGTAAGGGCTCCAGGTGCCCGTCGTCACAAAACACGTGCTGTTCTTGCCAGCTTCATAGCTAGTTCCTGGGTAATGCTTCTTCCCTGTGTGGCGGTCGCTTCCAGATGTGCCAAGGAAAACAGGGTGGATTTCATGCAAGAAAGTATTTTCATATTATTTTCAGTGAGGAGAGAAATTCTGGCAGCATGGTTTGACTTCTGCTGCCTTCACGAGTTGCCTTTGCCTCCGTCAGAACTGTGTTGATAGCTGGCAGGTTTCACTACTGGTGGCTGTGCTCAGACAGAGGAACCCTACAGCGTCCACCAGAAGCATTTATTCCAGTTATCAAACACCAGGCACACAGGACGTTGTCTCTATCACATCTCCTTTTCTGTCTCCACCTGCCCGCCAGTCCACCCCAGAAACCATCTCTTGTCCTGCCCCCAGTCTCCAGTTCAACGTGAAGTGAATCTTCTCTCGATCACTGAGCGTATAGGCCTTCTCCTGCCAGCATTGGTCAAAAACTCATAGCAACTGGTCATTGTTGCAGGGAAAAATGGCTCAGCTCATGTAGATTAAACCAAATCAGGACCGAAACGGTTTATTGATTTATTAAGGGCAGGTAATTAACTGACAATCAGTAAACTATACATTCAGGATCTATGTCAGCGATACAGCAGTCCAACCACGACATTAGACACTTAGAAAACACTAATAAATTCCTGCAAGTTCCTAAACGCGCTTCTGCGACTAATCCCCACAAGTTCTCATCCCACACCCGCAGGCACCCACCCCTCTCTCACTGGCAGAGGGGTCACTTCTGGGAGCACGGGTTGCCCCCCCCCCCCTGGATGGGGAAGCCGCTGCGTCTGGTCCCGGCAGAGGCTGTGATGGGCCAGGCTGGGTTTTGACTGCTGCTCCGTTTGCAGCCCGAGGCCTCTCCCTGCTCCATTACAAATTTTTATGCTGCTTTTATACAGCTTTTCAGACCAACTCGTCCTTTGTTTCAAAATTGCCTTTGTCATTCCCTGGTTCTGGTTTAACCCAGCTGACAGCTGCCCATCCTCTTCAGCGTGATCAGTCAAGGACTGATCGCTGTTTCCCTCCTCAGCAAGATCGGTTTGGGGCAAATGCCCTCTCAGACCCTTTTGGGTTTTCCATCCGCACATGCTGTTTACACTCACTTATCTACCCTACCAGCTGTTGTTTTCCACATCGTTTTGCCAAGGGTGGGCTGCGCAGGCATCCCCACAAGTTATATTACACAACTATTAAACTGATATTGAAGAAAAGAATACTGGCTCCCATGGCTGGATTTGGGGGGAGATTATTCCTCTATATATTTACTTTCTCGGTGCCTGACAGTTCACGATTTTTTGAACTTAGTTGCCTCAGCTTGCATAGCTACATGCAATTAATCTGTTCAGATGCAATCATTGTGCTCAGGGACCAGCCGCATATGTCTATAAGCCTAATCCCTAGTGACCCCACATCTGTGGAGGGGACAAGGAGGGGAAGGAGGAGGACTTGAAAGCTGGTTTTGTCATACCGTGTTCTGGGAGACTATACAGACCCTGCTTTGAGCCGGTGTGATGCGCAGCAGCCCCCGAGCAACTCCCGAACTTCCCAGGCAGAAAATTGGAGGGTGCCCCTAAGGCAGTGCCCTGCAGGACCGGGAAGCTGACATGGGGACTGCACGCTGGCATTCGCCTCGCTGGGACACTGAGGGAGGTTCTGCAGTTCTCGAGGGTCGCTCCCCTCCCCTCCAGCTCCTTGCAGCTCCCGGAGGTGAGGGGTGTAAAATGCCCGTGTGCGGCCCGGCCTCTTGCTCCCAGCCTGCAGGGCCGCAGCAGCTCCGGTCGCCCATTTTGTTCCTCGCCCTCTCTCACCTGTTGTGGGCGATGCGGGCTTGGTGCCAAGCCCTGGAGCAGCTGCCCTTTTCCAGCTCCCGGGCACGCCAGCCCGAGGAGGCCCGGCCCCGTTTGTTTGCAGTGGCAGCCCATGAATAGTAACTACTTGAGGCCATTTTGCACGCTTCTGTCATCTTATAATTAGCACTTGGTCCCGCAGCCTGTGAGAGTCCCTCCCTGCCCGGTGTGCCTCTCTCCTTCCTCTGCTGCATATCACGGCATCATCCACGGCCACCTTCAGAGATGTTTCTAGGTCACACATTACCCAAAGTGACCATCAGCCGCAGAGTCTCATTTTCCCCCACAAGTGGCACGAATGGGCAGAATAGTCACCGAGCTGGACAATTCCTCACTTTGCTTTGCTCTGCGCCGGGCCCGTCTCTCTGGCAATCAAAAGTAATTGCCCACCCCCCTGCCCTGCCCTGAGATACCTCTCCTTGCCCTAGGTGCTTTCTTCCAGTCCTGCAAGGCAGGAGACATGAAGGAAGCAGGGATCTTGGTGGTGGCTATGCCCAAACCTACCAGAGAAGATCAGAGAGCCCTTTGCATGCTAATGACTCAGGGCGGCGAGATAAACCCTTCAGCGCTTCCATCTTGCAGGGTGCTCCTTCCTAGGTGCGGGTGCACAGCTTTCCCCAGCCCCGTCCTTCCTCCTGCAGCTAATCTCCCGCACATGGCTCACTTTGCACATTTTGTTCTTGGCAGTTTCAAACGTTGCCTCAGGCCCTTATCGCCTTAAAAAATGAGATCCTATAGTGGTAGCCTTAGAGACGGCCTGACTGATAGCCGAGCAGCCAAACAAACAGTGAATTTGAATAAAACTTGGCTTATAGAGCTGGCATATATACATATATATATATATTTGGTGAATATTAGTTCTGCCGATTCTGAGAGGACAATTCACCGACATCAAGCAAAGTGCGTGTCCTGAGCGCGCATGGGACTGAGGCTTCGGGTGTGTAAAAGTCTGCAGGAACGGTGTGCAACCCTCACGAAGGCCCTTTTGCCTATTCCAGATCCTGCAATGCCCCAGCCTGTGTGGTCACGGGGATTCGGTATCGCTGGCCACTGCCAACCCAACAGGACTTCTCTGTGTATTTATACAGAAATACAGATGCTTGCAGGAACAGGAGAGAGTTTCCCGGTGATCCTTAAACAAACACTGATGAAGCCAGGAGCTCCTGCAGCTCAGCTTCCACCAGCACCACTAGAGCTTGTAGCGACAGCGAGAATGTGCTCAGAGGAAGATCACGTTTCTGGGTGGCCGCTCACCATATAATCGCGAGACAATTATTCAGATATCCTCTAGCCGCTTTCTCCGAACTCATTCTCTGCAGTCTTTGGAAATAACGCTGTGGGAGAGCATTCTCCCATTCGAGTCTTCCCTGATCTGAATATCACCACGAACCTGCCTGAATAGCCCATACCTGTTTTATTTTGGCTGACCCCATTGCTCAGGCAGAAGGCAAGGAGGGGAGGGCTGCACTGACTGCTGCTGTTGCACACACCCTGAACTAACTTGTGCGGTGTTTTCCTCTGCAGACTCCATGAGCCGAGGCCTGCTCCATGGATAATGCCTGATGCAGCATCCGAGGGCAGGCTGCCTGATGAGCAGGCTTCATGCTGGCGTGACACCACCGCGCACCCACACATCATTCCCAAACTGCTGCCCTTTGCAGGGTTGCATACCTGGGCCGTACATTGCACCCAGGGCATTAAGAAGGAGAGTTGGTTCAGTTCTCCAGCGGCCAATGCAGACCTGGCATCCCGGCAGCCGAGAGAAACTGCCCAGTTGGCTACAGCAGCAACTGCCCTGGGGTCTGGGAGTTAAAAATGGGTGGGTTTTCCTCCATTTATAGGCTTGATTGTAACCACAGCCACCTTAACTTGTAACTGATACCGTCCTCCCCGCAGCATAGGTGACGGTTTGCTTTCACTGTCACCCACCACCAGCAGGTCTCTGCAAAAGACCATCTCTGGCCAGGCACCAAGGAGAAAAGAGGGATGGATGCCTTTTATCCTCTTCCCTCCAGCTGATCCGCCCTTGTGGATCACACAAAGGCCACTGGGAGCGGATTCTCCTGACCTAGGATGAAAATCCATGTGGCCCACCGGGCTCCCTTTGATCACATGTAACCTATCACAGAGCGTTCAGCAAACGGGACACTCCCAATTAAACACGCACAGCCTTCTCGGCAATCCACCTCCCTCTACCTCCTGCGTGATACCCGTCTTCTTTCTAACCCACAAGCCTGCACGGCTCTGAGAAGGTCTTACAGCTGAGGAGGCCATGCTCAGCCGCTGCCGCGAATGGTGGCGTGGTCTTGCTGGCATGAACCCCATGCGGCTCTGGTGGACTGAGGCTGACGGCCTAGAAAAGCTGGTCTCACAGTTGGTCGCTTCAGGGGCTGGTTCTGGGTTGTAGCCGTGGATCACTTGGAAAAGGGTGCCCTGTTACAACTCGTCCCCTGGCTGCAAGCTTCACGGCTTAGGGAGGGTAGGAGACGATGGTGGCCAGGTGACTTCTCCCTGAGGTCCGACAGGAGCGTGCTGAGGCTGCTCGGTGGTCCTCGCTTCCGGGCTAAGTCAATCTTGCAGGCAACTTCCAGAAGAACATGCAGCTGCTAGGAGATACCAGGAAAGGCCCGGCGTGTGTGCGCGTTCATCCCGATTCCCAGAACGAAGGAAAAAGGAGGGTGGAGTTAAAAGTTGAGAGAACATGTCAGTAGCTCAAGGGCAAGAAAATACGTGGAATGCAATATTGCAACCAAATAGGAATTTCAGAGTTAACCTAAATAGGCTTTGGAAACGCGGAGGCAAGGATCACGGGTAACTTTGGCTGTAACGGTACCGTGGGATCCAGGCACCCTAGTTACCCCCGATCACAAGGCCGATTAAGCGATAGTTTTCACAGCACTTCAGAATGCCCTCTCCCTTTTTTTTCCCCCTGTTTTCCTGCAAGGTGCAAGCGTGGGATTGATGACACCGGGACAAGCAGGATGAGTTCCGTCGGCATCGGGAGCAGGAGGTGTCCCCGCAGAGAAGCCCCAAACCCCGAAGGTCACCCTGCGAGGGGTTGTTGCGGCCTGTCCCCGTGTCCGTCCGTCCCCCCCTCACCCCGCCCATCCCTGCTGCAGCGCGGCCCCCCGGCCCCGGCCC
>NW_009259680.1:1295811-1296296 GCF_000687185.1 Egretta garzetta
CCTGCCCTCCCAGCCGGCATCTGCTTTGGACTCCGGGGTGGCTTTTCTCCTGGCTTCCCCCCCCCCCTTTTCTCTGGATAAAGGAAACCGAGCTAATTTTACCTCGTCGAGAGAGGACAATTGGCTTCTAACGCCTCTGCAAGAAGGAAACGGCTCTACGTGCCTTTGTGATTAAATGCTCATGATGTATTTATTAATGCCCAAGCGCTATTTGTAGGGCGCCTAGGAGGCTGTTAACATTTTTCTTTTACAAAATAGACAGTCTCCCAGTTGCTGCCAACCACAGCTGGTGTGCCGCCCTTGCGATGTTGAATTCCGCTCCCCTTGTAATGGATCAGCCGGAGGTGCCACATCCGGAGCTGCCAGCTTTAGCTCTGGCAGGCGGGCGGGCGGACTAGAGCAGGCTTCTGCTGTATCTTTACGTGAGCAGAATTGGGCTGTGGGTGCGCATGGATAGGTATTTTCTGCTCCTGAGGCACCAGGCA
>NW_009259680.1:1296490-1308158 GCF_000687185.1 Egretta garzetta
AACCGCGTCCTTCTCCCAGAGTGCCTGCACCTATCCGCCTAGGACTGATTTCCATTTGTGGAGTCGATCTGCAGGCTGATGATCAGATTCCTCTGTTATAAACCTACCTGTTGCGGGAAGCTTTTTTGGTTCAACCCCGTCGTGCTCGGTCGCTAGACCCGCTGCGTATTTTTCTGAGACCTAGGAGTGGTTTTGACCTTTAAGGTGTCTTTGGCGTTAAGAGCATCCTGGCTGGGAACCCGATTAAATAAGCTACCTCCCAGCGCTTGCCTTTTGATGTTACAAAACTCAAAGGCGTTACGCTGCAGACAACAGCATTAGTGTTTGGTTTGTTACAACAGCACCTCCTATGACCGTGCTCTGGAAAAAATTTCCACACGTCCCTGACGTCACAGCCATTTGCTTTACGCTGCCTGGATACCAAAGAGTGCTTTTAACTCCTGGAGCACTATGCTACCACACCCAGCTCTGCCCACCAGCCCTGGCTACCTCCCCTGCCTCCGTTGCGCCCGAGGAAGACGAGAGGATGGAGTGCCTTTCTGACAGTGTCCCTCAGCCTCCGTGTCCCTGGCTGTCCTTCCTGCTCGCCTGTCTTTCATAGACTTGAAAAGAAAGCAACCAGAACTGCCTACTTTCATCGTGAGGCTTCTCCACGGATGGAGCTTTTTTTTTTATAGTGGGGCTGGGGAGGGAGGAGGAATACTTCCACCTACTGCTTCCTCCCCTTCCCTTGTAGCTGGTCCCTTCACGTCCTTTGCATAAGCCACCTCTTTTTCGTTTGCACTTAGATGAGGACAGTCTGAGATCAAGCAGGCTCTCTCAAGTACTCTTTGGCCTCTGCGCTGGCCTGCTTGTTCCTGCAGCCTGATTAGCATATAGTTGCTTGGCATGGGCTGGCTTATCCTTCCCGTAGGCGGCCTGGTGATGCCTAGTACGGCATGTTACCGTGCAGTTAATCGGTTGAGATAATCCTTGTAAACTGGTAACTGATACCCAGAGTCTGAGCCATGTTGTGTCTCCAGGTTCATCCCCACCCCCACCCCCCCGATTATTCTAGGCATCTCCCTTTAGACCAAAACTAAATTCAGTCTTTGGTTATTATGTAATTTGCTTTTTAATTGGTACGAGCAGTGCTGGAGCGCCTTTGCAGGCACACAAGGCTGGTAAATCTGCCGGTACTGTGATATGTCTGAGTACTTTCCTACATTTGAGATTGAGTATTGGAGCTAATTTGGGCCCAAATTCTGCTTTGGTTGTCTTTAATGAAGGCAATAGCCTGCATTACAAGGTGAGAACAGGCTTTACAGTTGCTTGTAAACCTGAATGCAATATTCATGGTAGTCTCTCCTGGAAAAATAGCTTTGAGGCCCAGAGCTTTGTGGCATGGGTGTCATGCAGAGCGCACCCATAGTGTAGGCTGCCTTGCTGTTGGACGCTTGCTTCGCTGAAAGTTTGTCACCTGTGATAGTGCGTGATGGTAGCGCTGGGTCAGCCAAGGGATCCTTTAAAATACAGAAGAACATGGCTTAATATTCATGTTTTACAGTCCCAAATCCGGATTTGTAGATTTCTAGGTTTTTGGGGGCTCATGCTTCCAGCCCCTCAGATGACTGGAGTGACTTGTATTTTCTGCCTGCGTCAGGGCATCATCTTGCTGTTAAATATATGCCTCTGCAGCAGGGCTTGCCATCTGAATTCAGTGTGCCGGGCTCTTCCTTGCAAGTGGCAAAGGTTGAAAATGTTGTCCTGAAATGTGACTGCATTGAGGGCCTGATTTGATTCTTCTTCCTGTTTGTTTTCTCTTGCAGTTAAAATCCTGCTCTTCTATGTCATCTTCTACGGTTGCCTGGCAGGTATATTCATTGGGACCATCCAAGTAATGTTGCTCACCGTCAGTGAATTTGAACCCAAATACCAGGATCGAGTGGCACCTCCAGGTAACTAAATAGGAGGCCCGTGTTTGACTTGGTGCAAGCTGTTCTGGGGAGGCGGGTTGGTTACTCACCTCAAGAAGGAGGATGAAATAAGCGTGTTGTTGCTGCAACACATATTTGTAGGGGGTGGGTATGTTCTCAGCCTTCTGTGTTAACAGTACTGGGGCTTGAAGGCAATCCTGCTAGAATTAAAGGTTGCATCACATGGAATATGCCTCCTGTCTGAGAGGAAATAGAACCTGGAGTGCTGCTCTTCCCTTAAACTGAAGCAAAGGAGTGAGGCAAAGAGGCTTCACTTGGGAGTGCGCTGTGTGAAGATGCTGGGTTCAGTTTTTCACGTAGCCACTGTGTTCCCATGGGTAAGTGAAGGGGCAAAGATAAAAAGTGTAGCTTTATCTGTGACACTGGGGTGCACAAGGAGAAAGGGGACCGTACCGATTCTGGGTGTGCTTACTGAACTGTATTAGCCAAGGCTGAACTGTACTGTGTGATCTAGAGGAGACGGTAGCAGGTACTAATGGGTATTTCAATCGAATGTGTTGTGGGAGGCTAAAGGTGGGTCTTGTAGTTGCTGATGTGTGACCTAGTCTTTGCTAGGCAAAGTAAGTCTCTGCTCAGGATTAAAATGATCGCTTGAGCAGCGTCTGTGGGCAGCCTGCCCTGGGCAGGGGCAAATGGAGTAACCAGCCCTTGCCGCAGGTTCCCTGCTCTGCCTGTCCAGGCTCTGCTGCGCTATCTGATTCCGGCCGCAGCCAGCGGCTGCTCGGAGCGTGGCGGGGGAGCTGCGCAACTGCTGCTTTCCCACGTTACAGATGACCTTGAGGCTGCTTGGCACTGGGGATGGTAACGATCTGTCTCCAGTTGCTCTGTAAAACAGTTCAGAAGCTTTTAATAACAGTGGTATTTAAGTGACAATTGTGAGGCTGATGGCTTGTAGCTACAGAAGTTGGCTCTGGTGTCGCATGGTGTCTTACTGCCCCACTGTCTGCAGTGATATGCTGTGCTTATTCCCTGCTCTAACAACACGGGGGGAACGTTACCATCACCAAATGGTGCTACATCTCAGCAAAGAATCACCTCTTTCAGAGAATTGCTTTTCCACCAGCACTTTTTAAAAGACAGAACAGAGACTGGAACTGCTGTGGTAGCACGTGGCACTTCTTAATGTACCAGCGTGGCTGGGGTAAATGCCGTCTTAAGCAGTGGAAGTGGCTGGTTTTATCTCTGCAGTGGGCTCTGACGTTTGCAGGAAAGACTAAACTGTCACTGATACTGCCCAGAGCTGTTAGCTGCATCTGAAAAGCCAAGACGGCTAATGGTGGAATAGTTGTTACTTTAATAACGTGTTTTTCCCCCGGCTGAAGCCCAGTGGTCTCACCAGACGTGAAATAATTAGCGAAGAAGCCCATGGATCTTGGGCCACATCCAGGTAGACCTGCTGTTTAGCCTGATGTCGCATAATTACTCATTCTAGGTAAACTGTTTGCTTTCTGTGTAATAGCAGTTTGCAATTCTAATTTCAAAGCAACTCTGTGGTAAAACTTCTGTGTAAGATTTCAGCCTGCAGAGGACTTTTATTCATCTCTTAATTGTGTACTGCACCACCTTTTCTCAGGCTTATCTTTTTTTTTTACCAAAAAGGCAACTGAATTTCGAGGTGCTCTTGTAGCATGTACTACAGAAATCAAAATGGAGGAAGAATGCAAAGGTCATCAGGGATCTTTGTGATGGGCTTTCAGGACATGTTCCCCTTGATTGCAGTACAAAATCCAGCTCCTTGAATATATGACAGTAGGCAGCCCCACAAACAAGGGCTTTGAACCAAGCTGCAGCGGCATACGGGTGCAACTTCAAGGAGATACTGACCAGTTAATAGCACAGGGTCCTTCGCAGGGCATCACGTGACAACTCTTTCTACAGATGTGCACACGCTAGGGGTAAGGCATGGTGGAAGTTGGTGTTTAATGTCAGGTCTGTTCCTCATCCTGGTAGCACAGCAGCCGTTAGACCACAGAGAGTCAAAAATAGCCTCTTAATGTCAGCTTTCAGAGAGATTGATGCTGTAGTGAGTTGTTGCACTGCTGTGTTTGGCCCCTGCTGTGTAGGGCTCCCCCCCTCCACCCCCCTGTGCTGCAACCTCAACCACTCTTCTGGCAATGAACACACACGTGGGCATGTTTGCTCCTGCACTTGGTGCGCCCCTAACTTGAATTTTCTGTGATCGGGGACCCCTGCAGACAATGAACTACATAAAACAGGGTGTTACGCAATTCTAATTCCTTGTTCTTGTGGGAAGATTTGCAAGCCAAGTAAGTGTATTGGCAGCTTGATAGTGCCCTGGATCTTCTAGGAAGCAAGAAAACCTGTTTTTATACTTGTTGCAGTGCACTGTCTTTCTTGGGCAAGTCACTGCTGTGTCAGCCCAAAATGGCTGAGAAAGGGGAAACTACACTTCCCTCCAGGATTTGCAGGAGAAAATGCTGTAGGGGCTGCTGTAATATTCTTGTTCTGAAATACAACAGATTTCGTAACAGCAGCAGAACCTGCAGGATGTTTTATTGAGTTATTGACATGGGTATAACATCGAAAGCCATAAAGTGCTATTTTTGTAGCCAAGTGTCATTACTATGCTAATTGGTTTCTGCATTGAACACAACAGGAATGTTATATAGGGCTTCAGGGCAAGAGGAGTTTTGTACCTTTCCATGATACTTTTTTTCCTCCTCTTTTTTTTTTTGTCTTGGGGTGGGGGAAGGGACAGTGCAGTTCACTTTCTTGTCCAGCCTTGCCATTGCGACAGCCCCAGCTCCACGTGTGCTGCAGGCTCGGACTCTGCTTTAAGCACAGAGGACTTCTGCTGCTAGTAGGGAAGAATGAGGATACTGCCTCTTAAACGCAGCTTACCGAGCGTTTAAAAAATAATACTCTGTTCTTCTCCTCTTCTTCCCTGCCCAAATATAAATTGGGCTGTGTATCCTGCCATCTTGTGGTGTGCTTCCTGTGAAACACGGCACCCGTCAATAGGGCTGGTGTAGGGGCGAGAGAGCTCACTGCTGCCTAAGGCTCTTTTTAAGTGGCAGCTGGCAGAAGTGGCTCAAGCCAGGGCATTCCAGGTGTCCCTGCTTCAAGTGCTGCCTGGCCACCGTGTGCCTGGGCAGCGAGCGTGTCTTGGGAAAGGCTGCTCTGGTGCGTGTTCCCCACTTGGCTTATTCAGCTCAGATAGCAGCAAGGAGGTGGCAGGAAAGCCTCAAGGAGCATAAGCTACCTCCTGTGAAGCAGCACTTTGCCTGCTCCCATCTCTTGCCTTGGTACCTATGTTTGGAAAAATCTCTGCATCTCAAGCTCCAGGGATGTTTATCTGCCAAGCAGATTTTTTTTTTGCTGCATCTGTAGAAAACTCACCTGCTTTTTGCACTTTGGGGATGAGGTAGAGGGTGACTGGAAGCTTGGAAGGACATGGCTGGGTATGGAGGCTTTTGAAGTCCACCCTCACTTAGTGAGCTTCGGGGGACAGTAAATAGAAACGGTGTAGTGATCACTCAGTTTGTCAGCTGTGCCATCCCAGGGTGTTCAGACTCATTCTGAACCAAGGGTACATGGTACTTGGAAATGAGCATTGTGTGATGAAGCGAGAGTGGTTACTATGGACTTGCATAACCATTCCTAATAACAAGCCTGCTTTCCCACTTCTAGTTTCTTCT
The DNA here is from genome assembly GCF_000687185.1 of Egretta garzetta. Taxonomy (NCBI): domain Eukaryota; kingdom Metazoa; phylum Chordata; class Aves; order Pelecaniformes; family Ardeidae; genus Egretta; species Egretta garzetta. Next base: position 1,302,126 of record NW_009259680.1, read on the forward strand.
TCACCCTCAGGATACTGTTTTTCCTGAATTCTTGCTCCTGCAGCTTAGAATGATAAAGCCTATGTGGAAAATCTGGTTTTAAATGAAGTTGAATAAATGTGATTTTTAATCTGCAATGGTATTTTGGAAGTGAAACTGTAGCTGGAAAAAAAAAATCAATTACTCTGCGTGCTTTTTTTGGTATCTGTGTACATCCACAGAGTTAGAAAGCCAACAGAAGGTGGTGTCTGTTACCAAGTCAAAGCATCACTCATCATTCATGTGGACAGTCTCAGTCAAGTGAAGATGGGAATCGTATTGCCTGCAATGCACTCTGAGAGCCAGCTGCAGAAATTTTCTAAAGTAGTCTGACAGTATTTTAGCAATATTACTCTTGCACACATGAAGAACAGCATCACCACACGTGATGCCACAGTGTATCTCTGTGCCAATAGCATGAGATGCAGAACTGTGGCAAACGGATTAAACAACCCTCTCCCCATTTTCAGGCTATGGACTTCTGGCTATGGAAGCACTTGAGGCTTTGTTTCTTTTCCCCCCATATGACTTGCTTATGAATGGCTGCCTCATGTGCAGGAAGCCCCCAAGAGGCTTATTCGTCCCTGTACTTTATGGGAGCCACGTACTTCCTTAGCTGTGTAGCAACCCATGATAGGCAGCAGTGGAATGGCTGAGCTTTGTAATTTTTTTTCTTGTCCCTACTTGCTTCTGTTCCCCTAATGGGGGTGAGAGAAGGTTTCAGAAAGGTTACAGATGCGTTCTGCAGAGGTTACTTCCTCTTGTCAGATCAAATCAACAGTTTGCTTTTTTTAAACAAGATTGCTTAAGAGGGCTTCAGTTCTGATAACAGCATTGAAGGTTTTATTCTGGCTATGGGACGTACAGATGGAAAACAAGAAAGGAAATGATAGATCTGTGCTGAGGGCTTTGTGTCCAGTCAGTTGCAGGCACGTGAGGATGGAAATTGTGGTGAAAGCCAGTAATACATTTTTAATCAGGATAAAGCTATTAACAAGCCTTTCATCTTCACAAAGAATTACTTCCTTGCTGTGTAAGTGGGAAGATTGAGCTCCACTTTGCTCTTGTCCTAAACAAAGCAAGCACCTGCCGTACCAAAGCTCAGTCTGGTTCACCCAAGTACCTGTAAATGCCCAAAGTCTGGCTGAAAGCAGCCCAGCTATGGCCACAGGCCAAGCCTACCCAGTAGGACTGGTTGTTCGCTTGTTCGGGTCCCTGGAGGAGCTGTATGGAGGTGCTGCTTGGGCTGCGGTGCTGTTCTGCAAAGATTTGCAAGGCAGGGCTGCTTTGGATGGGCGTTTGTTCTTCCAACCAAGTCACTTGTTTCAAGAGCAGAGGGTTGGCTTTGGACTGTACGTGTCCATGGCCAGGCTCTCCTAATGAGAGAACAGGAATATTCTGCTAGGTGGCTTTCTCGCATCATGGGGTGTATATCACTGACCTTCCCTGCACCTTTGCCACGTCTGGATGGGTGCCTTTATGTGTTACCTTGTACAAGGTAAAGAAATAGAGGTGGGGAGTTCCTCAGTTTTAGAGGTCCTGAGCAAATCTAGTTTAACTGCCTGACGGAAGCTGGCTTTAACAAGCCTGGCCCAGCTTTCTTGAATTTTATATTTATACACTTGAATGACACACCTGTAACTTGAACTCTGGAAGAAGCAGACCCAGGAGAGGAACCAAGGCCCGCCTTCCCTGCAATTCCAGATAGCCACTTCCAGTGACTCTGAGCCTGTTGCTTCTCAGCTGAGTGGTAACACGAGGAGGGTTTGGCAGGATGGGATTGAAGTCCCTTACTAAAATTGAACCGAGTTTGTTTATTTTATATATATTTAGTTATAACTGTTTGTGAAGCAAGAATGCAAGTAACTGCGTGAAAAGGGGTTGAAAGCCACTGACTTCAGAGGGTAGGACATAATTCTGCGAGTGGAGTAGTAAATTGCTTCTAAACTTTTAACACTCAGCCTGGTCAATTTGTACCAGAGGAAGTTTTGAGTGGTTAAAGCTGCTTCCTGGAATAAAATTTGAAACCCTGAGCTACTCACTGGGTGTCTCGCTATCTTTGGCTACTAGGAGCTACGTTTAGGGGAACAAAGCTAATCTTTGTCCTAGGTTACAAATTCCAACTCAGTGGGTAGCGGGGCGGGGGGGGGAGTGGTGAGCTGGCTTGAGGAGGGACTAAGGAGAAGCACTGAAGTGGCTTTGGAAAAATTGCTGGAGTCACAAGCTCCTGTGGGTGGGGGCCAGCCAGCTAAGCTGCCTGAGTTTTGCACCAGGGGAACTTGCTGGTAACGGGCCTGTTCTGAAAGCTGTCAAAGCAAATGCTGCTCCCCTGCTCCTTTTTCTTGTTCTTGCTAAAATGAAGATGACAAACTGAAGAGAAGTCAAGACCTTGGTAATTACAGTGGCCACCACAAAAGCAGCGTGAACTCCGGTTCCTGTTACTTAAGTTTAATGCGTTAGCCATGCATCAACGCATTCAATTAAAATGTGACCTAAACATCATGCAGGAGCAACTACTTCCAAGTCCCATAATGAAAAGCAAAGAGGTTGGCACTTTTCATCATCATCTGTAGGCATTACTTGTAACTAGTCCCTTCTCTTCTCCACGCATTCTTTTTCTGTTCATCCTCCTAAAGTCAAAAGCAGAGCCAGTTACACAGCCCAGAATCTAGGACAGTTTTAAACACCTCTCCTGCGTGGTGGTATTTCCTACTCATCTACTTGGTGATGAGCTTCTGATGAGAGAGCCCAGAAGGCTATTTCTGCAATCAGAAATACCTGCTTACGGAGTGAAAAGACCAGAGAAAGCGACCAGGCTGCTGAATTTACTGAGTGAGAAAATGTCTCCTGCCCTGCCCGCTACAAGGGAGACTACGCAGAGGCAATGTGGATTACAGCCAGCAGAGATCGTACCTGACCTGGGGAACCTCTCATAATTTATTGCGAGGGTTCATGTGTGGGCAGCTCTGATTTTTATCCTAAACACATAGCGTGTTTTGCAGACTATCAAGTCACCCTGTGGGGGATACATGCATAAGAAGAGGCTTCCCTGGGACTTTATTGTGTGTGGTTGGTCTCGCACGCGGCCAGCTTCCCTCCTGTCCTTGGGGAGGAGGCAGAAGCGGGCAGGGGACCTGAGGTTGACTGTTTTTCTTGAGGAGAACCTTGACTTATAGCCTCCCTTCTGGATTCTGTGATTTTTATCTGCTTAGTGATGCAAACGTCATGACGAATATTCCAGACTGTTATTGGAAAGAGGAGATAAGAGCCCGTCAGAGCCTTCCCTCTAGTGAACTTAAGCTGTTTTGTGCAAGTCCCAAAGTCTGAAAAATAGAGGTTATTAGAATGAGTTACGTTCTTGGTGTGCACTGCGTTGCCCAGAGGCTGTGCAGCTCTGAGGTGTACTTAATGTTTTCTTCCTTATTTTGCTTTTCTTAGGACTGACTCAAATCCCCCAGGTACAGAAGACAGAAATTTCCTTTACTGCCTCCGATCCCAAAAGTTTTGAGCCCTATGTGAAGAACCTTGAGAAGTTCTTAAGGGACTACAGCGCTGATCAACAAACTGAAAACATAGTATTTCAGGACTGTGGGGGTAAGTCGCGATTGTTCCCTGCAGCTGAGGGCTCTGACCAACACCTCTGCGTCAGGTCCATCTGAAGCTGAGGGTGAGCGGTGGTGGTCTCTGTCTTTGGCTGTTCCTTTTATGGTAACCAGTGGCATTGTTGGTAAACTGGCAGGCTCTGGTTTCAGTCACATGGCTGCTCCTTAGACGATCACTCTGGACAGACCAGACTTGGCCAGGGATGTACGTAGCAACTTAACTGTAGAGGCTATATGGCTGGGAACTCCCAGATTTCACTTGGAGAAAGTTGCAGCTGACTCCAAAAGCGCTGACCTTATCCTCTCTGAAAGCCACAAGGGTTTTGCTAAAGCCAGTGTCGGTCCTCTAGATGCAATGCAGCAAAACATCTGGGAGGTATTAACCTTTAATAGGTTAGATGCAATAATGTGGAATGAGACTATCACCTTGTGATCTGTGCATGTAAAATCTGAGGGGAACCCACTCGTAAAAGCCGACAAAAAAAAAAAAAATCAGAGCCAGTGGATTACAAACATGTTTGTTCTCTCATTGTCTGGAAGAATCCTCAGTTAAAAACCAAAACCCTGGCAAACTTACTGGTCTGGGACCAGCCCACACGTGGGGGGGTGGCTGGGGTGCAGGTCTGTGGTGTCAGCGTTGAGAAGGTGGTGTCACTTACCTGTTTGGGCGAGGGGGACATCCTGAATACGCGGTGAAGCGTTAAGTGCTGCTGTTCCTGACAAGCAAAAGGTCACCTTGCATACGGTTGTCTTTTCGTTCCCCTGCCATGACAGACTCACCTAACGATTACAAAGAGAGAGGACCATATAATGATGCCCAGGGCCAGAAGAAGGTCTGCAAATTCAAACGTGAGTGGCTGGAAAACTGCTCTGGAATAAACGATCCCACCTTTGGGTACAGGGATGGCAAACCATGCATCCTCGTCAAGCTCAACAGAATTATCGGCTTCAAACCGAAGGCAAGTATCTCTTCCCTTTCTAGCAGAAGCTACCGATCAGGAGGAGTTGTGGGCTGCAGATTTGCTGCGCCTGCTTTTCTGTCTCTGGAGAGAGATCGGTTTTAAACCCCTTCTGCAGAGGAGAAATTGTGAGGCGATTTGAGTAACTGGCTTTAAAAATACTTTTCATTAAAAAGCAATGAAAGCTGCACACCGCAAGTTGGTAACAAGTAGCCAGGACCCTCCCAGTGCAAACTCCTGGTTAGTTATCTGGTAACTTCTGAGCCTGCTAACTAAATGGCTCGAATGGGGCATTTTCTTCAAATGATAAAACCCATTTTAAGTTCCCGTGTGCTTCCACAGGACTGTCCCAGGCCGACTCTATCTGTAGTAAGATCAGTACATTGTGTCATGCCCCAATCTGCTCCATTCTTTTCCTCGGGCAGTGCAGAGTCGCTGGTCTTGCTAAAACCACTTAATGAAATGAAGTCATGCTAATATTCGCTATCAGACCGATACGGAGGCTATAAAGCGCAAACTGCATCTGAGAGCCAGGCACAGCTCTTACTGCAGGAAAGGTGGTGAGATCTTTAGGTTATTTAATGCAGTTTCCCAGACGCTGTAGGATGTCTCTGTCACCCGCTTGCTCCGTGCTGCACCTGAAGGCACGTTTGCAGGAACGCTGAAGGATGTTAATCTGGACAGGAATGGCTTTTACTTCTATTTTTTTTTTTCCCCCCCCAATGCATTTAAATGCTAAAAAATTCTCTTAAGAATTCAGTGGCAGAGGACATGTTATTGAGTAAGGTGGTGTGCGAAACCTGCCACTCCACCCTCTGGATGGAAAGCGGTGCAAAGGGTCTGCTAAGCCACCTTCACCGCCATCTGCCAGTGCAGTCGAGGACAGGGAACGGTGCTGTCTTGCTAACGCATTTCGAGGAATGTTTTTCTTCGAAGGGAGGCTGCCCTGTGCTAGAAGAAATGAGTTGAATTTTGGCTCATCTGGTCCCGGGCAGAAACAGCGGTTGCGTTTTAGCAGGAACGCGTTGTGCTTGGTATGCGGTGGTTGTGGGATGACATAAGATGCGCGTGTTTGACTGGGGAAGAGAAGGGTTTGGTGGTGTGCTCCTCTTTCCTTCGCCACAGAGCTCTGAAGAGCTCCAGACCACGTTAAACGGCAGGGTCTAGTCAAGGAACGACTTCCCACGTCCAAGGCAATATTTGTTTTCCTCCTTCCAGCGGAGCCCCTGTAGCTCTTGTGTTGGGCAAGGTGTGCGTAAAGCAGATCTGAGACCTGCAAGGTTGCGAAGCAGAACTGCTGCACTTGTTCAGAGACCAACAGCAGAGTTGGCACTCCCGCCTTTCCCCGACGCACCCAGAGCCTTTGTCCGTCCCTGTAGGTGGTGTCGGAGTTCGGACGTGTCAGGGTGTCACTGCTGCTCTTTGTTCTTTCTTGTGCGTTCCCAGTCCTTGGC
>NW_009259680.1:1313201-1333447 GCF_000687185.1 Egretta garzetta
TCCAGGCTGGTGTATGCTGGGAGGTGCTTATTGTGTAGCTGCCGGGTAGGCAGGGCTGACGGGTCCTCTCCACCACCGGGCCGGTCTTCGTGCTGTCGAGATGCGGCTCAGTGGTGACCAGAGAGGGGTCGTGGTCGTGGTGAACAGCAGGGTGCTGCCAGGGAAAAGGGCTGCAAAAGGTAGAGTTTGGGGGATATTCATCGTTTCTTCTCCCTCTTCCTGCCTCCCTAGAGAGAGGACGATGCAGACAAAATAGGCACAGTGGAGTACTATGGGATGGGTGGCTACCCCGGCTTCGGCCTGCAGTACTACCCCTACTACGGCAAGCTCCTGCAGCCGCGGTACCTGCAGCCGCTGGTGGCGGTGCAGTTCACCAACCTGACCTACGACATGGAGGTGCGCGTGGAGTGCCGGGCCTACGGGCAGAACATCCAGTACAGCGACAAAGACCGCTTCCAGGGACGCTTTGATATTAAATTTGACATAAAAAGCAGCTGATTGTAAGCACAACTCTCTTCCCCCCTTCCCCTCCCTCCTCCTCCTAGCCATTTAAAAAGGTTAAAAAAAAAAAAACAAAAACAAAACAACAACAAAAAAAAAAAGAACAAAAAAGAAAACCTACTAGTCTTGAACAAACTGTCATACGTATGGGACCTACACGTAATCTATATGCTTTACACTAGCTTTCTGCATTTACTAGGTTAGAATGTAAACAAAGTGTAGCAATAGCGACAAATATTTATTCTACTGTAAATGACAAGAAAACAAAATTGAGCCTTGGGATGTGCCCATTTTTACTGTAAATTATGATTCCATAACTGACTTGTAGTAAGCAGTGTTTCTGGCCCCTAAGTATTGCTGCCTTGTGTATTTTATTTAGTGTACAGTACTATAGGTGCATACTCTGGTCATTTTTCAAGCCATGTATTGTATCTGTTTTCTACTTCTTGTGAGCAAAGACTTTTGCTGTCCAAGGTGTAAATACTCAATGGGACTAGAACTGGCATGATAATACTTCTCATTATTTTGTTCCTTTTCAAAGAAAGGCCCACCTGTGAGACTATATTTAACAGCACTCCATACGGCTTCTGACTTTTCTGTGGTGTTAGGGTATTTTATTTGGAGGGGTGGCAGGGGAAACTAACTTAAGTGACGTTAAAGAGAATAGGTGATTGTGTACTGTGCTTTGTAGCGAATGCTGTCTCTCTCTCCACCTCTTCCCTCATCCTCCAGTATGTTGTGTGGGAGACCGGGTCAGACTATCACTCCCCTCAGTGATAGGCGTAACTCTTTGCTTTGTATATTTTCTTTTCTTTTTCTTCTTTCTCTTCTTTTTTTCTTTTTTCTCTCTTTTTTTTTTTTTTTTTTTTTTTTTCCTGCTGGAGGCATCGCACACTGTGGTGCTAATGTCTTTATTGAATGTTTTAACCATTTTCATGGTGGAAGAATTTTATATTTATGCAGTTGTACAATTTTATTTTTTCTGCAAGAAAGTGTAATGTATGAAATAAACCAAAGTCACATGTTTGAAAATAAATCTTTTATTTTAAACTTTATAAAAGCAATGCAGTACCCCATAGAATGGTGTTAAATGTTGTCTAAAGTGCAAAACTCTATGTTCTAACATGTAATAATAGCCAGGAGTACAGTGCTCTTGTTGATCTTGTATTTCAGTCAGGTTGAAACATTGGACAAATAAATGAATGAACACACCATTCTGCCTGCGTGTCTCTTGCATTGGCTGAGGATGGGGGCTGTTAGGTGTCCAGAATCTTGAAGAAGTACTGCACCTGTTTCAAAGAGAAGGTACATCTTTATCAGTCCCAGCACCTCTCAGCTGAAGTGAGTTGAAAGGTGCATGGGGGTTGCCCCAAATTGCTGGTTCCACCTGTGAACAAAGGGGTTAGGTGGTGGCTCTAGAAGTGTGTGGCATGGTGTTGGTTATTTGTTTTCCCCTCTCCCTGAGCTGCCTCAGGGGCTGCTGTGGCACATGTGCCCATGATCGCACCAGTCAGGAACCCAAAAAGCCTTCACTGTATTCAGTTACTGCAAGTTCACTACGTCTGGAGGCGCAGGCCCCCTGTTCTTGTAGTAACTGCAGGTGGTAAAAGGTTTTACCATCTTTGGTGTTGGGTTAAAGCATCCACCAGCACTGTGTGCTGCAGGGCCGGAGGGGGCACAGGGAAGTCCCCAGCAGAAGAGAGGGAATGCCGCGGCAGCCGCTTCTCCTGCGTTGCTGCTGGCCGCTGAGGACAGGCTCTGCCCGCCAGGGCTGCTCAGACGTGACAAAACGTGGCAGCCACCTTCCTGCAGGAGTCAAGATCACTTTATGCTGCATGATGCAGATTACCCAGGAGAATTTTTCTGTGTAAAGTGATAAAACGCGACTGACCTAGAGCAAGCTGCTTGATAAAGCCTTCCTCACTGGCATGCATGACACTGGAAAAGCACCCTGCTAAACTTTTTTGCCCTCTGCTCGAAGGAAAAGCACGGTTATGGTACGCTGTGGCGGTTAGCGTACGCATTGGGCTGTTTCACACTGTGCCCAAGGAGCAGGTGGTAGCGGAAATCTCACCTTCCACCGTTTAATTTGCTGCTGTACTTTTGTAGTGAGGCAAGGATTTAACGAAGACGCTGTGAGTAAGGTGCTAAAATACCCCCTGAAGGAAGCGCCACCTGCACAAGACCTGCAGGAAAGCGGATCTGTTTTGGCTCCCAGCAACTGGTGGGTGTACCACTGCCACCGTTGGGGGTGTGCATGGCTCAAGGTTTGGTAGGATCAGCTGCCCCTACAAGTTAATTCTTACGTGCAGATCCTGTGATAGGTTAAAAAAAAACCAAACCACAAACCCAAAACCCAACACCAGAAACCAACCAACTAAAAAAAAAAAAAAAGCAACCCCCAGACTGCCTTATTTATAAAAGACCCAACTCACGATTACATAATTCATTTCCTTTTAATTTACTATATGAGTGCAAAGTCCGAGCACAACCCAGTAATAAAGAAAGATAATGGCTTAGTCCAGGGGTTGGGCCAAACATTGTAGAGAACTTGTGGTGCCTGCGTTGGCTTCAGTGAGCAAGTGTCAAGCGCATAGGAAATGCAGCAAAAACAAACCTTCCCCTCCCCCCTGCCCAATCACTTTCTCTTACCAAATCAGTGAAAGCAGGCCAGCCCCAGCTGATCACTAATTAACCAGCACTAAGGGCAATAGCTACAATAGATCAAGTAAATTGAGCAGTAATTTGTGCCGTTCACAGGTACCTTCCAAGCTTCTGTAATGAAGGTTCTTCAACTTTCTTAAACTGTTCCAACCCTGTAGTAAATTGTGGTTTTGCTTACCAAAATGTCTTTGTCTGTGGAGAACTGGCATGTGTGATGGTTAATTCTAGCCAATGGGGTTACTGTTTGTATTAGCACTCACTCAACATTGGTGTTTTCACCAATATCATCCTTCCTTAATTTAACATTTTTCTTTTTAAAAAATGCCAAGTTCACAAGAGGAGATTCACAAAATCTATGCCTATCTACAAAGTAAAGCTAAATGTTTTGAGTCTATGAGGACCTGCACAAAGAATTCAAAGACTGCACAAGGGGAAAGGGGGGGGTCAAAATGTGACAGCTTACCAACCCAATTTAAAATTAACATTGCTTTCAAGATTTTTATTTTTTTTTTAATTAATCTGTGCTGTATTGCCTATGTAAAAAAATCTCTTCTCCTGGGGAAGGCATCAGTTCCCTCAGTGCCTAATAGGCCATTACAGCACAAACTGCCACGTTGAATGGGCTGTGCTTTCTGCCAGATTGGCTCAACATAGTTAAGTAAGTATAACCATAGCCATTAAAGTGAATTTTATTGCCCCACACCTGCATTTCAAGCATAGAGGGAGACACACAAAAATGCTAATTAAAAAAAAAAAAAAAAGGGCAGGGGGGAGGGAGAGACACACATTTAAGGACAAGAACCTTTAAGGCTGTGTCTGCACGAACACTTGCACTCACACGCACCCACTACCAGTTTTACAGCTCGGAGTGTTGGCACTTTTGGGCTTCTGTTCCCAGTTTGGCCGAGGGCGGCTGGCCGGCACGGGCCAGGCATGACCCTGGGCGTGTGCGGGGAGCTGTGCCAAGGGCAAAGAAAAAGGCCCAGCCCCAGCCCTGCAGGCCCCGTTTCCCTGAGATGGGGCAGGTCTAATGGAGCTGCATCAGCTCCCACCGCTCCCTGCGCGACCTCGGCCCGAGCAACGAGGCCTCCCCCAGGGGTTTGGTAATGATCCGCCCCGGCAGCACACACTGACCCAGGTGAATGCTGGCCTCGCCCAACGCCCGCTCACTTGCTAGTAGCAGCAAAAGGCATTGTGTTATTTTAGTCCTTAAAAGCCCCTAATCTTGTGCAACCAATTTGCCCAGGCCAGGCTGAACAACGTCAGCCTACTTACAGCGTACAGAAAACCTCTTCTTCCTCAATTAGCGTTCATTGGGTTGCTGAAGATCCACACGGACTGTACCGGCAAGGCTCGGGCAAGCAGAACAAACACATTACGTATTGTGTAATGTGCAAAACTAGGTGCCGGTATGTTCTCTGTGTGTGTATATATATATAATCATCTTCATGTGGGTCAACTGCCACCCAGCTCCCAATAACACCAGTTAAGGGCTGGCGTGTGTGGTACACAGAAAGGCTCCTTCTCTCCAGGAACCTCACCCTCAGGAGCCCAGCAGTGCTGGACAAGAAACGCCAGAAATAAGGGCCATCCATTACCCCACCTACACAACAACGCATGTGGTGTTTTGCAGAACCACCAAGACCAAGGATTTCAGCACTACCGACAGATTTAGGGTGCCCCCATCTTATGAGACCCCAGTTGGAGACAGCTTGAAGAACTGCATTCTAAAAGCACCACGTCCTTTTCCAAGGGGATCCAGGACTTGGAGGTACTTGCACCGAGCATCCAGACAGGGATTAGGCATTGCAAAGCACTCTGTATTTTAGGAAATACAGTTACTCTCTTTCCCAGGGACCGAGTAGAGTATAAACCACTAAGAAGGGAGCTGTGCCTGTGCCAAACATCTCAACAAGCTCTGATCCAAGCACACCTCTGGTCTCTTCACAGGACCCAAATGTGGCAGAGGACAAACCCACACCAGGAACTCATCTGAAACCAACCAAATGCATTTCACAGGTGTCACCCAAACGCCCTTCAAATGATGCTAACTTTCAGGTGTGGTCACTCCTTCCCAGGGATGAAACAGGATTAAATTTAACATCAGTACTCTCCCTACAGATCCCAGGAACAATCTACCTGCTTTATAGCACGCAGCTATGCCTGCTCTAGCTCCTGTTCAGGGACAAATAACAATAATGCTCAGGAAGTAGTAATGGGTGCATAACTGTGACCTTCTGGCTCTGACCCTATAAACTGCTTCACGAGGAGGAGCCGAGAGCTGCTTCGGTTCCATGAAGTTTTGCTCCAGTCACATGCGCTCTCTGCAAAACCTGTGTGCATGAAGTCAGCCGCTCCCTCTGGGCACTTCCACGCGTTACTGCAAAGCTTCAGGAGTTAATACAGCAGGCAGTAACAAAAGCCAGTCTAATGCCCTGACTGAGCACAATTATCATCTGAACAATGTGTGCCCTAAGAGCACAGGAGAGGCCAGGCAAAATGGAAAAAAAAAAAAAAAAAAAAAAAAAAAGAGAAGGAAGCAAATCAAGTGAGGCAAGCAGTCTTCCAAGGGAGAGCAAAAGGTCTTGGTAATAACACAGGACCCAGCGCAGGCACAAAGTGTCCTGAAGAATTCAAGTGTAAGAATTACAGACACCTACAGTTTCATTCTCCTCCTGCACAGAAAACAAAGCAAAAAGCAGTGCTGATGAGAAATGTCAGCTGAGCATCTTTGGAGTCAGCGCTTTTGTCTACAGAAGGACAGACCACGCTACACCTTGAACGGTACCAGCATATCAGACAGGCAGGATTACACCTCACCTCAGAGGAAACCCCAGCACTGAAAGGGTACCTCAGCGTTCATGGTCATTCCCCTTGTTCCCTTGCGCTGGCAGTTTTTGATAAGAGACCCTGTTAGTATCGCTGGTGGCAGAATCAAGGGGGCTGATGGGGAGAAATACTAGTAGGAAATATGCTGAGATCACAGATTCACTCATCCATCACCAGAAAGATGAGAGCAATTTCAGTCCTTCCTCATCTCTGCGGAGCCAAAATTGGCAGCTGGGAGATGGAAGGCTTTTTCATCCCTGTATTCATTTAGAGCCTGTCAGTCATCTCCGTGCCTTTCACGCAGCTGGACAGACACTTGCCAGTGCCCTCTCGCCAAAACCACCATAAAACTGTATCACCTCCTTGGTTCAGCATAGGTATCCAGGCACATGATCCACAGAGTCTTTGCTGACCTGAAGTTTCAGCATCAGTGCGCTCTCCCTAAACACTCAGGTCTTAGAATTTTTTTACAGGTTATCATCTCAGTTTGAGCTCACTAGTAGGAACGAAAAATTTCTCTTTGTCCATTAATCTTGGTTTGCACCTCAGCAAGAACCTGCACTTGCTAACACCTAAAATGCCTTTCAGCTACAGTTCACTCAGCTGACTCACATGACTAAATCATTAGGTTAACACGCCAAAAACCCATGGATTCACACCATCTTTCCAGCACAAGCAGACCAGAAATAAAAATGGTTGTCAAAGGAGAGGGTCTACTTAATCATTGTATTATTTATTCTGAAAATAAAGAACTATTTTCCCACATGAACCCGAAAAGGGTCTAGTCCCAGGAATTTTGTTTAAAAAAAAAAAAAAAAAAAAAGGAAAAGTGTCAAAGGAGAGGGTCTACTTAATCATTGTATTATTTATTCTGAAAATAAAGAACTATTTTCCCACATGAACCCGAAAAGGGTCTAGTCCCAGGAATTTTGTTTAAAAAAAAAAAAAAAAAAAAAGGGAAAGTTAGTCACTCCTGCCTTTCTCTCAAGCATCATGCACTGTGAGAAATAAAGCCGGCCAGGCTGCTCAAGACAGAACAATTTGTACATGTGCACTTCAACTGTCCGAGTTAACTTCTGAAGTACAACTGGAACAAAAACCCTATGCACCAAAAATCAAAGCTTTGCAGTGGAAGGGTTTATTAAAGAAACACTACAGGATAATATAGAGCACATTCTGCTTTTGTGCTATGTGCTGTTAACAGAGTCACCTCAAACACTGCATATAGGTATGATCCACTCTGAAAATACAGTGAAAGAGAAGGGCAAGGGAAGCTGTTTGGAAATTCTACCATAAAATAAAAGACTAGAGGAATCTGAATTCCAAACAATATGTAAATGAGAGGACAAGACAATAATTCGTTACACCACAATCAAACCACTAAGAAAGCGAGTTTTATGCTATTCACTCTGTAACACTACAAGAAAAAATAGGTGAACCCCAAAACTTACTTAAAATAACAAAGATCCTATATAACTACTGTGCTGACTCAGACCACTGATTTTTGAAGTGTAATGCTTGTAGATTTAATAAGAAAGTACAGGTTCACCAAATCTCCCCACTCCACGGCATAAGCCAACGCCTTAGTAGCTGGGGTTGAACATATTAGTCCAGGACTCTCCCACCAGGAGAGTCTACTCCTTCAGGAACATCTTTGGTCATCATCAGAAGAGATCACTGGCCTGGTAGAGCCACCAGAATGAAAAAAGTAAAAGGTGCTGGCTCCCATCACACCTGAAAAACTACAACATGACAGTGAGTACTGCTTTCCCAATGATCCCTAGCAGCTCACGGAGTCACCAGGATCACTGTCTCTGCACTTCATGCTTATCTTGAGGGAGACTCGCCTGCCTCAAAATCAGGAGCTCCTGTGGAGCTCTTGTATGATGCCCTTGAACAGCTCAGGTACAGACAAGATGCTAGGTGCACCACTGCAGGTTTCAATGCAAGCCGCAAACACGTCCTGAACACTGGATAAAACCACTGAAAATGGCCCCTGCTGCTAGCACCTGAAATATCTAAGTAAAGCCTGGTTTGGATGGGTTCGTACAAGCCACAGGGATTGTGGGGGCTCTGTGCCAATGCTGAGCTAAGGCTCTCCAGCCGACTCAGAGAGCACTGAAAGTCATGGTCCTCATGAGCTACCAGATTACGGCCAAAAGCGAAGGAAGTAGTCGCAGAGAGAGAACAAGAGCGTGTTTTCACCCGCATCACGGATTCAAGCAAGGGTGGAAGCAACAAGCAAATAAATTAAGTAGAAGGCAGCCAGCATTTAAAGCTCCTCCTGAGCAACCAAGATGTTCTGCAAGCTAGTATTTGGCCAGGGGACCCAACAGGCTACAGCGGGCAGCAGGGTAAAAGTTACGAGAGATAAGACAGTAACAAAATATCCTGAAAAAACCCAATCAAAACAAAAGCACCACCTGGTCCACAAGTAGTGGCCTGGCATGCACCATCACAAGCCCCTGTGTAGGCTGTGGCGCTCTGTGCTGACAGGAAACGTCCCACCAAACCAATGGCATAAATTCCCCAGCATAGTGGTCAAAGTAACTTCTGAGCAATGTCACTGAATCTAGAAAGCTCTGTTCCCCCGTGGAACGGGTCAGTATTAAGAGGCCAAAAGCTCGTTTCAAGTCTCAGCATCCCTCTGCGATTTCAACACTCCTGCTGTGTGCTAAACCATGTACCGTCATGACAGGACTTGACACCTGAGTGATCAAGTTCCTATTCAATAGCTGGGCTAAGGCAGGTACCAGAGAAAGGCCACGGTTCCTGGTTTGTGGCTGGATGGTCTCGGCACACTGCCTCTCCCCAGCAGAACAGCAGTAACTACCGCTGACACCAACGTGGAAGGAGACTTGCCCACTTAGCAACTCTGGCCACATCAGAGAATTGCCCCTTGCTCAGAGACTTGCCTACATATCTGTATATCTCAGATATACTTGTAGATGTATCTTTCCTGTCTATATGCCAATGCACTTAGGGTTGAAGAGGAAGAGGGAGAATCCAGCTCTTACTGAAACTAGAAGATGCTTGGTGACTTTGAGGAGCCCTAGACTACAGCCAACACCCTTTCAGGTGACCACTGCCATCTTGTTCTGTGTTTGCACAGCTGCACAAGATCATCACAGCCAGTGGCTAAGCCCTCAGTACTACCGCAACACAAAACCAATACTGGTATGACACTACGCTTTGAATAATTAGTTATTATTACTTATGAAAGAAGAAGTGGTTTCTAGAGCTCGATAAACTCTTTAACTCAAGATATCCCATGGTGTTAGCATCGATGAGAGACAGGAAATCTTGTTCACAGGCTTCTATCCATATTAACACATATTTGACTTTGGTTTTTTCCTCCCACGTTCCACATACATTTCAACATGTGTATGCAGATAGCTGACTTAAATTCTCCTCTTAATTACTCCTAGTTTACAGTAGTCAGTCAAGGAGGTTGCACTGATGAGGGAAGGTGTAAACCCTACACAGGACGTACCGGTATAGCTAATCATTTGCCTGTTTGACCTCTGAGAGGTGGGAGGTACAACTGGCTGAGGTCATTAATAGGAATCCACGTAAAAATATATTTGCATCACACAGCAGTGTGTGCTACAGGACAACAGTGCTTCTCTTACCCCCGAAAACAGTGCAGGACCCCTTGCTCAAGAAATGGAGGGAGATCCTGAGCTTCTACGTGACTGTGTAGCTAGTGTCCCCTTGCTGCTCTTGCTGTACAAGCTATTCCCCTGGGCTTTTTCCTCTTTGCTGTAGTCTGCCCATCGTGCAGCTGAGTTGCAGCTAAATTGTTGCTATGCTTCAGCTAGAGGAAGAGGGATAGTGGAGGGAGGACCTGGGCTTTTTGGTTCAAAACGAGAGCATGCTGAGGGAAAGAAAGAAGGCAGCAGCCTCAAAGACACAAACTGGGCCTCAGATGAGTTATCGAGAAGTGTCACGCCTTCCTTCTGCCTTGACCTCCCCTTTGCAAAATTACCTTGCTCAGCGCAACACTAACACATGCCAAAAGCCAAGCCCTGTTTATCACATAGGTTACCTTCAGGATCAGGTGAAACTTAAAGAGCTTTGGGAGCTGCTTGGTTCACACTCGTTAACTTCTCTCTGGCACTTACAAACCTCAGACCTGGCAGAACGAGGGGCTATTGGACCTCGGATCTTATCCAGAAGTGGAAGCACAAGAGCTGAACTATTTCACAACACTGTTTCAACAAGTTTCTAGTCTAGTTTGCCTGTGTGGCCCACAAGTATAATAATTATACAACCCATGTTCAAAATTAGGCTGCTCTTTTTTTTAAAAAGAGAAATCACCAACATGTCTTCAAAATCCATCCCTCTATTATTGCTACTTTAAATTTTAATTTCTCTTCAGATAGGCCTAGGCAAAAAGATAACTTAATTCCCTGTACGAGCATACATACAGCATCAGGAAACGTTGTGAGACAGAATTCCAGTGCTGGCTAACATCCTCTGATATGCAAAACCACCACCAAATAAGATGAAGTTTTCCTACACTCCAGATTCTTTCCAACCTGTTCCCACAGCTGTTGGGTAAGTCGTCTCAGAAAGTTAAAATGGAGAAGCACTTGAATCATAATAACCATTATCTGACAGATCATTTTGTACCAGGAGAGACTGCAATTTCCAACTGACAGACAAAAATAACTTTGATGAAAACTTGCAAAAAAACCCGCCAAAAACCAACCTCACCCAAACCCTCCAATTTTTTGTTTCTTTTCACTGGAGATGATTAAAAGCATCTTACCCTGGATTACACAGCTCAGTATGGGCCCCTAATAAAAGACTTCATTGCAAAATTGCCGTATGACTGAGTGAAACAATGGCTTCTTTATTAATATTTTAAAGACTCCTGAGGGAAATGCTGTACAGCTGAAATGCCCTCAGTGAAAGGTTCATTGCCATGCTATGCACTTCTGCTGTGTAATGTTTTACAAGCTGCGCTGCCCTGTGAATGGGGAGAGTTAGTTCTCAGCTGGTAGAGGCAGCTTGCATAATACCAGACAAGTTAATCGGTAACAAGCAATGCAGGAGACCTTTGTTCCGAGTGTGACAGACACAAATTCCACACTAAGCACATTGACGCTTCTGAGAGTTACTCATTGACATGCTTTTTTAAATTGCTTGGACTATACCTTGATGTACCAGAAAGATTAGTTTAACAGAGCTGCATCCCTCTGATGCTTTCCATCCTAAACTGTTGCACTATAACCTCAACCCATGGATCAGCTCGCTACTGGTACGAAGGCATTTCCAGGGTGGATGATAGCAAGCACCTTGCAGCACGCCCACGTGTCGAGACAATGGCAGCGGGCAGGCAAGGAAGCAGCAAGCAGAAAAATGCAAGCTGGCAGCCAGCAGAACGCTTCTGTAACAGGAATCTGTTCTTATGGAAATGGTTATGGGAAGGATTTGTCATGTCCCCCCACTGCAAAGTGAGTGCCCCCCTATCCGCTCTGGACAGCCTGCTAAAACACCACCCCCACACCCCCCAGCCTCCCTGAATAAAGGCAAAGGGAAAGGAGGCATAAGGCGTGCTTCCCCTGGCACTGTTTGGAATGCCAGACCAAGGACAGCTGGTTTCTAGCAGGTGGAAGACGCGCTGCACCAAAAGCCCGGGAGCGGCACAGCTCTTAACACTCGTCAGAGCATTTAGCTAATATCAAGTCTGAGGAAAACAATGCTGGTTTTCATCGCCCACAGCACTCGTCCGGACAAAACACATCTGCTGAACTGGCCTGTCCTGTCACCGCTTATCGTACAACATCACCTCCCATCTCCCCAAGGCTGGATCCAGCCAGCTGAACTTCCAGTGCCAGAACTTGTGCAAGTCTCCACCCGTCAGGCCGCCACAGCTGATCTGTACAGCTAGGTGATACTACTCGTTTGCTTAAATGCCTTAGAAGCAGTAAGCCAGGCTCCCTGGCGCGAGGCTCAGCAAGGGAAAGAAGAGCTTCCAGCAGCACGTTGCACAGTCTGCCAGTCCCCAGCCTCACTCTCGAACACCACCGCACAGCTGAAATTCAAAGAAACGACAGGGAAAACAACAGCCATCATGACAGCTCACTCAGAAGACAAACAAAACCCACTCTTCTTTGATAACAGCAAAATCACCCCCCTTCGACAGGTTATTTTCATGTCTGTGGATGCCACAAATAGCTCTGAGTCAAGGGAGAAGGCCAGCAAACGATACTCGAGGAGGTCCTTGCTACTGCCTGGCTGGAAAGCTGCCTGCGACACTGAAAACTGACACATTTCCCTCCACAGTCCCAGCGCCCAAGGCAGAGCCTGACGGCACCCGGCAGCCATGCGGAGGCACGCATGCAGCACCCTGAGGAGTCAGCGGAAAGATCGCCCATGGGGACGCAAGACTGCGAAGGCAGTTGGCACATCCTCCGCTCCCGTGAAAAGTGGCCTAACAGCCCACCCCCCTCCACAGCTTCACACATAGCCCATCAGGCATGCAAAGGCAGATGTAAGCACACTCCCGCAGCAATTGCCACGTTATTGCCGCTAGAAGAATTAGTCACCTAATAACAGCGCCTTCCTCGGCGATGGGGAGAAGGTTATTTCAGCCAGAACTCAAATTTTGCCCACCCCACAGCAAATCCTTTTTTGTGCATATCTTACAGAGGGCAGCATCCTCTCCTTCTGTGTATAAGTACACACACATATATATACATGTATGACTATGAAGCATTTTTTTAATTATGCAAAGAAACCCCAGGAGACTGACTGATTGCCCAAACACCATGGAATAGGACCATAAAGCTAGCATGGATGGCTCAGACACAGCAGGCTGCACCTCAGTGGAGAGACCTTTGAGGTTACCCCAGATGTGTGCACTCTATCGCCCCCGGAGTGTTTTGCTGCAGCACAACTGCCCTCATGGAACTGCTCACCAAAAAAAAACCCCAACCCCCAAACCTTGAACTGCACAGTACGAGCAGCAATTTACAGGCAGAGCGTGCCTGTAACCCAGAAATACTGGTTTTGTTATAACTGTAGGTCTAGACTACCAGTTTTTTTAATGGTTGCAGATTATGTGGATTCCTACATAATCTGCAAGGTACCCAGCCACTTGAGACCCAACAAACTGAGGTGTGTGTACAGCACCACCTCCTGTGGAAAGTTTTACTCACTGTAATTCCAGTGATGTGAATAAGGCCTTCACCAATTGTTTTTTAATTTGCCTTCACTTCTTTAAGGAGGCACGTAAACCGTGAAGTCTGGTAGCCACAACACCTTGTACCAAGTACTTCAACTACAACTAGTCCAGGAATGACTAATTTCAAGGAAACTTGTTTTGTCTAGAGAATGATGATTCATCAGACCCAATGGTTTGCAAGCTTCTCTTTCAACAAGATATTTATCAGAAATGTTCCTCAGGTCAAAGAGGGTGAGTTGAGAAACAGAATCATCTTTCACCACATGTACATGAAAGACACAAATGCAAAACTGTCTCTAGTCTGTTAAATAGAGCATGCACTTGGCATGTAAAACATGCCCATTCCAGTCCTCGCTCTGCCTGACTCCAAAGGAACGTGAATGCACGTGAGTACTGTAATTGTTTGCTCGCTCCAGATAGTACCTGCTTTATATAGGTAGAGCAGTACCTGCTTTGGATGTGGGAAACAAATGCAAATCCCTGCTCTGAATGAATGTCCTACGCAACATCAGTTGATCAGAACAATTAAGAACCTGCTGTGGTTTAGCCTTTACTCAGGAAACCCCATCATCTCATAAATACTCCATTGCTATCACACTCCCTTCTCTACTTCCTCCTTCCTTTCCTCTCCCCATTAAAATGGGAAACTGATGACAAGGCTGAGAAAAGGGACTGTTCTGAGCTATTCGTGTCCGTCCGTTGGCACTTGTGAAAATACACTTTGTACTGATACAAGGACACACAAGTCTATGAAGCAAATAAATAAGTGCCTGACCCAGTAATTCAAAGAGATCAACCAGGAGGCTTCAGGGCAATATTCACCCTTCTCCTGTATCACTAAACTAGGAATAAAAGATGCAGTTACAACTGAAAATACACTGATTTTTCCATTGTGACCAGTTGCGGCTTAGGCTCAACTGCATCCCCCCTCCTCTTTTGAGCCAGAGTGAGTTATTCATTAATTCTGGTATGCTTTAGTCACTGCATAAAACGTGAAGTAGCTGGTAGAACAAAGACAGGAGTTAAGGGTCAAACTGGTGGGAGCAAGTGCTGGTATTTGCTTTTGGGGTTTGTTTGTTTGTTTCTTTGAGGATTTTTTAAGATTAAAAGTGAACTTTCCTTTTCCCAGGTCTGTGGAAAAGAGGTCTAACAAAAACACCATTGAAAACCTGCTGTACTACATTAATTCAATATAGTGTTCTAAAACTAGGTGTACAAGCTGACCCTTACTTAGTTAATTAGTCCCTGCTGTTCCCGAGACAGTGTTGTTCTTTCTCCTTTCCCCGAGTTACTCCTTGATCATGAGTTTCGGGAGAGAGGTCACTACCTTGCCCTTCCTAGTGACTGTCAACTAAGTACGAACCACCAAAGTCACCTAGAGTTTGGCTATTAACTTCAGCAAGCATTTGATCTAGCCCTCAATTACCTCTCTCATCTCCTCTAAGAAGTCTCCATTTGTGGACAATCAGACAGCAGCTGCCACTGCACACACTTTTCAAATTTCAATTAGATCTAAAGCTGTGGGTGATGAAAACTGCAGAGAAGTGTGGAGACAAACAAACCAGCAAACAAAACCAAAAATAAATAAATAAAAACCCCACAAAACACCAAAACCAACCAGCCCCACCAAAAAACCCCATCCCATCTCATGGGAATCGGGGGAAAAAAAGGTGTTAGAAATTTTGTGTCATTATTTGTAATAACGATTCTACAGTTTGCTTTCTAAAATTTGTTGCATTTGGTATTTTATTTTGGAGAAAAGAAATATAAATAAGAATATTTTCATACAGAATTTCAAAGCTAAACACTTTCATGCCAAAATTTGAAAAGTGGCTTAGCCCAGCTCAGATAAAACCAGCACCAGAGTTAGAAATGAAACTCTGGAGTTCCTAGCTCTTATGGCTGAATTCAGATTGCCAAACTTACCTTTCATCAGCAAAACAGGAGTGCAAGAATTTGCATATAGGCTGGTTTTTGGAGCTATATTATGTAGTAAGTGCAGCAGAATATTAACACTGTAGAAAAAACAATGCCACCTGAAGAAAGGAAAGAGGCTGCTAGGGATGAATTAATTTTCTTTGGGGTTTTAAAAAGGGATCCTTCACCTTTGTAGTATAAACCTAGTAGGTCAGATTTCTCTCTGAAATTTACTCCAGGCTCCTCCTCTACTAATCAGTTGTCCTACAGTGATTCTGTAAAGCTTTTATAGCGACAGCAGCATTAACATCTCAGCAACAGCAACATCTCCTACTAGAAGATGGACACAACAAACATGCTAACTCCATATCAAAAGAAGCAAGTTCCACTGCTCCAACACAGCCAAGGTCATTCTCCTCAATGACAAGTGCCTTACCTATCTCTGAATTCACCTTCTCTGAGGCTGAGAACAGTTGCTCTGTTAAATTCAGTGTATTAAAATATTCAGTTATCCATTAAAGAATGAAAACATTCACTACCATTTACCGAAGAGCATACTTCTTAAAAATGTTAGTCTGGCTCAGTTTCCTTCTATGGTCATTTTGCATGCCACACAGTCACTCTGCTCTAGCCCAGCACATACAGCACTGTTACAGTTATTGGGGCTGAGGGGGGAGAAAGGTCTGGTTTCTGCTTGCCAGAAAATGAGACCTCTGTGACTGGATTTGAGCTCCTCTCGCAGAAAAGCCCACTGAGGAAAAAGTCCTTTCCAAGGGTGATCTCTCTGTACAGTGTATCATTTCTGTTTCATCAGTTGTGGAAAGCCCTTGCATTTAAGCAGTTCCAGAGGTTATTTTTTATTTTGCTTACCTAAGTTTTCAGGCAACTGTATTTCTTACAGAACACAGAGCTAAAGATACTCCAAGAATTAAAGCATTAGCAGTAAAAAGGTTTCTATAGTTTATATTATAATACTTATTTGCCAAACAATCAAAATGAAACATTCACTGCTCTATTTACTCATTAAAGAACATTGACCGATGTCCTTTACAACTGCTGGCTTAACCTGGGCTCTTATAGAAGAAACTACAGACAGATGAAGAGCCACATTCTGTATACAAATATGCATATGGTAAAAAAAATATTTTAGACCCCTCTCCCAAAAAAATACAATCAATAAATGACTGTTAAAATGACCAGTCTGCAATGGGAACTGCAAAGTGTGTAGTCAGAGTAGCACTAGACCAAGAACTTGATCCTATAATTCAGCTGTGGGATCTGAAGGACAAACATGTGTAGTGGAGACTTCGAGAAAGAACTCCAGACTCAATTTTTGTTTTGGAGAAGTAATTCAACTGCTTTGTCCCACACACCTCACTTATAGTAGCTGTAAACTCAATTTAGACAACCAGCAAAATGGGGTTATACCTGCTCTGCACCAGCATAAAGGAGACAGACTGTGGACAGAAGAGAGAGAGAGAGAATTCTGCTGAAGTACTAAAATGCTCTGTGAGTGTTGGTGAGACTTTCATTTTTCCCTTGCAGGCTATGCCTTTTTTTCTGCTGCCATTGAAAAGCCACAACTGAGGGATTTTAGGCATGTGGTGACAAATACCTGACTGCTTGTTTAAATCCAGTCCCTTTGGGCAGAAACTAGAAATTGTCAACTTTTAATGACAGCTTCAAAATGGTTTACAAAGCTGCAACTTTGTTGATACTGGCTGCCATTCTCAGTGTTGAATTTCACTAATCTGTTCCTTAAACGAGATGCAATTTTCCAGCAAACAGCACTTTAACCCACAGATCCGATTTTATTTCATGAAGGGAGATGGCAATGCAGTTAGTTCTTCCTCTCCCCTCAATGAAAACACCATTTTGGCAGTGTAAAATTATCAAGGCTAGGAAAACTCTTGCTACTCTATCATTCTGTTATAGTCTGACAGCAAAACTCTCACAAATACATGTAGACAGTAAAACAGAAGCTATGCACGTGCTGGAAAAACATCTGCATTGATGCAGAGATCCATCCATATGCTTACACACTGCTTCAACCCCCGTGTACAGACCTTTAGTTTTGAGGCATGGAATTAAGTGAGCTTGTTCTGGTGAGTACTTCTGTCTTTATAAACTCCCTTAATTTAACATTTTCCCATTTTACTGGATTTTAATGAAAGCATACAAAGCCAAAATCAGATAATAATTAGTAAGTTAATATAAAACACAGGAAATACTAACTGATGTGCATAATTATGACTGTCTACAAATAAACCTGCACCCTATCTGGAGAATTTGAATCCCTAGTGCCTGTAATATTCCAAGCCCCACATGAGCTTACTGTAGACACAATCCAGATCAGGAGTCATGGTGGTCATCCAAGAAAAGGCAAAGAAGGTGTCCTTGCAGAGGCACTGTTAGGTGCTGTATATCCAGTCCCAAGGACACTTTCAGCCAAAGATTCGACTCCTGACTTTCATTTCATTAAATACTTTACCATACTATATTGACTCAAGAAAACTGCATGGATGAATTTTTTACAGTATCACAATTAACTGAGTTAAAGGCCCTTAATAAAGTCTTTGCTTTTGTTTCTAGCTGATCACTGGTCTCCAATACAGCCACTCCATGTATAAAACACTCCAACAGCTTAAAACAGTGTCAAGTATAGCTTTTAACTTTAAAACTTCCTATGATATAAAAGCACATGTTTGTCTAGCAGATCTTACCTCCAAAAGTCCATCTTCAGGTAGGTCTGTGCAGTGGACAGCATTCTGAATCTTGTTCTTCCCGAAGACAGCACGCAGAGTTCCAGGTCGGAGATAACGGGCTATTTCCTATTGAATTCAAGAAAACCATAAGACCTTTGTGAACCACGCTGTTCCTTTACATTGACCTTTACAGAGTCTTCTAAAGTAAAACATTATTGTGCTCTTAATATACGTGTGGTACACTATAAAAGAAAATGAAGAGGGAAGTTCCAGCTTGCACTACACACCCAAACAACTGCTGAAAAACCATGACCAAGATTGTGAAAACTAACTGCTTGAACTTAGGCCAGTCAAGCCACCTTGGGTGAAATGCAGGACCCTTCATATTACACAGATACACCTTCCTGGCACTTGTATTAATACAATTAGTTCACGTTAACACTTTTGCAGCTCTCAAGCACAGAATGTGCTGTCCTTCATGGGCAGACACAAGTGCACCACCCTGCAGACTGCCTCCGCTAACACTGAACTATTTGCCTCAGAACCTGACATTTGTGAAGCCCAGTTACTGAACAGCCTTTTGATCGTCTCCTCTGTTGCGCTTCTCTGACACTGTGACTAGTGCCAACATCTGATCCCCTCTGAGGATCAGTCCAGACTCTCTCTACATCTTCCTCTGTTTTTGAAGTTGACATTTCAATACCCTTCTTCATCTACAACGCCAAACACCTCCTTGGCCTCTCAGAGTGTTTCTCTTACTACAGCAGATACACCTCAGGTCCTGAGATAACATTCTTCTCCTACCTCTTTACTATGGTTATATCTCCCATCTTATACTGCAGAGGACCACCTTCATTGGCTCTCCCCTCCACTGTGCTCTTTTTTCCAAGGCATAATGCTGCCCTGCTGTACTTCCCTGCCCTATCGCCTTGCAGCCTTGTCTTTTAACCCCTTTCCTGCGCTAACTGTGATACACCCAAGCCTACCTCATGCACAGTGTGCCTTCTTTTAAAATTCGGTGGTAAGTGGCATTAACCCAGTTTTCCCTCCTTAAAACCCTTTGGACATTCTTCCGTCACTGCCTCCTGAGTACTGCTGCCTGCGAGGGGACAGGCTGATGATGAGCACACACTACAGCTACTGAACAAGAAAAAAAAGTATTCTTCCTTGCCAACAGAGCCCACATTGTCCCCTTTCTGAAAAGGCACCAGGTACATTAAGGTGTAATCATTTTGGAAGTGGCCAGTGCAGTTTCACTGTGCCACTCCCAGGTGTTTGTTTTGGTGTCACAGCTGGAGGTTACTGCCCCCACAGCCGAGTCACCAGCTTGGATCATCCAAACATTTCTTAACTTTCAGTGTCAAATGGGTTCAAAGCAACTTCAGCAGTGGCTCTTGGCTGACCTGGAAAACTTTACACAGGTACAGGTGAGAACCACTCACATGATGCACATGCTTTTCTGCGACGGCAGTGAATGTTTTAAGCTAGTCCCAAAAGACTGCACAAAAGCATTATCTGACGGCACCCTTTAGCCACTTCCCAGCTTCACCCACTCCTTGTATCTCATTACTAAACTAAGACAATTGGACTTTAAGGGCAAGATCTTCTCTTAGCCCAGCAAGTCCTAGATATTTTCCTGAAATAACAATTAACAATTATGGTGATCTGTTACCTATGGTGATCTGTCACCCACCTGGATCACAATTAACCTGCTTTAATGCTTGGACTGTGCCTGACCCAAAACATGCTAAGAGAAGTTTCAGCTCTCCGCTGCTGCTGTGTGTACGTCACAAGTTATACAGGATCTTTAGATATGGATGTCAAGTATATTTGAATAAGATATGCTCAACATCAAAGAAATTTTGCTTCAGAGGAAAGTTCAAGAGTTTCACTTTAAAAAAAAAAAGCCCCAAGGAGAAAATAAAACCCTCTTCTACATGGTTCTCATTAAACGCTTGTGATAAGAAAGTCTGTTGGAGAAACAAAAGTCACATGCCAGTTAACTATAGCTATGTGACACTTTAATCAAGCCTTCCTTGAAACAACCGCTGATTCCAGTAACAACTAGCTGTCAGGAAGCCAGCAATAGCACCAGGCTTTTGATTATTTTAAGGAAATTTTGGGCATATTCAAAAAAATTACTGTGGCTATGAAATCTTTGGAAATACTTTAGCAAGAAAGAGCTCAGATCTAAAAATCTAAAGCTTGGTATTTCATACGCTGTTTATTTCCTATCCATTAAACTCTTTTACTCAAACTATTCTGTCCTCCAACAGGTCCAAAAATGCTGCTTTTAGGAATCATAGAATGTTTTGGGTTGGAAGGGACCCCTAGAGGTCATCTAGTCCAACCTCGCTAACAGTGAGCAGGGACACCGCTAACTAGATCAGGTTGCTCAGAGCCCCATCCAACCTGGCCTTGAATGTTTCCAGGGA
>NW_009259680.1:1334444-1387472 GCF_000687185.1 Egretta garzetta
CTCGATCCTTTCTTCCCCCAGCCTGTACTGATACTGGGGGTTACCCCGACCCAGGTGCAGGACCTTGCACTTGGCCTTGTTGAACCTCATGAGGTTCACACAGGCCCACCTCTCTAGCCTGTCCAGGTCTCTCTGGATGACATCCCATCCTTCTGGTGTGTCAACCGCACCACTCAGCTTGGTGTCATCCGCAAACTTGCTGAGGGTGCACTCGATCTCGCTGTCTAAGTCTTCTTTCCCCAGCTTTATATGCTGCGCATGACGTCGTATGGTCTGGAATATCCCTTTGGTCAGTTGGGGTCAGCTGTCCTGGCTGTGCCCCCTCCCAGCTTCTTGTGCACCCCCAGCCTGCTTGCTGGTGGGGTGGGGTGAGAGGCAGAAAAGGCCTTGACTCTGTGTAAGCCCTGCTCAGCAACAACTAAAACACCCCTGTGTTATCAAGACTGTTTTCAGCACAAATCTAAAACATAGCCCATACCAGGTACCATGAAGAAAACTAACTCTACCCCAGCCAAAACCAGTACACAGGGAAGGAGGAAGAGAGTCCCTTACAGAACTTATTCCTCATAGCAGATATTAATATATGCTCTTCTGCTCCATGACAGGAAGTTTGCCAAGTATTTTATTTATAGGGCCTCATCTGCAACAACAGGGAGATAGAATTATAATAGTGGGGTTTGGGTTGGTTCCTCCACACCCCTCCATCCCCTTTTAAACTTATTTTTCCTCAGCTTCTACTGAGTCTAGTTTATGGAGTATGTGTTTTGTGTACTTATTTTCAAAAACTTTTTGAAAGGAGTTGAGAGTGGGAGGGTGGAGGAGTTAAGAGCAGCTACAGCTCTACCATATGCATGAGGGGAGAATAGCACCATGTGTGTGCTGGAACTTCATGTGCATGTGTAAATGGGGATGCCACGAACTCGCACCTCACAGAAAGAATACACTGCAGCAAAACAAACCAGGGTTGCTGTACCAAAAGGCTCCATCCCCTTTGGTCTTATTCAGCAGGCTATTTGATCACACCTTACAGGCTGGGCTTTGATCTAGAGCTAGCCCTTTGAAGATCCTTGTCCTACACAAGATATTCATGTTTCTCTCTAACATATAACTGTGCCCAGTGCAACACTGCCTGTATGAAGTACTTGGCACATTCTACAATCTTTCTATTTCTATACAAGTGAAGGGAAACAAAAATGTCACCAATGCCAGTAATACGTCAAAATCAGACTGAAAAATCATAAACATACTCAAGAGCAAAGCTCATTAACTGCTTTTCCTTCAAATGGCTGTTTTTTCATGGGCTGGATGGGAAGTTATATAGAACAGTAACATGTATTCCAGCCAAAACTGCAGATTTCAAGAAAATTTGGCCAGTTTTTTTAAAGCATCTGCCCTGAATACTTAATTGCTTTGTGGTTATTTAAACAGCATTCAAGGAAAAGCCAAAGAGGTGACTACTGACTGTGCAGCAGCCATTCCCTCCTTGCTCAGTGGGAAACAGCGCAAACTCTGAATGGACCAAAAAGACACAAAGGAACTTTTACAGCCTAAAACTTTGTTCTACCTGAACATGAACTAGAACAAGGGAACCTTGAAAATTTGTTACCGGTCCTCTTGAGTGAAGCAGAATAAAAATAAGAGAGTTTGGGATTAAACTCTCCTACCCACAGTGTGCTCCCAGGGCAGGTTCATTCTTTTAGGTTTGATTTCACGCCAGCAGCAGAGGACTTTTTGGGGCTGCAACAAACTTTGCACAGTCCTCTCTAAGCCCCCCAGTAAAATACCTTGTTTTCCTTCTCTATCTGAGCCCTGACTGCACATCTGCTTCTTGCTATTCTTGGCATTTCTCGTTCATCATTCTTTCTGAAGGCTTTATGTTGAATTGGTCTCCCCACTTCTGCTTTCCCCACCCTGCACTCATGACACTTCTTTCTTCTGCAGTTCTCCATGCTCCACTGCTGTCATGAAAGAGATGGTTCCTCTTTCCCCTGCAGGGTACCAAATGATCCTCAGGCAAACAAGCAAGTGCCTTTCTCCTTTTAAGGCCCAGCTACGCCCTTGTCAAGAGAACAGAACATACATTAACTGTGAACAAACAAAATAATGTAAATTCCACCACTCACCATGGAATTTGACTGGCTGAACTTTAGCCATCGGAAAGCAGACTTCCTTGTCCACGCGAGGCACCTGAGTTTCCTCTGTAGTGAGGGGAGGGTGATAAGCCCTTTCAGGAAAAAGCCCCTACTCTTTTGCAGTACAACAGCTATGTAAGGTAGGTAGGATAACTACCTCTCTCTTCTCTTCCCATCATCACGGCTCTTCAGGTGGCTTTTATTTTCAGGAGATTTTAGCACCAGTCATATCATGCACTGCTGGTTGCAGAAGGGAACTGTACAAAATACTCATTCTTACACAAGCCATCAGCAAGAGGTAAAATGATGAAAGCAGCCCAGTCTCTGTCATACAGAATACAATACTAGAGAAGCACCTCCTTAATGCTTGTTCAAACTAAGAAACCCCTTAACATTATTGTTACTGAGGGAACAACCTCAGCTGATCAGTCATATATCCTTCACAGAAGTTCCCATGCAAAGACAAAGGCTTAACTGTCAAAATGAAATCTGTGGTCACAGATGATCTTGTGCATGATACCACAAGGGCTAGCTTGCCTCAGCTTGCTTCACATGTTTTCTTTGCAGCCCATACTCCTTCCAAACTCCAGCCAACCAATCTTGATGTGTGTGCTTCACCACAAGTTACTTCAGCTCTGACCTGGTTTATGTTCCCCAGTTTCATGCAATGAGCCACCTTGCATTCAACATCAGCTGCTGAAAAATACAACAATTTTCTACTCTTGCATCAATTTGAGGTTGTTTAATCATCCCTAAATGCAGTGCTAAGCCTTCTGTCTATATTACAGAGAGAAAAATCTACATAAAATGGTGCTGTTGCCCTGTAAAGTCTTTAACTAGGGAAGAGCACATTTTGCCCTGAAACCTGGGGCCTGCCTGTTGAAAGGTACTTCAGAAAATTTCTCAGTACAAAACCAGGTCAATGTTAAAGAGAATCCAATAGGTTTCCTTCAGCTTACATTTCACAAACCAATCCAGAACAACAGTCTCCTGTTGACAGAGTGACACATTTTCTCTTTTTTTGCGTTCCACATGAGCTACAGCAACATCATGTACAAACATGGAGGCCTTACGCACACTTCCAAGGCAGTCAATGTTATCAGAAAGTCTTTTGTACTTTCCACGTATCACAAAAAAATAATCAAAACAACTTCCTCCAAACACACACACATACTAAACACCCCTCATCTTTCAATCTTTATCACAAAACAAACTGATACACAGGTTCTCAAGAATCTGGAAAGGTTGCATTAAAAGTCTTTATAATATTTAGCCTAATCTTCTATCCCCTGAGCACTGCATATTTGACCTAGACATTCAGGTTGTCTTCTCCTGACTGATGGTAAATTATTTATAATTATTTATGCCTCCAACCACTTACTGGCCATCCTGACAAGTTTCTCATACCTTTAACTGAGCCAAATCTGTGTGCATATAGCTATGTACTAGAAACAGTGTGGCTGTAAAAGGTTTGTTCAGCAAATTAGACCATCTGATCCAGGCCACAGCTACCAAATTTTCAATTGCAAGGCTGTAAAAAGTGCATCTGAGGCTCACCTGCTTTCAAAATCAAACAATTTCGCAACAGTAACAGCTAGTAATCAAACTATAGTTTATTTTGTTACAAAAGCCTACTCTGGTCCGAGTAAAAAAAAAAAAAAAATTCCATCTGCTTTGCTGTTTATTTTAAAGTCAGCCTACCTCTGAACTACCAGTCCGAAGCCCTGTGTGTTTTGGAAGTTTTGTTAACGGAACCTAAAATTATCTTCCATACTCCAGTGTTGGCAGTTTTTCGGAAGCTCACAAGTCTGTAGAAGTTGTTACACTGTCTCCTTCTCACCCTCCATCCCCTGAGGCACTTTGATTCTCTCTGCTTCACTCCCACACGTTCCCTACCACTCCTCCTCTCTGGCAGCCCAAAGGTGCTGCACCAACTCTCCACAGATTCTCTGCTGTGGGCAAACGTGGCACATTTGCCAGCCTGAGATAGCATTTTCACTGGTCTTGGCGCTTTTGGCTGATGCTTACGCAATTCTAATGATAACTGCCCTGCTCAGAAACAAACTTACTGTTGTACTTGTGTCCCTATCTGCCATTGCCAACGGGCTGAATTTAGGTAAGAGCAACCAGCCACGCTTCTGAGTTAAGAGTAAAACTAGACTGGGTGGTGAAGTCTTGAGGATAATTGACATACCAAATGCACGTTGGTCACAAAATAGGAATAAAGTTAAAGTATCTAACTATCTTGTTGTATTATCTGGGTGCAAGGAGGGATACTTACATTACTTGACAAGTTGGAAAAAGGATGCATTTAACACCTGAAAAGCAATTAACTCCACAAGACATCAGAAAACACAGTATAATTGTAAAGTTGATTATTAGTTGCTTTGCTTTAAGCTTTAAAGGTGAAATACTGGTCCTACTGATGCTTTTCCAGAAGGCACCCAGAATTTCACCCATTTATTAATTCACCTGTAACACAAGGATAAAAAAATACTTGGCTTCAAGGGATATTTTGGGATTTCATTAATTCATGTTAGCAAAATATCTGGAGAGCCTCCAGTGAAAGGCACTATAAAGTTGCAAGACATTATTTTTAGCCTGCAGATATCTTGGCTGAGTTTTCCCCTGTAAGAACAACAATAATTACAAATTATCTTTTCCTCTGAAATTTTTGAGATGGAATTTTACATTTGCAAAAGCAGCCCAGATATCCGAGCTTTATACTTTGCAAAGCAGAAAAATCTGCTTCGAAATTCTACCGAGACTTCCCCAGCAGAATGAACTTCGGACCATCCACTTCAACAGAAGACGCAGATGGACTGAAAGACAAAACTGACAAGTCTGCTGGAAAGCCCAGAGATCCTCCTCATTTGGGGCTTAGCATGGGAGAGCATTTTCCCTTCCACTCTGTGCCCTCAAGCCTCTCCAATCCAACAGCAAGCTTTTCCTTGCACGCAGCAGTGCTGCCATCTCTTCCCACACAGTTGTGAACAGCCCTGTTCTGATGGAAGGAATCACTCATTATTTGTGTTACAACTGTTTTTTAAAAGCCTCTGCTGTGTTCAGGACTAGCTGTACTAGTCAGTGTTCCTATACATACTAATAAGACAGTTCCTGGCCTGGAAAACTTACATGAAGAGACACAAAGAACAGAAAATAGGACCCTGGTTTTTGAACTGGGAAACCAAGACAGGGAGACAGGGTAATTTCCCAGGGGTACAAAGAAATACACATTTCACAAGGATCACAAGTTCAATGCCTAACTTTTAGCTCAGTTCTTCTGAATCCCAGACCAGTTCCTTAACTATTCTCTCTTCCTGATTTAATGCTGCTTTAATTCTTGTGTAGCACTCTGATGATAAGCCACAGTCTGCAGAACTCAGGCCATGCCAGGTCACCTATGGGAACTCGAGAGCTGCCATGGGAACACGAAGAACTGCTAGTCACCCATCTTCCACCCTGACCTTGTTCTAGTCCCTTGATCTGGGAAATCAAGGAACGCAGAGAAAAGGAAAACTTCTTAGTAGGAGTATCCAAAGGAAGTCCCATGTGCACAGCGGATGCAGTCCATCATACTGTAAGTGAAAGAAGCTGCTAAAAATTCTGCTCACGTGGCCCTGCATTAGAACAGAGAATGTCAGCCTAAACCAAACAGACCAGCAAGCAGGACCCCAAATTATTCAGCAGGTTCTCAGCATTTGAATTAATCATTTTATATCCAGTTTTTAAAATGCCTTTGTTTAGTTAATAGTGTTCACAGACAACGAGACCAGAGGTACAGAATGAAAACTAGTACTGCAGCTGTTCTCATGGCTGTCAGCAATTGCAGAGAGAAGGATTTAAAATTAATAATAATAATGATAATAATAATAATAATACCCATCATCATCAGAAATGCAAAACCGGACTACCTACTTCTTTTTGTTACAGAAGGGAAGGCCTAGGCCATGGTATTTCTTTTCATCCATTTTGAAGCCTTCAATAATGTAGCTGAAGCAGAAAATAACTGCAGATACACTCTGGCCACAGCATGTACTTCTTGCATTACTACAATGGCATGCAAAGCACCTAGGGAATTTCAGTCTATACACACCCTGTTACAATGTACAGTAGAAGGATACCACCTATGCTACACAGAAAGCCAACTGATCCCTCTTAGAGAAAACCCACTTGAGGAACTGATTGATCCCCTTCCAGCAGTGATCAGTTCCCCTCAGATCAATCTCTTCTGTGTACCAATTTATCATCAAGAGTACATAAGATACACTGTGACCTGCAGCTCCTTTTCTGTTTGGTTATTATTAGCTCTGCCACCAATTTATTAACCAAGCAGAGCCTGACTAAGCAGTCCTCTGGGATAAGAGTTTCATAGGTCTGATTATCCTCTTCACCTTTTTATTCCAAAGGATCTTAAAAAAAGAAACAAGTCAGGCGCATCCAAGAATTGACTACTCATAAGCCACTGACTAAAAGACATGAAACCTTTTGGGACAGCTACAGCCAACTTCAGGATACTCAAGATCACAACATCATCATGCTTATGTGGAAAAGTGCTCTACTGCTCTTTTTCTACATATTTACAACTTTCTCTATCACACATTGTCAATAAGCACCTTTGTGTGCTGACTCTTGCTAACCGCCTTCTATAGTGCTCTAGAAAAAGCCCTTGCAGCCTGTTTTACCAAGTTCTACCTTGGCTTATTATTTTCTTAATAGTTTTTTTTTTTACTGGAGATACCATTCGTATTACTTCACAACTTGAAGTAAACATAGCAGCACTACAAAACTACTATGCTCCAACCCGCAGTCAGGAAGAATTCAAATCAAGGACAAGGC
This sequence comes from Egretta garzetta, assembly GCF_000687185.1. Lineage (NCBI taxonomy): Eukaryota > Metazoa > Chordata > Aves > Pelecaniformes > Ardeidae > Egretta > Egretta garzetta. Next base: position 1,341,416 of record NW_009259680.1, read on the forward strand.
TATCTATAGCCAACAAAAGCCTGAGTCAGGCATGTAAGCAAATGCTTTTAATCTATTCAAGTTGAAGATTCTGCAAACACAGAAGGTCACTGTGACCAGGATGCTAAGAAACTGGAGAAGGAGAAAAGGTTGTTTAGTGCAGTAATAGTACCATTTTCTTTCCCAGACAGAGTGACTTCAGCACTTCCCATATCTTCTGGAAACAGTGCTCCCTTTTTCCAAGGAAGTACTGAGGTTATACAGAATGTGGGGTTTGCTTGAATGCTTCTTTTCAGGGATTCACTTTTATATATTCAAAACCATCGCTGTCCAATGTAAAAGTGATTTGCTGTACGCTGTAACCAAACAAAATAGAAGGGAAGAAAACAACCACATAGACTGAAATTAACGCAGAACCATCATGTTCTCAAAAAGGCTCTAACCTTGTGCCTTTATGGACTGAATATTATTCAATCTATTCTCAGAAACCTCAGCAGCTACAGCACAACCATAATAGAACAGTCCAAAGGAGAAAGCGGGGTGGGGTGGGATGGGGTGGGGTGGAGCCACGACCAAAGTAAAAAGAAAGGGAATCACCATGGAAGATGGACCTTCTGTGATCACAGGAGGAGACTACAACCTAGGAATTCTGATGACCAGCTCTGTGTCTTACTGACAAAGACTGTATTTTCATGAGGGGGAAGAACAGTTTGATTTTTAAGAATTGTTAAAACCCTCCCATAGGTGAGGTAAATTGCATTTTAATTCAGTGTAGCTGGAGAAACAAGCCCTTGAGAGAACCCCGTGGATTACCTTTGATCACTCTACCGGTGTAAAATTACATTGCGTGCTTGTCTATGCCAGGCTGGTATCACACCATCACCTGGTATGCTAGAAGCCTACCTCTTTTTCTACAGTAGTGAGAAACAAAACTTTTCTCCTTAATCCATCTAAGACATGTAAGCAGAGTTATAATAAGATATGGTATTTTGAAATGTATTAGCTAGCATTATTTAAAAAACAAACAAGCAAATGCTAAAAGGAACTAGGCAAGCAGCATTTTTAAAACTTTGTGTGGTCACCTTTTAAATAAAATATGATCCATCTATATGAGATACTAAATCTGTAACACCACTTTCTAAAACACAGCATATATTCAAAGCTTGGAGAGAACCTAAACAGGAAGATGCAATACAAACAGGATATGGAAGCATTCATTTTGCAAAACAAGACCCGCAGATGGACAGTTATAACCAAAACCCCGCGTAATCTGAAAAAAAACCCACCTCCTTAAGACTGAATAGACACGTTTAGGTAACTACTTTGGGATGCACTCAGTCTGAGTGCAAAGGGAGCCTTCATGATCCCTAAGCCAGTCTTTCAGGCTTCTTTCATACTACCTATAGATACAATTAGTCTTCATGATTTCAGACTAGGCTAAATGTCTTCATGTGTCTGCAGAGCTGAACAGGACAAAGCCCTTAACCAAGAAATTGAGTTTTCTTAAAAAGTAAATATTTTAAGTTGGCTTAAACCCTTACAATGGCTATCCCTATGACGTTTTGGAGGGAAAGGTCTAAAAACCTAGCTCCATGACACCCTGGCACATTAACCATTCTGGGGAGTAGCTAGGAGGTCTCTGTGGCAGCACAGCAAGTCAAGGAAGATCAGTAACCAGCACTGTTCATGCCTTGTGGCACATCCTTGCCTTCCTTCAGTCTCTGGGCTCACGTTCAGCTTCTCTCCTCTTGCTAAAATGGGGCAAGCTATTCCAGCCTGGAACCAGGCACGAGGCGCCCAGGAAGAACCAGTTCAAAGCTGGAGACATCCAGACATAAGGGAAAGATGGGAACACAGATGGGAACCCTGAGGCTTCTGAAATTGAAGCTACTTTGCATGAGAGCATATAGGATTTTTCACAAAATATTGATAACTTCCTGAAAATGTCCAGAAATTGCAGTTAAGAAGGTGTGTTGTCATCAGCAATACTAAAATATCATAGTGACAGGTAGCAGAGGAAACGACAAAAGCCTGCTACATAGGCTAGAGGGGCTTTGGTAGCCAACTGAAAAAAAAAAAAAAAAAAAAAAAAAAAGAGCATTGCGGCAAATGTACACGATGCAAATGTACTCCAGTTTCAGTCCTCTCCCAGAGGTCCCCAGCACCACTGAATCGAAGTCCAATTACCTCCCATCCAGGATTTATTTAGGCAGAAAATGTAGCACTGCTGACATGTTCAAGTCTGGTAGCTCTGGAGCCTCAGACAAAGAGTGGCAGATAAAAGTCTGAAAAAAACCTGTAACCTTGCCAACATGCCTCAGTCACATTGGATTTAAAACAGAGTTCAGTCTTGAGGGCTCTGTCAGTATTTAGTCTCCTGATGGGGACTGCCAGTCACCACTAATAACAGCAATTTTCAACACACATGCACTTACCCATCAAGAATCAAAGTGAGCCTACAAACTCCAGTTCTACATGACACCAAACAGCCATCATATGACAGCAACCTTCAGGCAACAACAAGCCACATTTAAAGCAAGCCACTTGCAAGCAAAAAGCTCCTCCACCACTACTTGTGTTCTGATTTTTGCTCTCATCTCCCCACAAAGACCTATTTCAGTGAGGCTGAAGTCCCTCTTTCTATCAAAGGACTTCCCGTTGCCTGCAAAGGGTGGCTTGGATAAGACAGAATGCAAGAAACAGAGCCCTAAGCAGGTAACCTTGAAATTGTAACCAGATCATCCATACATGCCACTACAAAGCACATACAGACACACGATTAAAGCAAATGGGGTGTCAGGGGGAGGGTGTCAGGGGCTGGCAGACCTCTGCAATACCCATTCGGAAGGAAGAGAAACACATCAGGAGAACTTACTATGAACACTGAATTCATGCCTATAAAAATTAATTATTGGTGTCTTGGCTCTCAGCTGCTCCCAGGGCTACACACAGCTTTGACAGGAAGGACAAATACGACATTTATGTATCAGTCTTGTTACTGGTGCAGCCAGTGCAGACTCCATCAGTTTTAAACCAGGGAAAGCAACTCACGGCCACAAGTGTGATGTTTGGCATCCACACAGACACAGGCTTGTCTCTGACAACAAGCTATAGCACTTTTGGAGTTAAATTTCAAACCATACACCAACATATTGACAGTCTAAAGCAGTGGTGGCAACTCACGGTTACAGTCACATTACAGCTGTGGATCATTACAGCACAGCTGTCTTAAGATTTCCTTTCTTCTAGATCCAGTCTTAATAAGCCCTCTGCCCACACACAGAGGGGTGACACTGAACAGGGTAGGAAACATCCCGAACCCACCGAGATTTTGGGCTTTATGAACCAGCAGTGTCAGCTCAGCAAAAGGGGGCTGCACTAGAAGGAAAAATCTCCCTCCACAGGTGCTTACTCAGTCAAAAATTACCATGTCCCCCAACTAAGAGGCCTTAGCATTGTCTAGAACACATTTTCATTAGACATGGAGAGGCTGATGTGGAAATTAAAAACTGAAAGGACAGAGTCAGATGACTGACCCTAAATAACATCTAAGCAATTCAATCATGTCTCTCCCATTGCAGGCTTACACAGCAGGGTATCGCAACTGGTATCGATTGATCTGTTTGCTACTCTAGCTGATAACGGTCTGACGCTGAATGAAAATTTTTATTATAACTATATGACTCAGGCTATCTAAGCAGATAATCAATTGCATGAAAATCTTCTTCACCGAAGAATTAGATTAATAAATCTTATTTCTCTTGAAACACATTATGTACTTCACTGTCAATACTCTGACCAAGCCTCACTAGGCTACAGGGAGAATTCACACTGAAACAGCTATGAAAGTATTACCAGAAAATAAATACTTGGGGGCTCAAAAATAGTCTTTATGTTTCTTTATATCGGAACTATTTTTTATGTGATGTAATATGAAAGTGTCATGCTGCTAATGTAGTTCTACGAATGAACATTTTTGGCTTCACGTGTAGGTATTTTTCAGCGCTAGAGATTCATAGGAGGTCGATACAAATAAAAATCTTAGAGCAACAGTGCTTTTTGGCTCATACCGTTACCCCTGTTTAACTGATGTGATAACTGAGGCAGAAATATATTGAACTTCTTGTCCAAGGTCACGCAGCGAGGTCAGGAATGGAACTAAAGCAGACTCCAGCTCTTTCGGTTCATGCTTTATTTTAAACAATCTAATCTCCCTCTTAGCTCTTTGGCGTTGATGCTAAAGTACAGAAGACTGTTAATACACCGTTACCCTTAAAATTGCAAATCCCCACTGTAAAAAGAATGTAGGTTAGGATCTAAAGCAAGTATATGAAAATGCCTTTTCAGCCCACTGGATGCAGAAATACTGCTGCACGCCCCATCACTTTAATAATATCTCACAGCAGAAGGTACTTGAGTCACTTTTAGCATACTGCCGATCCTAACTAAAAGCTTTTAAGACTACCTAAAGTTATGCATTCAGCCAGGAACACGTAGCTGATGTAGACTCCTGGAATCACATGTTATAGCCAACCTTTTCATTTGTGTATGAAGAAAGTTGAAAAGTAAGGTAAAAATTAAAAAAAATGAAAAGCAATATATCTATTTTCTACAGCATTTTACAAATGTCTTATGAATACCAGGTAATCTCCTCAACAATTCCATGACAAAACATTACCCACAGCTATTTCAACATAGAAGCTGCATGAACATGATGTGAAAACTGAAGCTGTAGCTTCAGACCTAAGCAGTAACAAAAGGCCTCCAACTGCTCTAGAGGTCAAAAATACACAAACACCAATCAAATAAAACATCGATGCCAGCAAGCTCAGTGATGGGATTCCCTGACCACCACCCTCCTGCTCCAAAGTTGAGGTTTTCCATGATAGCCTTTGCTTCCTGATCCATGTGAAGCAATGTCAAATCAATGCAGAACGGTTTGCTTTTTTTTTTCTTACCACGCTTAAACAAAACAGCTTTCTTGATAGTGAACGCTGTGCTGTACGTACCCCTGCCCCGCCAAGCATTTTAATTACTTTACGATGAAGAAGAAACATAGTTTCTTTTCTGCTGAACATTGGTTGCAGTTAGCAACTCCTATTGCTAAGTGATAGTGTGTATCAAGAGTTCAAAAAGTTCGTGTTCTGTATTAATCTGATTTAGTTAACTTTTTAACTCCTCTTCACAGCTTTATAAGAGCAGTGACCTCTTTGCCGTATGTGTAATTTTTTTTCTCTTGATGTCAGAACTGCACCAGTAGAAACAGAGTGAAATAGCACCCAGCACAAAACCCCGTAATTTAACAACCTGCATAATAAGATTTGATAGTATGTTTTGAAAAAGGACTTAAATGATTCAGACACACCATGGAAAAATCAGTGAAACTCAAAGTCATTTCAGAAATCCCACTCCTAATTGAAATTTAAATATCCAAATAAAAGTGCTCAGCTGCTCATAAAATCTCGATATCTCTAACTTCCTAGCTTTGGGTGCATAGCAGAGGCTGTGGGTGCTTCCCCTCTTTGAAAAGCTACAGTTTCGCGTGGGATTCAGAGACCTTTTTTAAACAGTCCTTACTAACATAGTAAAGCAACAGTATTTTCAAGATGGGTATCAGAATAGCCTGCTGGGTGCTGCAACAATAGGTGAAGCATAACTACCCGTTTATTAATAGTAGATGTGGAGAGAGCTTTCCATTTCTAAGCCCCACATGATAGCCACAGAAGCATTCCAGGACAGAGAGAATGAGGTGCAGAGCAACACCAAGAGCAAGTCACACGGGTAGTCTGGGACCTGGCTGTGAGGAACAGCTAAGCTAGAGGCTGCAATCGGAAGACAATTGAAAAAAGCATCACAGCTGATCTGCAAGATTACAGAAAGGCCTCAGATGAGACCACCACCAACACAAAAAAATCCAGCTGCACTCCAGGAGTTTAAGCCTAGTGTAATTAAAGATGCTGACAGTTCATCAGGAGTGCTATGACCCAGCCGGCCACTCACTAGAAAAGTGCCGGTGTACAAGAGGAATGCAAGCAGCAGCAAGATCTGCAGAAAGGCATTTCTCCTAGTGCATACGCTGTCCACCGGGGACAAATGTTCCACAAGCCTGCAACCTCTGACACTCAGCCCTTCAATCAGATCACAGTGATTTTGAGAGTATGTCCAGCACAGCTCCTTACAGACAAGTTTTTTTTATCCCACTGCCTGCTTTGCAGATTTGATGGGCTGTTTGTACACTCCTACAAAGAGGCTCAAAACAGGGTTTTGGTTAGCAGTCTTCCCTACTACCATGAGAGGTTTTAATAAAGTATTTATAAGCTTAAAAGTATTTATATTTTTGGCAGAGCATTCTATTGACATGCAGTGCTAACAAACTATTACCCAGTTGCAGAAAACAGCAAAAAGTTCCACTTCATTTTTAGCATTGTACTCTTGGTATAAATTGCTAGCTTATTAAAGTGTAATCCTCAAAATGGAACAACTCTAATTCTTTCTTCAGCCCTAAATATCAGGGACGTGGACAAAACCAGACTTATTTCCTAATGACTTCTCACTTTGATTTGGGAAAATTTGTATGACCTCTTTTTGGATGCCTTTTATTGAAGTGCACCCCAACTGCCTCCCCGCAAAACCAAGAACAGACTGAAAGGGCTGTTAACATTCATATCCAGTTTAGACATCTGACTTGCCACAAAGTAATTATTACATTTGCCATGTATCTAAGATATAATTAACAGCACATGTGACAGAGAGATGCATTATATAAGTCAAATTCCAACACCTTTACTCACTTCAAACAGCACCTTGCTTTGAGAGTAATCACAAGTATTTCAATGGTGCTACTTGCCAAATAGAGTACTATTTCACAAGTGACCCAATCAGGTACATTTTCTAGTAAACTTGCTCTTCACCTGTGTTTTTAAACAGGCTGTACACACACCAGGATCTGGCATATATAAAAAAATCAACCAAACAAACAAATTACAGAGAGATCCAGATCTCTCAATGACAATGAACTATTTGCATGACACTTAGATTTACTTTAATCACTAGAATATCAAGTCCATGGTATCTTCATGGTCTGTATACAACCTTGCTAGATAATGAAACTGATGTTTTGGTTTCTGCTACCCTTATTTTAGACAGATACTGTAACCACTAAGTTCAGTCGTGAACTTCTCTGATGATTCCAGTTGGGAATGACAAAAGACCACTGAGATACCTTAGTCCATTCTTCCTCGAAGAAAAACTACAAATATTACCTGAAGAGACAGATAAATTTCAGGGAAAGATCACTCTTGGGAGCAGCTGTAGTTACTGTACATATGCTTTATGTGCCTGAAGAATCAATTAATTTGCAATTCTTATAGAAAACAGTAGACAGAAATATATAACACAGCTGCCGGTCTTCCAAACATACTGTTAGTGTAGCTGCTATGAAGTCAGTGTCCAAAACTTAGAGCCACCTGCTTCCACTAGAAGAAGGCAGGTACTCATTTTCACTTCACAAGTCACACAATTAACTGTTAAAAGGGAAACACAAACAGCATAGGTAGGTCACTAGCAAGAGATCTGAGAGACAGTCCCTTCCTTTGCTGTTTTCTTGTGCCACCCAGAGAAGCCGTCAGTTTATACATCCCTCAGTTCCTCAACTCATCAACAGTTCCTTCGGTCACGCATAGGTTGTATGGCTATGACAGAGCTTTTCATGGGATGTCATGAGGGAAAATTGAGAAACTCCTCTTGTATGGGTGCGCTTGTCTTTAATAACCTAAAGCAGCTGTGATGTTTGTAAGCATATTTGGATTTTAACGTATCAGGCATTAGACAAGCAGAATCTTGAAAAGGATATAATGGGCCCAAATAAAACAACCACATCTTCAAAAGCTTTAAAGACCAGAAACCTTAAACATGGAATTTGAAACAGAACTGAAACCACCATATTGTGTACATTACTATGGATATATCATCCTGCAGTTAAAACTAAGTCAGATAAACAAGTTGTGCTCTGCTTACAAGATGCTAACCCAGCAGAGAAACATTTGAATGTTACCAAACAGAATCAGGAAAAAAAGGTTTGGATAATGTCTTTAACTTGTGCTTTCTGTAATGGAAACTCTGGATATGAAGAAAAATATATCCTGAACAATTTGTTCTCCCCTTCAAATATTAATCTGTGTGAATTTTTTCCATGGAAACTGGTAAACCCACTCAGTCTTTAACTAAAACATCAAATCATAACCAAAATACCATACAAACTCTGACCTCATTGCTTCCATCTTGATATTTCACCTCATGGATCCCATGTGGTATAGCAGCCTTCACTGTTTAACAAAAAACTGCAAACTTTTTGAGACAGCACTTATGCTTGTCTCCAAACTGCACACAGTATCATGCATATCCAATTAGTCATCTCAAGAAATGAAAAATAAAAGCTAGAAGCATTAGCATAGCAAACAGGTATGAGAACATTTACTCCCTTTTTTGTTCGCTTCCTTCAAAAAAACAAAGGAACCAATTCTCCTTTTACAGTTTCATCCTAGGAGAATGCCAGACTGCAGTGGACTAACATTTGATTTACGCTGGCATGCACAAGCAATAACTGTTTGTTCCAGGGCTCTGAAGCCTTGAGTTAGAATATTTATGAATCTTTAACAGGAATTTTTGCCTAGATAGCTTTCCTTTCACATAAATATCATCACAGTATTTTATCATCTGGCTTAGGTAAGATCAGAAGAGTTGCTAAAGGATTTGCAAATTGGCTCACTAAGACTAGCATTTGACCTCCATAATAAAGTAATGCTTACATGTTTCCAAGGAATGCAGCAGGTATGTGGCAGCCATGCCACACTGCGATATTTTAATTCGCATAGACAGCACATCAACTTTTTAAGCATTTCTTATCACTCAAGCAAGTACTTACAGGGTCAGAAGGACCACAGAAGTCTCTGAACACTTTTGGAGGCTCAAGCTGTATAATCTCCATTGCTATGCAAGGGCCTGAACACAACTCTGTAACCATGTCCTGGAAGAGAAAAAAAAAGACAGAAACAAATCTGAGCTTCTTTGGGCATTAGCAAGGGTTGTATTCCTCCCCAGAACTAGACCCAAACTTACAGGACAGAAACAATTAAGAAATATTGGTGTATTTAGGAAAGCAAAGGCACGAAACAAAAATATCATTAGTATTTGCAACAAAATAAATGTTTTCCATTTTACTACTTGGTTTAGGAGGTGAAGATTGAAGTAAATAGGATATTCAGCTTCAACAGGATACTGAATAGCATGCAACAGCATCCACAATACTTTAAATTCTTTTGCAGGTACATCCTTATTGATCTGGACCTGGATTTCACAGAAGTATCCCATAACTTGTCAAACTAGACTGGATCAATGGAACACACTTTGGTGGGTATAAGCCTGAAAAAAATCACACTGTGTTCATCCAGTTCCACAGGCAGCAATGTACTTTGCAGTGTTCCCTACAGGGAGCACAGTACACAGCCTCTATTTGTTTCCAAATATACACCCTTTTTGATGGCTTTAAGTCTCTTGGGCTTTTGGTTCTCACTGCCTTTTGCTTGTGTATTACTACAGAAGCTGAAACACACAAGCCAACAGAACTGAAAGAGGCCTGTGGACCAACCTGTTAGGGAGAGGGTCCTTGATCTGGCAACATTCTTGTGGTATATTGCTACCAGAATCTCAGTTACACTGAAATCATCTGTTTCCTTGGAGCCTCTTGGAGAGTAAAGAGACATCATGAGTTCTGAGAGGGTGATGAAGACAGGTTTTAGTTTTCATAAGCTTAAATTAACTCTGGTCATTAGTGCCAATTTGAAGTTTGTTAATTAGAGGTATAGGTTTCACAAACAGAAAGAAGTTATTTTGATGTTCTAGTCTGACTTCCTTTTTTAAAACATGCCCTTATAATTGCACACTTGTCTAGAAATTTGGGCAGACAAGTTTTAAACAAATCAGGATAATTGAAAGAATCAAAAAGGTACTGCAACCACACCCACCAGCCATGGGCAGGTCAAGGATGAGCCATGGCAAAGAACAGGAGCATACAGAGTGGGCAAAAGAACAGTAGGAAAAGAAGAATTAAGTCCTTCTCTGCCTTTTATGTACTATGAGGGAAACTACACAAAGACTCCAAGTTAAGCAGCATTGTTCCAAAGAGTTGGTATCTTCATAACAGATTCCATGCTGAGAGCATGTGCTTAATCTTCCCACTCTGAAGTCAACGGGACAAAATTTTAGCCAAGTGCCTCTATCATCCACCTGATCCTAGGAAATGTAGGTAAAGTATTCCCAAGAGGACATGAAAAGAGTGCAGACTAGTTTTGTGCTCTACAACATGAATAAATATTTTAAATCCAAAAACTGTCTTATTGCCAACAGGCCCTCTGTTAAGAACAGGTCAAAGGGCAATATATTTCATTCTGTTAAGAAACAGTAAATTGCTACAAGGTCACTACTCTGTATAGTTTCATTGAATTCTGTCATCTAGATAACTGTTAACAGGGAAGTGGAGAAAAAACAGGCTTTTGACTTTAGTTGAATCAACTGAATTCCTCCCTGCAAACTGTTTTTCTTATTCCTCCCTTTTCTATTGTTTCTATATCAGCACTGACATCCCACCAGCAACAGCAAACAATGTGAGCAAAGTTACTCCTGACTCCTTCATTACAACACAAAGCTGAGGACTGAAGACCAGCTGCTATCAACTACAGCACAGAGGCACGTGGTACTATGTGAGACAAGCTTGGTCTACCTTACACAGCCTCATCAATTCCAGAGTTGAATTTAAACAGCAGACACTGTTCCTCTGGTAAGACTCCCCGTTACAGCTAAATCAAATTTTCTTTAGCAAATAGTTTATTCATCGAATAACATGGCTTGTAGTCAACCAGAATCATTCCTGGAGCTGGATCAAGCTCAAATATTTTTGATCAACAAAGTGGATTCTGAGCTGACCCAAAATAATCTCCCTCCTTTTTTCCCCATTTTCTATTCTGGCTACTGTAGGAAAGCAAAACAGCACAAAAACCAATCAATAGTATGCAAAATCCCATGCAGGAGATACCAACTAAGCTAAAATTCTGAGCAACTGCTCAACTTTCCACAGAGAAGTGCTTTATATACAATGTCAAGCCTTTATCTGACTGACAAGGAATAACAAGAAGGAATGGGAGTGCAGTTTTTAAAAAGGATTTCTGGATGCCAAGTATCTTCTGTGCTGAGTTATTTTGGAATGATAAATAAAATTCAGATCAAAACAGACGGTTCTGAGTCACAGATATAAGAGGTCATATTCTTTCTTCAATATCCTATTTGCAACATACTTCTTCCTATTTGGCCTGCACTGACAATATCTATTGCTGTTCCCATATGTGCCTTCTCTGTATCCCTTTACCATCACGATTAGCTTTCCCACGGTTTCCTGTTTCACAGATATCCTCAGCGCACGGAGACATTAATTTCATTTCATTTCAACTGAGTGCATCCACCACATATGGCTTGCAGGACAGAGCCCTAGAGTCTCACTTTTCTTCAAATCCTATCTAAACCACATCTTCTTTATTGACTTACCCTGTTTAAATGTCACTTTCCCTTCTGAGTAACTCTCCAGTTAAATTATATAACTAAAATTTGCAACTTATTAGGTGGTCAGAGATTGTTCAAAAGAGCTGCAGAAGATGGTAGAGGATTTCCAATCTGGTTCAAAGCAGAGACTTTTGCAGTACCACGGGACTCTTTGGGCCCTGAAATACTGGTCAGATATTACTGTATTTGAATTCTGCCACGTACCTACAAGCCTGCCTGTCCAATCTTCCTTTGGTCCTTGTCAAAAATGGTGTTATCAGAGGAGACTTTAAGTGTATGCCCCAACCTGCGAGTGAACTAATAGTACTCCTAACCTATTTAAAGACAAATCTACAGACCCTGTTGAAGTAAGTTAGACTAAACAATCATAAAGAACAATCATAGAAAATAAAAAGGTCATTATCAGAGCGATATGTTTGGAGTAATATTAGTAACTGTGTAGAAAACTTTTAATAATTTAACCATTTAAAAATTAAGGATAATTTGTGTAATACATAGCATGGCAATGAAGCTAGACTCATTACTATTTGTAAAATGAACGAAAATCCTTTGACAGAAGGTGATACAAAAATGCAAGCTTGTCATCTTGTATTCTTATTGTTCTAGCTGCAGTCAGGAAGTTTTATGTGACAGTACAAGAAGGCAAAATAATATATAGAGTCTTAGGCGTCCACTGGGATTACAGCATATCTTAAACTTCTTAAATTTTCTGAAGATCCACAAAAGTCAGATCAATAAACTTAAAAATAGCTCAAAATGTCATCGGGAAAGCATTCAAGTACAGCAGCCCCGCTGTAAACAATATAACAAATATATACTCTGGTCCAAGCCACTATCGCAATATCAAATCAAATGAAGATGCAGATGTGACCAATTCTCACAGCTCTACTGCAATAAAATAACTTATCTCGGGGGGAGGTCACTCTGATGTATTTTACAAATGCCTTGGCTGAACAATTTTCACAAAAGATGCTCCTTTCTTACAACACAGATAGCACAATTTTCAATATAAGTTAGTTTATCTGAGAACAAGCTAGAACTGCTGAATACCAGGTTCCTAAAAGAAATCCTATCACAATCCCAAAAAAGGGAAGATGTGGCCACTTCCTCATTTAATCATATTTTATTTTTAAACAGATTCTTTTCAAACGTACGCTTACCATATATTCAGCGACGACACCTTTGTAAATCTCATAAAATTCTTCCACGTTTGCACGCTCCATGTTGAACTAAGAAAACAAAAATGTTAACCAGTCTGCCTTAAACAACAAAAAAGTAGACAGACACCCCTTCTTAACCAGCAAACATTCAGATTACTCTTTGAAGTTTGACTAGACAAAAGGAATGGCTTTACAGCTGCAATATGAAGTTTGTCAACAATGTAGCCAATGACACCACAGGCAACATAGCACACACTATCTTCCTCCACCTTAAATGTAAGTAGACAGCGTAGTGTTGGCTGATGCCACTAAGACATGCAAGAGGATCTGTTTGTTGCATGGAGGAAAGGGGCTATTCTTCATTTGTGGTGGGGATTTGAGTCATAGGGGGATTTCAGATCTTGAGACTTTCACAAAAATCAAAGGGCAGGACTTACAGGACTACTCTTGGGAACAATCTCTGTGCCAACTTCCTTTAACTGCTGAGGGTGATTAGGGTGTCAAAATCCTTTAAGTATCTTTAAAACCCTTCCCCAAAATTCATATTAAATAAATATTAAAAAAATATTGAAGAAGGATATTAACAATCATTTCTCTAATCTTTGCTAGTACATTTTGTAAAGATATCTCAAATTGCTCCAGAAGAGGCAAATATCATTATCCCCCTTCTAACTATAGGGAAACTGAGATACAGAGAGGTAAAATGTCTCGGCTCAAGGTCACCTATCAACGAGAAACAGATCATCTGATCAATCTAATAATAAACCCCAAATATCACAAGGACAGTGCTGATCCCAAAACATTGCTACAGAGTCTGCACAAAGGTTTTCTATTGCAGGAAAACACCTGTGCATTGCTGTGAAGTGCACACAGCACTCCTCCAACTTCTGTTTATCAGAAAAACATACACAAAAGGAAACCTACCATCTGCAAAGCTGAGATCTGAAATCCTTCACTGATGATGGCTTTTATAATCTTTCCAGCCAGCCCTGAAGAAATACACAAAAGACGGTATTCAATTTTAAAAAACAGAATTTACAACTGGAAGGTGTTTATGCCAATATACTACTTATTTTCAAACCAAAAAAACCAGTGTTTGCATAATGCTGTGAGAGGAAGCAGAGAGCAGAGCTGAGTTCACATACTCTATGCTTTCTCTAAAGTGACGTGTTGACAATTTCAAACAACTAAATTCCACGCAGCTGTTGAAAAGAATCTCTACGAAAAAAAGGTAATTAGTGAAGCTCTTCTTTTCTCAGATCAACCGCAACATACCCAGTTGCTTCAAGATCAAGATTTATATTTTTAATTAAGTTCCACTGGCAATACTGATGCTTAAACAGCAATCACGTCAGGGCACAGGCTGCCTGTTTTGCTGGTTTTATAGTGTTCACCAGAGTGGGGGGTCCTACTTTAAGCTAGCAACAATGCAGGACAATAATAAATATTCCCAATAAACCAGCACAAAACATCACGTCTTCTATGGGAAAAACACATTACTGCAAAATAACCTACTGCTTCTGAGGTTGTAACTCACAAATATGTTATTGCTGATCATACTGCTTGCTTTATTCTGTCCAGAATGCATCCTCAAAGACTGAATGACATTGTAAAACAAAACACTAAACTTCAGAGAACAAGAACCACTGATTTTCCACTGAATGAGTATTTTAGATTTGCCTGTGCTTACAAGATCAGGCCCTTTGAAAGATTATGTTGGCCAAGCACAGTACTCTACGTGAGTGCATTTCATAGAATCACCATTTTTATAGAATGTAAATGCCTGTCCTCTAGTAGAGTTTATGAAAAACTACACATTTCTGGACATTTATTCAGAGCAGAATTAATCATACAAGAATACCCTGTAATGAATTACTACAGCAGGATTTGACTCCTGGTCTTTAAATCCTTTTATTGTCTAGTCTTTAAATTGCAGGGATTTTTAGCACTGTATAAATTTAGTAGATGAGAATAAAACACATCTGATGTCTAGGTTCTAGCATGCTCAAGACCTAAATTGTACACAGTCTCCTAACACCCGTGGCATAGGATTGGTGAGCTTCCTACCACATTAAAAGGCCAGTGGCAGCTCTGAGTAAATGAGACAGATAGTTGGAGGATTTTCAAAAATTGTATTTACAAATGAAAATGAAAAAAAGCTGTCCCTGAAGTATCCCCCACTGTATTTTCACATTAAGGTTTATGTAGAAACAACTTCCACATATAAAACAGTGCATACTTCTTCAAAAAAATCTTCAAACTACTAAAGGGGAAACCTGAGATTTTTGTACATACTCAGTCCATGCAGCTCCTTGAGCTTACAGAACACAGAAACAAGCAGAGGCAGGTGCAGTTCCTGCCATCCCACTATACTGTTACACCATGGCTCGCTAGCACTGATGAAAGTTTCCTTATAACGCTCCTGTGAAACCAGGAAAATATATTTCCCCTTTTTTTCAAGGTGAAAAAAAATAATTGCAGCTGCAAAATGAAAGGACTTGGACAGGTTTGCCCAGGAAATGCAAGACCACGTCAGAGGGAGAAACCAGACCTCTAATTTCTTTTTGTCCACACTGCTGGAAAGGCTGAGCAGCTCTGACACTTACACACACAGGTTCCAACCAGGCAACCAACCTATAGTCTTGACTTCAGAGATGAATGGCCAGTTTATAAAGAGATTATGATGGGCTGGGGATCATTCAGGAAATAAATAATCTGTGACAGAGAGCATAAACATTTCCTCATTTTTGATTTTCAGAGCCAATACTCCAGTCAACAGTCACGGCTTCACAAGAAACCAACAAAGAGGGAAGAAAGGGCAAAGGCAGCCAAAGAAAGCTGCTTTGCAAAAACAGATCTCCATTTTACACTTTATCAGTCAAGAATGGGCCACTCACATAGACCTTCACAGCCAGCAAGAATCTAATTAAAATACTCATCAGGTATCGGGTTCTGGGGTACTATAGAGATCTGCTTTTTAAAGAAATTTGGTCCTCAGCAGTTTTATGAGCTGTAAGCAAAATCCATGTTTTGGAGAAACAACGGAGGACTCAAATATTCAGCTTTCTGGGCTGTTTCTCTACAGAATTCATTGAGCTGTGTCTCTCTGTAGAGAGGAGATAGGTTCCTTTAATGATAGAAGCTGAAGTAGGAATGTATTTTGCATAAAGGTCTTTAATACAAGGTTCATTTAATAATTAACTCAATAAACTTTTCAAGATTTTCTTCTACATTGTATTCCTGAGTTCACTCTCACTCATCAGAGCAACAGAGCATCTTGTTGCTCCAGACAGATTACCCATGACTGCAATACCCAAAAGGCTTAACCAAAGGAATTGTTGCCACCATCGTACCCAGATAGATGTCTTGCCAAAAAAATTCAAAGTGCCTTGAGGAAGAGGCATGAGATTTCATTTATGTTTGCAGAGTGGGATGTTAGCTCCACTTCCCAGATGTGGGAATTGAGGCACAGGAGGAGAAGCGAGTTGCCAGTTGTCAGCACAGATCTAAAAATCCAGTGACTTGGCCTCCCTTGTCCCAGTTTAGGCAATACACGTATCACTTCTCCTAGGGACACTTTCCTTTCAAATTCTACCTGAACCAAAATAGAAACAAAAAGTATAGAGGCAATTCCCAAGCAACAGAAGAGTGGAAGCACAAGGCCCAGCTTGGGATCTGTTTCAGGCTTTCAGCCAGTTGCATGACTGAACTGGGACATGTCCTTTCCTTTGCGGGCAGATAAGGCTGAGGAAAAGAAGAACTAATTGGATAGAGTGCCATTTCAGCAGCTTTCAACAATTTGTTTTCAAGTTTAAAATCCAGATCTGTAGTGAAAAAACAACTTTTTAAGGATCCTTCAAATAGGGCCAGTGCACATTTAAAATGTGATTACAGTAAGAACCCAAATCAAAGCTGCAGATTAGGCACCAGTTATGATGGATTTTCAGCCACAAAGCACAAAAGAATCACAAGCATTACTAAATACAACCAGGGGAATTTAGTACTAATCCTAACAAATATGAGAGGGAGAGGGAGAGAGAGCATGCACACACTTTATGTCTCCTAGGCAGCATTATGTTACTACGCACCTAATACAGGATAGATAATCTTCCAACATATTTTAATCAGGTAAAATGGTAAGGCACCAAGACCTCATCAGTTACATTGATCTTCTACAATTTGTTGCTTTACAATACAAAATACTTGAAAATTGTTCTTCATTAAGAAGCAGAAAGTAGCAGGGAAGACATCAAACTGAAAAATATTACAACTGTTTGCAGAATTATGGATTGGAATAAAATAACACAGTTCATGGAAGTCACTTTTAACCTAACAGCACTTTAATTAATGGAATGTAACAGCTGTGCTACCGGGACCTGCCAGTCCCAGCGCGTTACGAACCACCAGCTCTACGACTAGGGATGTTACATTCTCTTCCTTGTGTTCTTGGACTGTTACCCAATTTAACCATTCCACCATTAAAAGCTTATCAGGCAAGACAGCAGACTGCCTTCAAAGCAAGTCAAGAACTAGCTTCCTCATCTCAACCTCTACATGTCATTTTTTTTAATACCCTTCCAATAATTAAAAATAATTCCTCTGGAACAACAACAGGTTTTTTGACAGGAATACACAAACTGCTGTGACTGATCAACTAATCAATAACATATTTCTAGAAGTAACCCGTACCAGATGCTTAAAGCAGCACTAACTGTAAGTAGCAATTTCATGTCATGTCTATTTTTGACATTTTAAAATGCAATTTTGCTTCACAGTGCAATGAAATTATCTGATTCCTTATTGCCAAATGTTAAGGTCCTGTCCCGAAACTCCAGAGAATCATGATTGGGCTTCACTCCAAGCAAAGCCCTTTTTGAATTCCAAAAAAGGAAAAAATGGGACTCAGAGTTGGGCCCTCCCGCAATGTATTTCACTTGAAGTTCTCACTAATCTTTGTTTCAGGCAATGATGCAAAAGGAAGCTGACAGATGTCCTTCTCAAAAAGTGCACTTCTTCCCATGAGTTGATCAACCTATCCCCTGAAGAACAAGACTTATCTATCTCTTCTCTTAGAGAAGAGGGTTTTTTTCTACTTAGAAATATCGCAACTCTAGGCATTCTTACTATGCAATATAATTACACCATTTCTAGACTCCCCAAAAGTTTGGCCACAGTGATAATCTGCAGCTATTGCTCTCCCAGCCTCACTGTGTACTGTATGAAAAGAGATATCCAGTCATTTTTGTATTTGTACTCTGGAGCACAAAGAAGAGAGTCACAGAGGGACAGAGGGTCCCTGAGAGACCACACTGGGCCAACAGAGAGAAGGGGAGCTCAAAAGCTACCCAGCCTAACCGTGAGGGGGAAAAAAAAAGACAAGTGCATGCAACAGAAGATAAAGAGGAACACATGAGGAAATGATGACAGAATATTGTTCACAGTGATAGAATCCAAGATTTTCCACCATTCCTTATTTCTCTCTAGACATCGTATTAAAGAAGAACCTTAAGAAGCTTGAAGAGCGGCTTTACAGATATTTATGGGAAACTCTTTCAACACTGCAGCACTGGTGAAAATCTTTACAAGCAATCCTCAGTTGAAAATACTAAAAGAGTGACAAAAAAAATATCACCACTGCTTTACTGGATGTCCTGGTTTTGGCTGGGATGGAGTTGATTTTCTCCCTAGTAGCTGCCATAGTGCTGTGTTTCGGATTTAGGGTGAGGATAATGTTGATAACTCACTGATGTTTTAGTTGTTGCTGAGCAGTGCTTACACCAGTCAAGGACTTTTCAGCTTCCCCTGCTCTGCCAGGTGCACAAGAAGCTGGGAGGGGGCACAGCTGGGACAGTTGACCCAAACCGGCCAAAGGGGTATTCCACACCATATAACGTCATGCTCAGCATATAAAGCTGGGGAAAGAAGAAGGAAGGGGGCAATGTTTGGAGTGATGGTGTTTGTCTTCCCAAGTCACCATCCCGTGTGATGGAGCCCTGCTGTCCTGGACATGGCTGAACCCCTGCCTGCCCATGGGAAGCAGTGAATTAATTCCTTCTTCTGCTTTGCTTGTGTGCATGGCTTTTGCCTTACCTATTAAACTGTCTTTATCTCAAGCCATGAGTTTTCTCACTTCTACTCTCCCAATTCTCTCCCCTTTCCCACCGTGGGGGGGAGTGAGCAAGTGGCTGGGTGGTGCTTAGATGCCAGCCAGGGTTAAGCCGTGACACTGGAGAACAGAAGTTGGCATTTTGCTAGCCCAAGAAAAATTATGCATGCAGACAGTAAATCTTAGGGGACCTTGAAACCAAACCAGCTGAGCGTTTGATGCAACTGAGAACAAGAGCCAATAGAAAGATTCAAAGCAGGGGGAAGGTTCAAAGGCTTAATCCCAGCTGCAACTTTCTGAACTGCTATGAACAAGGCAAGACCACACTTGTGAATGACAGACAGGGTTTTTAAGACACAAAATTACGACAAACTGTAGGAAAAAAACCTGTTCTGGGAGTTCTTGCATGGGAACAGATGGGAAGAGTCACACTTAAAATTCAGATACAAAAACCCATACAGAAATTCCAGTCAAAGATCACAGCCAGGCTACATAAAGTATCCAGCAATTTGGCTTTGCAGTGTGTGCCATCTGAGAAGGGAATTTGAGGAAGAAAGAAAGATTAAGAAGGGAAGATCAATACCTCTGCAACAGTTATGCTGAACTCAAACTGATGTCTGTATGTTTACAAAAAACCAGAAAGGCTTAGATTTCTGTCTTTCATTGTTCTTGTGCTAAGAGAAAGCTTAAAAAGAAATATCTGGTTTGTTTTTCTTTTTACTTCTTTCTTTCAAGTTTTTCATTACCAACTACTCCTTTAGCACATCCACTCTGATTTTTATTCACTTGAAAATAATAGGGTCAATCACTCTGGCCAGGTGAATGTTTCTATGGCTATAATGATTTTCCTTTACTTTTGCTTATTTCCTGAGTGTGAATGAAACTAAATGTGCTATTTTAGTTGAGCCTGTACTGCTGGATTTTATGATGGCATTCAGTACTGCAATTCAAACCATTTGTATGCTTACTAATATTTCTTTTTTCTGCTTTTCCCTACTGAACACTGTGCATGGGACTGTTACAGGGAGGAAACGGTTAAAATTATGCCTCGTAGTGTGCATTAGCCAATAATTATAAACAATAATTTTAATCTACTATTGCACTGTCAATTAACTTAACTCTGGAGGCTAAAACCCTCAGGAGATCCCCTATAATCTGCTCCAGCCTTTACTAATTTTATATTCCACTTCCTGTGGAAGGTTTGCCAACTCACTGTCCTAGATCAATAATAACTATACTGTAAGCTATCATTTATTTTTCACTTGGCAAAAGACCGTCACATATTTCTACATTCCGTGCCCTGGCTCTTTTCAGACCCAGTACCTTGCCTTTCTCCTTATGCTCTGACTTGAAGACAGCAGTATGAGAAAAGATTGTAAGATATTTATCTTTTGCTCCAAGGTACAGTAAAGTTAGGCTATGCACAGCTTCATTTTTTTAATTTTTCTAAAATGTTCTCAAAAACTTCTGGTAACAAAGGCTCCATTACATCCCCACATATCAGGCCAGTGATGTACTTCAAAGTTTTCCTTAATGATTAGATTAAATCTTCTTTCATCTAAATCAGTAAATATGCACATATTTTCCAAATTTACATACAGAAAGCTGTATAACCCTTTCTTCTCCATCTCAGGTTAAGTAATGAAACCTTTCAAGTTTTCACAACTTGGGTTCTTACCAGCACTAAGCAGAAGTAGTTCTGAAAAAAAAAAACCTAAACAAAGTGTGTCCAACATTGTGAACACTGATTGTGCTTATGATATATCACTCTTCCAACCATTTCTCTACAGACTTTTCACTGATACCCTGCCAGTTCTCCTCCATTTTATATCTGTGTGTTTATTTTCCCTCCTCCATGGTAGTGCTATGCAGTTGTTTATATTCAGTTTCATCTTCTTCACATTGCTTCATTTCTGCAGTTCATCAGGAACGTTCTGAATTCTAATCACAACCTCCAAAACTGTAGTAAGTGCTTAGTACCATCTGCAAACACTGAAAGCATGCTCTGCCCTTCCCCATCCGAGTCATTAATGACAATATTGACAAGAACTGGCCCAAGGATGGGTGACAATATTTCATTTGTAAAGCCCTTTTAATCGGATGTGCTCATGTCCAGTCCAATGTTCAGGAAAGCATTTAAAGCTATGCAGATGCCTATGCTGCACAGATCTAAAAATATTAATTACTTCACTAAAGGAAAATTTTGGGTTCCTAAAGCAAGGGACTTTGTTGAAGGCATTGATATTCAATAGAATTAGACTATCTGGCTCTGTTTTACTTTCCTTTATGGAAAGCATACTTAGACAATTCAGAAACCAGCAAAGCATATTCTCCTTCAAAAAAGACATGCTGGTAAATGTCCATCATATCATCACTACCTAAGTGGTTTAAATGAAATTATAGACTTTTCATTCATCAGTTTCCTTGGTAAAAAAGAAGTTTCATTAGCCTGAAATTCCCCAGACCACTCTTAGAATTAACTTTTCTCTAACCCTTTAAGAAGGAAAATCCCAAAACACAGTAATAAAACAATCATTTGTATTGTTGTCTTTTTTTTTATGTCAACACCATCATCCCTGCACAGAGATGATTTTAAGCAAGAGGAACACAACTAATGTAAGTCTTCTGAACACTATTGGGTAACGCTCTCTTTCCAGTAGTAGGAGGATACTTATATGGTTCAGTAAGGATTGGCTGTGCCATTTGATCTGTTTTTTCTCTCTGAAGTATACCTCCTCCTCTTCCTTCCAGTCTCAAACCATCAGAAAGGATTTCCAGATTCAGTTCACCTCCCCCTCTACCTTAATCAATTCAAATGTATATTTTTCATACTTCAGAAAAATAATTCTCACTTCCCCTCTAGCCACTGAAGTCCAAAGTCAGTCCAAGTTGGGAAGCCAATGCCAAGCTGCTAAAAACTTTATGCAGGAAATAATCAAAAAACAACATAGGCTTGGTTTCAAAAACAAACATCTCAAGCAAGGAATATCCATCATTACAACTACAGCAAAGAATTTAAAACGCAGATGGAAGTGGATGGACTACTCTTCTCACGGAAGCTAATTTTTTTTTCTAAAAAACAGTGATAAAGTGGTAAAGTAGGATGCTCTTGTTTTAATACTTTTGCCTAGCTTCTCTAAAAGCAAGCAACCAACCAAAAAAACCCCCATCACCACCAGATACCATCGAACACTTCAACACTCTACATATAGTATTTTCAAGGAAAACATAAGAAACAAAGTGAATTTAAATTTGCATAAATACATCTGCCTGGGCAAATCAGTCTGCAAAAAACCAATTGCATCTGAAAGCGTAGTGCTTTACTAGCTAGTTTTCACATGAATGCAGCACTAAGACTGCCATACTCCACGTGGGAATATCCAGAGGTCACATCTCAAATGATCCACTGCACTTCTTTGAAGTATCTGCAAAGATTTGTTTTCAAACACCCCCCCCCCCTTTTTTTTTTCCATTTCCAGGGTCTATCTTCAAATAGTTCCTTCCAGACTGCTAACCGTAGGGTGTATCAAGGCTATCACTGATGCCCCTTTGTACTCAACCTTGTAGACAAGATACAAAGAAAAGTTCTGCCTACGATGAGGTGAAGTACACAGCATCTGCACTTTACCTTTCTATTATGAATACTTATCACAGACAGAAGATATACCTTCTGATTACTTATGAGAAAATTGCTTTCTGCATTTTTTCTCAAGTGTGAGAAAACCACTTTCTGAAAACCTTGTCCTACTTCTAAGTTCTCTGAAAATCAAAATAATGAGTTACTCAAACTTATGTCTAAAAACCCAGGGTGAAAAAAACCCCACAATTTCCAGAGTTTGTTCACAATTTTAAAAAATCTTATCTAATGAATACAAATCATTGTGATAAAAAACAATTATATAGATACCTAGTCCTGAGAATGATGACAGATTTGCACCTCTTCTATCCCATCCTCTTTTTCTTTTCCAGCTTATTTCCTTTCCTAACTACATACATGTAACTATACTTAGCACATTACAGAGGTCAACTGGACATTTTCACAGTGATGCCTTCTCTCTTTCAAAGAGCAACAAGTGTACTGCGTGTCAGGAACAGCTCTTCAGTTGTTTGCAGTCAGACATATAATCTACTAAAATGCTGGATTTTAGTCCTTCTCTCCCCACTCTGTCTTGTAAGGTAACTTCGTTTGAGATCCTACATAAGTAAAACCTGTTTCTGTACCTGCTTGAGACTGAACTACTGTCCTTGGTATTCTTTTTGTCAAGGTTAGGTTTGTCTCTGGAGCAAGAAACTACTCTCCCAATTAAAATTTTTCTAAGTCTTTGCATAAGTAAGGAAATACGATTCTTACGGTTACTTGTCATGCAGCATTTTGTTGATCAATATAAAGGTCTATGAATTTCTAAAGTAGCCCAGTAGGTATTAAGTTAAGATAGGAGAGCTATCTAAGATTTATTACCCACTCAGAACAGGTCTAAAACAATGTTTCCACAGAATATCCTTTCCACTTGGGAAGAACCCACTGCTGCTCCTTTTGTCTTCTATTAGACTTAAATTTTAGTTGAAGAACAACCTGGAAGACCGCACTGTAACTTATTAATTTTTTTATTACAAAAGAGGGACAAGGGCTTAATTTACCAGCAATGCTAGAACAAAATCTCAAGCTTAACACATACTGGGAGAACAAACCTGTCTGGGTAGCCAGTCTCAGGTCTAGGAGCCCGCAAGACCATAGAGCCTTCCTTACCTCTAGGCAGGCCTTTCAGTTTGCACCAGGTCCCATGAATTCCTGACTAGCAGTTTTGCTTTTCAAGTTCGTGGCACAGTTCTAGCCCCAAATTTGTTTTTGACAAAACTCTTACTTTAGGAGAACCCGTGTCTCAGCTTGGGAGTGCAGAAAAGGAGGGCAGGATTTCACCTCTCAAGATCTGTACTGTAACCTAAGCACAAAATGTGAAATACAACAAACTTCTGACCTCGGTCTTTATAGCCTGGTCATCGCTACTTTCATTTTTTCCCTGCTCATTTTTCAAAGGAATTAAGTAAAAGCCACATCAAAAAAACTTTAAACCAGTCATGAAATATCAAATTGTAATTCCTACAGCAAACATGACTAAACTGTTACACATAAATACATTAAAGTTAGTCCCACCCAGTGATCTACAAGGTGCTATTTCTGCTGACAAAACAGTCGAGTCATAACTGTCCTCAGGGTATTAAACTGAAGTTCATCCATTTTGGTGCATTTACAATTTTGGCTTCTGAGCACTACTGCTAGTACCTTCAGATCTAATAACATGAGGAGAATTACAAAAAGAGAATGTCTAAATGATTGCAACTGTGACCTTATAGATGAATTATCAGAAGCACCAAGCACAAGAAGCAAGTGGCTTACAAAGCACAGATCCACACTAAAACTCTTCAACTATTAAACAATTAAGCCCTACATTCCTAATCAACACACTGAGGAGCTGTGCTTACTAGTTACTATCCTCATTGACTGAAAACTGGACTCAGGAGAGGAAAAGGAGGAGGCTAAAAGACACTCAAAAGTGTGGCAGATTCTAGAGGGGTCAAACCACGTCGTGTCTCCTCGATGCACCCCTGCCCCTGGTCAGAACAAGTCTGCAGGGAGTAAGATCAGATTGGTTTTGCATTCTTTCAGCTCCCAGTGAAGAGGAATTGGACAGTTCTTATAAACCCTCTTCAGAGTTAAAATACAACCACCTCACCACTGCCAACTTTCCAGCCAGCCAGGGAAGTGCTTCATCCCCACCGGAAGGAGCCGCTAGAGAATGAGCTAAAGCTGTTTAGTACAAAGTGCTGGGCTACATTGCCTTCAACAGCCTTCCCAGCCCTTTCCCCATCTCTGATCCTCCACAGAAGAAGTTATGCTGACACCAGACTGACAAAATAGCTATTGCCCTACATCTTTAAGAGGTGTGGATAATACACGTTCCTAGAGGGCCAGCGATACCACCCCTCCGGCATTACCAGCACCCTTGACAGCTGAAGTTAAAACTTTGCGTAACTCCCCTGACAGCCTTTATCAGGCCCCAGGGATCCTCTGCAGGCTGGCAGGCACTTTGGGCACTCCCGCTTAGGGGAAGTATGGCGTGGGTGAGCGCTGCGCCAGGTCCTGCTGCAGGTGGTCGGGCTGCGCTGCTGCAGCTGCCTAGCAACAGATGTTTCTGTACGCCCATCAGGAGAGGGTCAGCAAGGCCAGAGATAAAACCAACAGTGATTTTCCACTGCTTTGCTGCTGGATAGGAACCCTATAAACCCTCTACAGTAAGTCAGTTTCTAAGAAAGGATTCTGTCTGAGAATTAACCAGCATAAACTAGATATTAGATCCAGCCTTTTGACAGGAAGGTAAGCTCACTTGAAAAGCCTCCTAGCTTATAGCTGTGGTTAAAACAAACCACCTTCCAGGTTGGAAAAACGGAAGATTTCTCCTTCTAAGAATCAGTTATGCAATGGACTCTGAAGGAAAAAGAAACTCTGGGAAAAAGGGCTGGAAAGCAAAATTCAAATCATTAGTTCAGTCAAATGTTTCTACAGAAATAGACTAAAGCTCTGTAGAAGCTCAAGTATGTAAGCGAAACTTCATGTAATTGTAAAAGTGTAATGAGCAGATTATATTCACGCTAATTAGATAATCAAGTTCAAAGCCTCAGCAGCACATAGGAAATGCAAAAAGGTTTCATTTTAGATACTCAACACTGAAAATTTGTGGAGCACAAATCAAATCTGCAATGCATAAGAGGCTGTGCTGCTTTGACCCACATAAATTTCTCTCCTTGCCTCTGCTGTTTGGCAGCTGTGGTCTGCCTTTCCAGCCCTCTGTGGTGTGAGAAAAAGGACTTATATTAAGCTCAACTTTAGTCCAGTCTTTCTAGTGCTCACATTACAAAGTTGGGTGTGCATTTATATTTTTTGTTTACCTGTAACCATACCTCTTTCTCTCTCTCTCTCTCTCTCTTACCACCCCCACCTCCTCCAGACACTCACACTCCCAGAGGGGAGTGCAAACAGGGCCAGAATTCGTCCTTTGGTGATTCAGAAAAATTTTGAGAAGTTCCAAGAAAAAAAGCAAGAGACGGGGCACTATGAAATCTACAGAGATGAAGAATATTAAAAGTAGGAAGGGATAACCTGAGCTCACTAAGAGAGAGTCTGAGCCCCCATATATAATTGAAATTATACCTTAAGTATAAGAAAGCATAGCCCAAGCCATCCACTTTGCTATTTTCACAATTAAATTAAGGACCCTAACAATCCTGCCACAGAAAAGTCTGTCCTCTGTAAACATTTAACTAGGTAAGATCACAGTCCCAGCTGCTGCCCATATTTCTGTAAAAAGAACATCACTGTCTTTGCTGCATGGCAGACTTATCAGTAGCAGATACCATGCAAGGCCTCAAAGAGATAACAGACATATTATCAGCAGTGAGTGCGAGACTCTTTCTTGTGAAAGCCATTTTTTTTTCAGCAAGCTCTCCAGACATCCCACTTGAGGTGTGAAAGGCCTGGAAACTGCTACGGCCACTTCTGCTGTTTCCATTTCAGCTATCCACAGAGAAGTGATTAAAATGTTGCAGTGTGTTCTGCATCTTACTAAGAAAAATCTCAGTGGTCTCACACAGCAATATTTATTCTGCACTCAAAAATACTGTTGCAGTGCCAAAGCCAAAATATTTTACTGCCCTCACTGCTCCTACACATGCTCCTGTATCTAAGTACAGGACACAAAAGTGAGATTATTTTTGCATGGTAACAGCTGGGCATTAAACATTTCCAATACTCATATTGTGAGCTCACAGGGCATTCTCCAGCACAGAAAGCATCATGGAGTCCAACAAATGCTTTAGGTCGTTGGCTCACTTTCATAGAGTAAACAAGCCTTTTCTACTTTCCATCCCCATTCCACTCAGTAGAACAAGATTCCTATCAGCACAAAGCTCCCTTTGTGAGTAGTTTTAATGTAACGTGTTACTGCATGAGTGGAAGGCTCTGCAGTACAGCTGGGTGTCCTGCTTTCACTCTGCCACAAGGATGCTAACCTCCAGCAGATGAGCGTGGTGGGCAGACAGATGCAAGGACATGGTAAACTGTCAGAGTAAGATTCACCAAGTCTCATATACACTTTTATCCTTCTTTTTCTCACCTCTCCCTTCTTATTCTGAAATTAACAAGTATCCACATGGAAAGCACATGACCCACTCTTCATGGAACTGAACTGCAGAAATACTAAAGGTGTATGAAAGACAACGTATCTGCATACTTTTGCAGGTACTAAGAAATATACCCTGTGCTCCTGCAGTCTCATTCTCCTAAAAAAGGGCACAGAAATGACCATGGATACAGTGAAGCACACATTGCTTTCACCTCCACTATCTGCATTGCTTACCTTCATTAACTGCATGAGGCTTAATAATGCAACAAGTACAGTTTGTGAATTTTGCACTGTTGACTGGTCCGCGACCTCCACTGGAGGGAAAGAACAACTCCAGTTCCTGAAAACAATTGTAAGGGAATACATTTTAGATTGATCTAGCTTCACACATCAGTTTTTGTCATAAGTAACAACATCTGAAGTATCAACATTTGCAGAAGATAAACCTTAATTATAGATTTTTTGTGCTACAAATACTTTTTCCCTGTAATATTCTCTCAAATATATCTTTCCCTCTCTGGCACCATTCCTACAATCATAAAAACATTATTTGAATATTTCTTGCAATGTCTTTCTTATCACTTCTGCAATGCAATCCATTTCCATACAGAGCAATCAAAATGCTGCTGCCACAATCATTTGGTAGAGGTTATTCCAGTTTTCTGAATTATCTCTCTCTTTCCTCAGTATCTTTCCCAAATACACTCCCATATACACATATTTTTTCTTCCCTCTTTTCACATCATCTTTTCCACTATATGAGCAAAAATGCAACTACCATCCATTTTGCAGTATGTTTTGTTTCCATATACAAAACTGACCTCAATCCCATTTGTTTACCGTTTTTTCCCTTTTGTCTTAAACAACTAAACTTCGTCTAAAAATGTTGACTCACTCTTCAAGCCTTATTGATCCTATTTTTTTTTTTAATCTTACTGAATTGAAGCTGATGTACTCAATTGCTCAGATTTCTGGGATGAATCAAAAGAACATTCTTTGCCTCTGATCACTTTCTTCTCACCATCACGACTCAGGTATCATATAGCTTGGGTCTTTGACCATACTGGGGTGAGCTTGACAGCCAGATTTCTTTCCTCAGTGATATTTTTTAACTGTTTGCTGCCAGCTTCACATTTTTCCATACCATTTATTCACATATGTTACACACTCTGCCAATTAACATTAGTCAGATGCTCAAAACACAGATTCCATTTCAGACCTATTGGTCAAATTCAGTAAGAGAATTGAAAAATTTCTATTTAAGGGAAATAAAATTATCCTGAAAAAACTAGTACCAAATCCATCTCATTTTTTTTTTCCCATGTAACAGTAGCAGTGCTAAAGGCCATTTCCTGGAATTGTCTCATTTAATTTACTAGCTTAATTCAGATGGAATAGAGTTAGCTATCTCCCAGTCTTTAGCTCATGGCACTCTGACAATTCCTGTAACCCTTACTTGAACAATTATGTAATTTAAACTAATGGATCTTTCAATAGAAGGGAAAACGGGTTTTGTTTTTCTCCTAGTAAATAATCCACATTTTAAGTGGGCATATCTTGGACAAAAGGGTTCATTTCCTACATCTTTCTACTGATAAAATGTTGCATGCTTCAAAGACCTTGTCCCACTCTGTTAACTAATGTTTAGTCTAAAAGAAGCAGCCAGGAAAAAGCAGCAAAATATCTACAATATTTAACACTTTGTTTTATCCATTAAAAGTCATAAAAGGGGAGTAACTAAATAATGCTGAAAGACTAGGATAATGAAATGCCAAACTACAACCAAGTGGAGCCTCAAAAAGAAAATTCTTTTCCTTTCCCTTTATTCCTGATCTAAAGAAATTCCAAAATTTGTCCTGCAGAGAGACGCCAGCTTGCAGTACACCAGAGGCATACTTCCACTTGTCATTTATCCCCCAAGAGAACAATGCAGTCTTCCACTCTAACTATTCAGTTTACAATACATTCATTAAATGTGGTTGAGACTTGAAGAGTTCGTTTAGGTCCCTTTATCTTATATTTCTTTCTTTTCAGCAAAGCTTCTGCAAGGTGCCGCCAACTAGTTTCCATGGCAACTGCTATACAGCCATATAATACTGGGCCTACTAAATTAAAATAGGCACAGGGGTATTAAATTCACAATTTTGCTTGATTTATTGAAGATTGATATCAGTAACACCACAAAGATGCACACACCCACAAAAGTTCAGCAAAATAATTCCACAGTCATAAAAATGCTGCAGATGAATGGAGCCTTCAAACACCATTTCAAAAATAACAAAGTGCAAACAGAACAACAAACTTCAGCCAAAGCACATACTTATGCTTCTAATCAAAATTTTATGCTAATAGATACTCTTTCCTACATGCTCAGTTCAAAAGCTGGCACAGTTGTCATGGCAGTACACAGGCACTTTCATCCTCATGTATGAAGACATCTAGCTATGTAAACAGAACTACAAAGACTTTTCTGACTATAATTCTCCTTCATCAGAAAAGATCAACTTCATCCGAACTTCATCTTTCTGACTCTGTACTACCTTCATCAAGTCTGCCAGCAGAAAAAGTACTTCAGATCCAGCTATGACTTCTTGTCAAAGCCAGAGGCACACAGAGAGGATCCAGCCAGCCCAGGCATGGTGCAGATAAGCGAGATGAGCGCTTGACCAGCAGAGAACTGGCCACACTTTGCAGCTAGCTTGCTACACCACGCAGCCTAATAGCCAGCCAGAGGAAGAGGCTGACTAACTCTGCCCTCACCACCAGGATATAATCTCTGCATATATTTTCTAGCATACAGCACTTGGCATCTTATTAGGTATTCCAGAGCAGGTCTCTCTCCAGCTGTGCTATCGCAGCTGTTCCAACTTAAGTAGAGGGAAGACTAGGATCAAGGAAGCAACAGCTGGTATCTTTTCCCCGCTGGTCTAGAGCTAAGATACCACAGTGTAATACCAATCTTTATCAACATATCTACCCCACAATAACGCACACAAATAGTCACCTCAATTCTGCAGAAATGCGGGTCATATCTATCACTCAGTCCCAGGGCTTTTTCTTAGCACTAAGGAAAGACACTGCAAACAAAGCAGAAGAGAACCAAACGCCTCAAAGCCAAGCCCACTGCATTACCTCTCAAAACACAAAGCACTACAAAGTGGCCTGTTTTCATATTTATTCATTCTGAACAATAAGAGCAGAGGAAAGTAGGCTGCAGGCAGAGGACTAGTGAGGACTGTGGAGGAGAACAGATTAGCAAAACCCAGGAGGGCACAAAAGGATTTAATTGTTTAATCCCCTTCTTTTTATGACTGACATTGGTAGGCTATAGGTAGATTACGCAGACTATCCAATTAAGTCAATGTCTGTGATGTACAGACAACATTAAAAATGACCAGGCATGCTCTCCTGATCAAAGTGCCCAAGGTTCCCCTTTGTGACAGAGATAAACAAGATTTCTGAAGAATAGCTAAACTAGTTCTGAACTCAAATGGAGAAAAAATGAGGAATTCCTGACCCAGCTGTTACCAGATAAAGTAAAAATAAACCTCAGTCAACAGTCAAAAACTTACTTGAGCAGCTGAAGCAACCGAATCTGGGCCATGAGCTGCATTTCTTAGGCCATCATGTCCGAAGTTTGCTCTAATGCTGTCTGGTGCATCAGTCTGAGCCACTGCAGAGTTTGCTGGCCCCAGTAATGTTTTCCATTTACAAACTGCATCATCTCCTAAGATTTCCATAGCAACAATGGGACCACTCGTTATAAACTGGAGAAGCTCACTGCAAAATGGAAACAGCACATAGTGATCCAGGCTATAAATTAAAACCAACAAAAATATATGATCCAGTGGAGACGCTCAGAACTCAATTTGGCAAGGCCTTGAGCAACCTGATCTAACTTTGAAGTTGGCTCTGCTTTGAGAAGGAGTTTGGACTAGGTCATGTGCAGATGTTCCCTTCTTATTATGGTTGTAGAAAAAGAACCAGATAATACAAACTCACTCAAGCTACTTTTAAAAGATCAGTACTGGCAACAGTGAAAGAGACCCTGACAACCATTTGTCTGACAGGAACGATTGCTAAGCATGTCTCCTCTGCACCGCAGGATTTCAGGATTCTCCCACACAACCTGTGTGTGTTCTCTACTGACACAACTTCAGCACCACTGTCAGGACGGATTGTTCCACTGCCCCGTGAATCTCTCCCGTGGATTTTGCCCAGTGAAAATCCAAAGTGAAAGAGAAGGGAGAAGCAAGATTTGGAAAGTTTGAGGGGGAGAGGGGACTTAACCACAAAGTGAGTTATCACATCCTGGCATAAGCAGAAGTCAACTGATTTTGATGGGATGAATCTGAGTAAGGAGAAGAGATTGTCAGGAGCAGCCTGTCTCCTGTCCTGACCACCTCGCTTTCACAGAAAACAACCACCCAAAATTGGAAACTCAAATGTTCTATTTAAAAACTAAACAAAACACCATAACTATAATTCTATATCTTTACAAAACATGCATACCAACAAGCCTGCTTTTTCACTGTGTAGTCTGGACAGAACCAACAAAGGAGAAAGTTGACTCAATGCTTTTCATACTACTTGCTCAAAAAAAGAGCTTTACACAATTATGATTGTGGATGTGTATGCTTCTCCAACGATGTTATTTCTAATGATCATTTATGCAATGACCAGTGGGCAAGAAGAGAAATCCTACTAGTTCTTTGCTAAAGAAATTATATTAAAACTATGAAAAGTTACATAAACATAAAGGAACTACACAGGGAAGAGCTATGGGAACTCAGGTTCTGTTGGTCAGAGGCTGCTTGTTTAGGATACAGTTAAGTGGCTTACACATACATACACCCAAGAAAAAAAGCAATTTCCACAACACTGCTTACTGTGCAGACTAATCCTGAATATTAAATACATCTTGAAAATTAAATTCTTTAATATGAAAAACTTTCGTTTCCAACCAAGCAGAATTGTTATTTTTCCCTACTATTCACTAGACTACATTGACTAGTGAACTTGCAAACTAAATCTGCATTTAAAGACAAGTAATACAACACTAAATATAAATGAGTCAGAGATTTAACATTTCACTGCCTTGGAAATTCTTGTTCTATTTGACTTGTAATGCTTTATAACTATTTGTTTCTAATTTAGAGAAAAATCCTATACAGAAGATGTAGCCAATAGGACTGTAGGATGGGACACAGGCACATCACAGTGGACAAAGGCTACAGTTCCTCAGATAATTACCATTAGTGTAGATAGACATCTGTAAAATAACACCACAGGCAAAATTCTTGTTTATTTATCAACATATTCAAGCCAGCTTACTCAGCAAAGAAAAGGCAATTCTAAATCCTCCTCTGATCTTCAATGTGGTCAGACATAGCCTGGGGCCGTGTCTCCACGAAGGGCTTGAGTCTGGACCCACAATAAATCAGTTGCTGTTGCAGACGAGCAGCTGGCAGATCCTAATACTCAAGCACTTCATGACAGTACTGAAACCAGGTCTTTTGACCGAGTCAGTGCAAACCCAGGTTCCAGCATAGCTGAAAAACACAAGGCAGAGCTGCACTCTCTTCCTAAAAGAGGCAGACCACCAAATCCAGAGGGAGGAAAAGAAAGTTGTTTGTTGGCACTTTCAGGCAAAGTAGAAGCAACATAATCCCTGGGTCATAAGCATCAATCTGGTCAGTTATGGAAAGACTAAGGTTCTTCATGTTAGGTGGAGCAGTCTAGCATCACGGAAGTTTGATGTTTTGTCCAAGGGTAGCAGTACAGTAAACTATGGACTGTCCATGCACTATCCTTTCAGTTACTGATGATTTGGGGTACACGCTACCAAATCAATTCTCACAGCTAAATGTTCCCCCCTAACTCTCATTACCTGCAAGCTCCTCCCTGATCTTGAAGATGCTCCTTCCATTGGCTTTGAAGTTCCGCCTTGCTAGAAGCATTTTCCCTTCTGAGAGACCAAAGACATTCCCCTGATATCATCAGGCTGTAAAGCATGTGAGTTAAAACCCTGAATAGCTGAAATAAGGATCTGTCCCTGGAGGAAGATGAACAGGGTGCATACTTTGCAAAGGGCTCCACTCAACTAAGACAAGTTCTGATTTTCCCATAGTCCTGCAGTACCAAATATGGTAAAGGAATCCTGTGCATTCAATAAATAAGCTTAATACATGTCAAGCTGAAATGGATATACCTACTTATAAAAAGGTTTTGATTGATGGTCTACGTAGAAATCAGCTGCTTCTTTTCTGGAAGAGTAAAAAGACATAGATATAGATGTATAGATATAGATATAGATACACACATAGAGATATATAGACCCCCCTGAAAAACACAAACTATCTTCTGATTTTTTCTGGTCTCCATGATTTTGCTCACTTTGAGCAGCTCTCTCTACTGAAAGAAATCACCTGCATGTTTTTCAAATGACAAATTCCAAATATGAACAAAGGCATGCTTCTGTCATCTGCAATGGAACTTTTCACATCTCTCTCCCATTTGCAGTCCAGACTTAAGCCCAATATTGCCAGAGGAAAGTAACAACCTCAAGAAGAGTGTAAGTAGAATTTCATTTTCCTCACCTTCACAAATATTTGAACAGCCACAGCTTTCTCCAGCTTT
Organism: Egretta garzetta; assembly: GCF_000687185.1. Classification (NCBI taxonomy): domain Eukaryota; kingdom Metazoa; phylum Chordata; class Aves; order Pelecaniformes; family Ardeidae; genus Egretta; species Egretta garzetta. The sequence continues at coordinate 1,375,087 of NW_009259680.1, forward strand.
TTTATCAAAATGACCACCTGCTCACTGGAACTGAATAATTCCTGGTTTGTTGCTTGCAGTTCAGTGTAAGCATGAGCCATTCAAAACTCAAAAGATTTGCATTCACCATGCAGCTAATATGCTTTCCTTCCATTTCATAACTAAAGCAGCAAAATGATTTTAAAATTATGCTAGTCACAGGAACTCTTGCTATCTCAAGCTTCAAACCTACACTCTGCAAATAGCCTGAAGTTTTTGCTTACAATTCACTCACCAGAAAATCCTCTTCTGAAACTAATTCACCAAATAATTTTGGAAAGCAAATATGAAAAAGGTACGCAAACAGATTAAGTATTATCACTTCTGGACGCAAAGAAATATTTGAGGGATATATTTTTGAAACAAATTGAAATCTACTACTCAGTTAAGAATTCCTACTGCAATAAATATAAAACTGCAGTTGTGCTGTATAACTTAGTACCTTTTTCATTTCATCTCTTTCATTAGTTCTCTGCTTTTAAAGAATGGGAATAATAGACTGAAGTGTCATATGATTAAATGAAGAGGCTAGAGAGCTGACCTACCAAAGCAGGTGCTTGCTCTCACTTTCATATCTTGGCTACAACTTTTACAGAAGGCATGAATCTATTTAACAGTGATTGCCAGAGAAATGTCAGTAACAGGCCCTTTAAAGAAAGCAGTAGATGGTGATGCTGGCTTGAAGAAGCATGCCCACAGAGATCTAAGGGTAGAAGACTTTGGCAAAGCCATAGTTCTATCAAATGGCACAGTCCCAAGAAACAGAGTATAGTACGCAGAGAAACCACAAATACTCAAAACATTATTTTAAATATAACCAGTAACACAGCCCAATCTTGTGGCTATTAATAATAATACAAGACAAGCAGAAATTTTTATATAGCAATAAAAGTTCAAGTCTCAAAGTTTCTTCCCTTCCATGTGAGTCAACTCTGAAGCACATGACTTGGCTCAACAGTTCTTCAAGTTCTCAGACAGACACTGAAATAAAGAAGCACCCAACACAACACTTCAGGATCAAATCTCTCAGATTGCAGGAGAGCACGTCAAAAAAAGCTGGCTTGAAAGACACAATGAATTGTAAATCAGCATTAGAAACCTGATTGAACTCACAAACTGGAGTTGTCTGAGGGAGGATCTGGGACCAGTATCATCAAACATTGCTGCAGGTAAATGCAGAGACAAGAGGAGAAAGTCACATAGTTGTTCTATCAGTATTTCAGAAAGCCAAAAAGGTTTTGAGGTAAGGGAAAATTGTTCCTGGTGTCATACAGAAACCAAAAGAACACATGAAAATGGTATTAGGTAAGACAGACAGCTTTTCTTTTCAAAGACACATTGTATGTGAACAGGCTTGGCAAAGCAGCAATGGAGAAAAAGTGCAGTAACATTGGGGAAGTCTTCTAGGGTAAATTAATTATATTTTCTTTCCTCTGCAGCATGCCTTTTTTTAAATGTTGTGGCTCAATGAGATAAGCGGAGAACAGTGAAGGTTGGAGGGGATTAGGAAGATGCATGAGTAAAATCTGTCCAACCCTGCAACAACATCAGAAGATCACTTGCTTTGCCTGGGACTTCCAGTCATTAAAAAGCAAACTGGTTTGGGTTTTGAGAGCACAAATAAAGACAACAAATTTACAGTGAGTGAACAAACCAACTACTTTAAAGACAACACTGTTATAATCGGCAGTATGATTTGTATAAAGAAGCCATGAGGTGAGGACATACAGACATGTCAGTAGTAAACACTGCTGAATTGCTAAAGCTATGGTAGTCACTTTGGATTCATAAGAGACATTACATATTTAATCACCCATACTAATTTACACAGAACTATTTAATACTTAGCTTAATTCTCTACACGGTTTCAGAAACCTACATGATTATGAAACTGATGAGTCTTCCCTCTATTACTCACTGGAATGGATTTGATGTGTGGAACAACACAGGATTGCTTCAGAGAACATTCTTAACTGCAAAAATATTTAGATACAGTAGTCTAACCTTAAAAATTACTTACCTTGAAAGCACCATCATTTTGGCCTTAGTTATTGTAAATCCTGCATTAATAATTATATCAATTAATTCTCCAATCTTGGGCATTGCATCAGGTTTAATCAAAGCCAGTGTTCTGGAAAAAAAAAAAGGAGAGAGATACAGCCAACACTACTTTCCTTAGAGCATTTGGTGTGCATGTTGAGTTCATATTCAGACAAAAACACATCACATCAAAGACAGAAATTCTGCCACAGTCAAACATCCTAGTCCCAGTGTCTCATCAATTTCCACGCTGTTCTTGAATGCCTGCACAAGGCATTATTCTGATAAGAACGAGCTTTGCACATAACAGTTTCCTTGGCTTTCTAACCCAAGTCATCCCACAGTGTTCCACCAGCAGTCATTATTTACTGGCTTCTCCCTTCACTCTCAGAGCAAACAACTTGACCACTTCTTCCTTAGCTAGCGTATATTGCTATAGCTACTCACTCACAGCTCTGGGTTAGGACACAACTGATCTGTTACTGTCTCCCTATGCTTGCTCAGCTCCCTTTTTTCCTGATATTAATCATTATATACATAAAAATGAAGCTGTTAAGATTCCTAATTTAAAAATACTACTTAAACATGTGCCTCTTCCATAAAACTCAATGTGAAATGATTGTTTTATTGTTATTTTTAAAATACTTGAAGGCCTCAGCAAGAAGAAGGTCCTATTGTGCTTGGTACAGTACAAACACTTCATGGTATACAATTTGCATGCCAAATAGCTGGCACGGTTAGTAGACACAATAAAAGGTTAGCAGAGGAGGTATTAAGTCTCTTATACTGACTGACAGCTATATTCTAAGGGAGACCAATCCAAAAAACTCTACATGCTCCCCCACATCTTTGTTTCCAAGTACACCCTGTCTTCTCGGTAGTTATCTTCTTATACTGTACATCCCAAGGCCAGGACTGTTTTATTAGTGCACTTTGCATAGCAAGTACACCATCAGCACTAAACATATTATTAATCAAAAATAACAAGCACAAAAAGAAGGTCTGTAAAATGGCATTTTCTATTTGCATTCATCTTGTGGTGAGTCAGCTTCAAATGTGCTCAGCTTACAAATCAACAGATTTATTCAACCCTGTATCTCAGAAACTCCACGTCTCTGACAATCCTAAAGAGCTCCTTCCATCTTTTATGCTGTTTCCAATAATGAAGACTACTCAAGATAGAATTTTTTATTGCAGTACTTCCCTAAATGAAAGGCAAATAATTGCAAATTTCTCATTTTATATACCGGCACAGCATGGAAAGCAGCCTTTAGGTTAGCAGCAATATATTCTAGCCAGGGCAAATATGCTGAGGTTACAGGAGGAGATGGATAAACTTCTACCACATTTACTTCGAACCTTAAGTGACCCCAGATTGACAGATCCTTTGGGAACAGACAGACTACCTATTTTATGGCAAATCTAAAGGAAGGGAGGTGTTAGGACCAGGAAACGTAAAGAGGAAGATTTGAACATATGTGACATTTCATCTAAAACTAAGGGAGAGACATAGGTGACCTTCAGAGCTCAGAAACAAACAGATTTCCTCAAGCATCAGGAAGCTCATACACATGGACCAGCTTAGGCCCAGATCTGCTGGCAAATATGACACAACAAGACTGATGGACAAAGGGTGTAGCCAGAAACAGCACAAGAGTAGTCAACCCAGCCTATGCTTCAGTCCTTGGCAGTGCAAACTGAAGTTGGTTTAGCCCTATCTTCAGGTCAGGAAAGGCTGACCTCTGGCCAACACTCAACACAGTTTGCCAGCATACTCCATGCAGCCTACAGCCCAAGGCCTGTTCCCCCCTTCCCCAAGGATTTCACAGCTCCACCTTGTTTTGTGATATTATTTATCATATGGCAGGGTGTGCCACATGCTTTGAGGCACACAATGGGGAGCAGCTGCGTGCTTGACCGATGACACGTACCCATCCGGTCATAAAATGCATGACCTGCATCCTGGCATAAGAGGTTCTCAACTCTGTCGTTTACCATGACCAGTAAGGATCAAACCACTGAAATGAGATCTCCGGTGCTGTCTGCATCTCTTTGAGGAATACTTTTTTGAATCTACATTATTACATGGGCTATTTGAGACAGACTACTCATGCAGCCATTACTTTTCGAATTTCAAGCTTTCTAGTAAAACTGTAATTCCTAACAATATGTAGTGAGATATTGCATTATGAAGCAATTTACCTGGAAGACATTAACACAAACTACAATGAGCAACTCTTACAACGTCTTTTCTCTAACACTGATATATAAACTTTAACATTTCAGTGTGAGCTTCTCAGAGGTATGCAGGATAAGAAAGTATAATTCAGGATGATGAAGACTCTTTCTGAGATTGGATTTTGATTCATGTGTCCTATTTTTAGTTTTAATTAGGAATATGTTTCTTGTGGTTTGACATGATGCAGCCTGCAAAATACAGTTTGAAACAGTTTTATATCTAGGAACAAAGGAGAAAGAATGAAAATTAAGCTCATCTGTTTACATTTTCAGAGGGACTGCATGACAGTATTGCAATGGGTACTGAAACAACAGAAGATGGGAACTGATCAAAGGAATGGCGCACAACGCATGCTGTGGCTATACTTTTGAGATCTACTTATTTTTAATAATAGGACTGTTGCATGTAAGGTATCTTATGTCTTGTAGGGGAAAAAACACTGATTATGTCAATAACTAGAAGCATAAGAATAACATATCCCAGACAAAAAATAATTTAAATATTTCTGGTTGAGATACAAGCTTTCTAACACCATTTTCAAAACCTGTGATATTAATATTGTAGTCACTATTTGTGACTGTTTCCTTATGATACACTGGGAGAGGAAAAGGGAAGAAGAACACTCAAATACAGCTGTATTTAAAAATTGACCCAAGACTTGAGAAAAACAGGCGTGGAAATCGAAACTCCATAGAACTGTCTTAATAATTTTAGCCTAATTCTAGAAAGGGTCTATGCAAATCTAGCCTCTTTTTACACATCTGTTTTGTACCTCATATGCCTAGAGTCACATTCACTTGCTTTACAGACAAAAAACAAAGGTCCCAAATTCAAAACATTCAAGATTTTTTACATATATTTCTCAGTTTCCCTCAAAGGCCTTTGCTGAGCCTGTCTGCATACATATTCAGTGAGCAAAGAACATATTTCCAAAGTTGAACTAAACTGCTGATAATCCTGTACAGCACAAAGGCAAGAAAAAGACAGGGAAACATTCTACCTCATACAACATCCTTGAAATTAATAGAATTCCAACTACAGATTATTTTAGGAACAGAAATCTTACTGTATCTATTTAATAACTGCTGTAAAACCTGCTAGAAACAGGCCCAAAAGACAAATACCTCACATGCAACTGTTTCGCCCAAGGACTCTTTTAATATGACCCTGTTTACCCAGTGAAAGCTTCTGTGAAGAAACTGGATTCTGAGGATCCCTTGCCTGTTTAAGACACCTTTCACTATGTTCCTTTGGGCTATTCTGAATATGTAACACCACTTGCATATCTATGTTATCTTTCAGCCAACATTCCTAAAATGTTTTCCAAACAGCTGACACGTCATAAATTCCCTTCCTTCCTTTTGTAGAGCAGTACAAAAATTCATGCCCTCCCAGGACCACTTCATTGACACAACTATAGTGTTGCTATATAGACGGTAACTTCCCTTACAAGAAGAAAATGTCATTTTATCACAAGCTGCCTGTTCTTTGTATAACTGCATCAGCACCAGGGCTTACACTAGTTTAGGTAGAGCAGGAAATACACAACTATAAAAAGCTACATTGATATAAAAACCATAAATAAGACAGATGTAATCTACCCAAGGCTCCACTGAGGAACAAAGAGAGTAGCCACATATACAGAAGCTGTCCTCTGCTGCTCTCCATCTCCTTTGCTACTCTTCCACCATGCCCAACCCCAGCTTGGTGAAAAATTACCAGGAGAACTCCTTCTGGAAAGATCTTATGCAGTCATTTCCACAGCAATGTTTTTGTAAGGTTAAGACAAAGATGTGTGTTAAAACTTGCAACTCTTCCTGTATCTCTGTTATGTACAACTCTCCAAAAAGAGTTCAAAATATGCGCAGTTAGTGGGAGGGAGCAAGAAAGTAGGTGAATAGGGCTCACTGGAGCATTATACCTATGAAAATATTCTGTGTTCTTTTCAAAAAATCTGGAGCAAATTATCAAAATTTATTAATTTCCAAATTCAGATATTACCTGCACTGCAGTCAAACCAGATTTAAATTCCTTGTGAATTAGTCTTATTGTCATTTTATTAAGTGTCTCTCCTGACATTTTGGGGTTTGGATGGGCTCCTAAAGTCTTTTCCAAAGCAAGTCTTTCAACCAAAAAGAGATGATGTCTTACCTTCATCCATTATAAATGAAATTTGTTTAAACAAACAAGCCTATAGGTTTTACTGACATTGTCACTCTATACTTCCTGTCCTCATGCACACATAGTTCAGGAGATGCTGAAAAAATTCTCATTAAAAAAATCCTCCATGGTGGGAAACACAATGGAGAATGAGAATAGGCGCCTCTCACTCCTGTTCCTACTGTTTTCAGTTACCACTACTAACACAGAGTAGATCTGACTGGCAAGGTGCTATGCTTCTGCACAGATCCCAGAGACAGGTGCTAGTTTTGCAAGATCCAGGCCTTTCAAGCCCAGCATGCATCAGGTTTACCATACCAAGTCTACCCCAAGAGAATCCCCAAATCACAAGAATCCTACTGCTGCCTGACCCATGGGAGTAACAAAGCTGAACAGGACTCCCTGTTTTCCTCCTCCCCCTCTTCCTTCCCAAGAGACCTAGAGGAGGCAGCAGTTGACACCATGGAGAAGCTGGCCTTGAAGATTTATCGGGTAACAATGCCAGTCATAGGCTTGCCCACAAGAGGCCAATTTGCTTCTCTCCAGCTATCAGTATGCCACTGATCACTTCAAACTTCATGCAAACTTGTAACTATCTTCTCCTCTCCCCATAGTACAGAAAACTTACCTCATTTTCAGCAAAGAACAACTACTATGAAAACCCAACCACAAAGGAAGATTTCAAAAAATGGGCTTCCTTACCTCTCTTTGCGGCTCCCCAGCTTGCGGGCTGTATATTGATCCCCATAGTCCACTAAGGATAGATGACGGGAAAAAACAGTAATTTTGTTTCCCACAAATAAATCCTCAAGGTGTAAACTCTCATACTTGGTGCGCTTCAGAAAGGTGCGACGGTTCTTCACATCATACTGCAGAAAAAAGATTAAAATCTACCATAGCAAGAGATTTAAGCTGTGGCCAAACTAAAGATAATTTTTACTCTACCTTCAGAAATTTCCACAGTACTGTGGGATTGAATCTGATCACTAAATTGATTTAATTCCTAACGCTTTGAACTTACAGGTGCAGCAGGAAAACTTAGAAGACTGCACCACAATCACAAATTTATTCCATTTAAATAGTCTCAGGCTGACAGCTATCGTTGCATTTTTTATTTTATCATTTGCTCGTCCTAATTCAAGCTGTGATAAATGGTTCAGGTGCCTAGTGGATACCTCTGCCCAGTCTCACTGAGAGTTCCCCCTAACAGATCTATGCTGTTTCACAGACCAATGGCCCATGCCAGGAATGATCAAGATACACGCTGTGGCAGGTCTCCTCTTCAGGGCATCGTTCCAGTGATATTATGCTTTATTTGACTGCGTAAGACTCAGAATTAGGGATGGATGGATGATTGCAACACTAGGTTGAGACGTTCTCACTGCCTAGAGCTGCAAGCTCAAAAGCCTGTCAAGACAATTCAGCTATATATCATCATTCCAAACAAGAAGCAAGATGTTAAATGTGTAGTTTTCTGGGTGGGTTGGCAAAGCACAAAAGGCAAAGGAAGAGTTTCACCCTCCTCAGGCCAAACGTCCCTTTCTCTGTATCAAATTACATGTACTGTCCTCCATTGCAATGGTATATAGACTGGAGCGGCACTAGAAGAATGAACACCTTTCCCACAAATTTTGGGGGCAGGGAAAATTAAGAGCAAAATTACATACTCCTCCATCTTCTGAAATGTGTGAAGGCATTTTTCTCCTGTTAGAAGGCTAGAAGAATTGTAAGGTTTTCCAGAATAGCCAAAACTTTGCAGATCAGAGAACACAAATTATTTTTATACTTCCTTCTGCTGAGGCAGGATTATAAGGAAAAATCCTTCTCTGCTGAAATGTCTTTAGCCCTCATATGTACTCCTATTAAGTGTCCTCCATTCAAGTGCAGTAGGGAATGAAATAACAACATGCTGAAAAAAATTACTTAAATCCAGCTACTTGTTTTTTCCTGGACTTTGCCAGGAAGCCTATTAACTGTCTTGACCATATTCAAATTCTTCAATATCTTGACTAAAAGTCTGAACATTTCCTTCATTATTTCACTAACAGTTGCTGTAAACGCACACCAAGCTGTTCCTCTCTTCTCAAGCAGAAGATAAAGGTGGGGAAAGAGGCATCTACCTGTGTTAAAGAATTCTTCTTTAGAGTGGAATTTTGGATCTGCTTAGAAGACCTTTTTATAAAGCGAATGATAAGCCACAGCAGAAGAAATGTAAAACTGTTTGGACTGTTCCCCTCCTGCCCACATACATGTAGAAGTAAATCACCCAAAACAAAATAGATCTCTGCTAAGAATCTGTCCTTTTTAAAGATTTCTTCTCTCTTTTTAGGAAATCTCCTGTAGAAAGAAAAGTTGTTCAGACTTTAAGAATTCCCCATGAGAGTTATTAACTATGGAAAATTCACGGGGCATCTCTTTGTCAAGAGATCCAGTTTGAACATAAGAGCTGCCTGCTTGGACAAAAACCTATGCTGTCTTCTTCCAGCTGCAAAGCAAGCTGGACGTTTGTCTCATTATTCCCACTGTCATTTTTCTTCACAGGAACCAAGACTTCACATAACACAAGCCTTCAGTAGCTCTGCTCCACCCTCAGCTGAGGTGTGTGATAAAGGAGAGCTGTTACCAGGGAGGTGGGAAAGAGGATGAAACATCTTTCTCATAAGCAGAGAGAAGCTGGCACATATTCATTACCTCCCTTCTCCTCAGATACATTGGAGGTAAGAGTGGGCTGTCATCTCCTCAGTAAGATACCCAAAGATGCAGAAGATTAGGCAGTAATAAAGAAAGAATCACCAAATTCTGCAGAAATTTAAAAAAAAAAAAAAAAAAAATCCAGAAGAGGATTCTAAAGCTAATATCTGTCCACAAACTCACCCTCAAAAGTGACTTCAAGATATTCTTTCTATAGAAGTGTTACATGCATTTTTGCTTTTTTAACTCCTGGCCTGGTCACACAGAGTTAATAGACACTCATGACTGTGTACGCACCATAGTATCTTAACCCAAGACCACACTAGCAAAACGCAAAAGTCTATCAAGCCATAGATATTTGATGCTGAATGCATTAAGAAGCTCAAGAACACCTTGAAAGCTGTTGGTTTTGAGACATCTAGGTGAAATGAACAACAATTTTGCCAGCCTACGCATGGTTGCATAGAAAGATTATTACCGCTCCTGACTGATTAGCTAAACTGTCTCTGGGAAATAAAAAATAAAAATCCTCGCAATTTGACAGCTGTGCACACACAGACATCATACAAAGAACCCACACCATAAAAGGGATGGCATCATGATAGAGTTTGTTTAAAGAGACTATCAGTAAAAAATACAAAGCGCATCTACTCACACAGGTGGGTACCATGGTTTCAGTGTGCAGTAGTTTGGGTAAGAAAAGGCAGATTCCACTAGCTTTTTTATTTCTGCATTTGATATTTATAGCAGGAAACCTAAAATTTGATAATGAAATTGTTAAGTGTGAATATCCAAATCTAGTCTATTCTCACACCCTTGGGTCTTCATTAACAATTGGAAAAGACTTATCCAAACCATTCACTGATTCCTAAAAGGAAGCGCAAAGCATTGGTTGGTTTATTAGGATTATCTTTACAGTACATATTACATTTATATATATATGCCTGCTACTGCAAAATGCTTGTTTTAACCTGCTATCAATAAACAGTTGGGATAGTTGTATGAACCACAAGTCAGAAAGGTCTGTGCAAGCACCACCGATGGAAAAAATTAGATCCCACCATCTGAAACATCCTTCCTTTCATTAAAACCAAATTAAGAGCAATTTACCATTTCCTCTACTTTGAAAAGACTCTCTTATATTTTACTCTTCAGAGACTTCTGGAATTCCTGCCAAAGCTTATTCCCCTGTTTGGAATCAGCTTCAATTTATGTTTCTCAAGCAGTACGTCAGTGTTGCTGAGTTTCAATTGTGAAACCCAAGTAGAGATTGAATGAAACCAGATTTGTGAAAATTAATCTCTTCATGCCAAAGCAAGCTTTAAGAAAAAATAAAAAATCATAAATGTGGAAGCTCTTCTACATGCTTCACTGTGAACTTGTATTTTTGCTTTTCTTTTGGTTTTAGAAACAGCAAGATATGTCTTAAATTACATTTTCCATACGTGGAAAATTAATAGGCATAAGAAGTGGCTCACCATTGTACAAACTGCTTAACTGGATATTACACTTATGACAACAGATTTTTTTTCTTTTATTCTTACCATTTCAACTGATCCATCTTTTGGATAATACAGAAGTTCATAACGCCGAAAGAGTGAAGCATTTGGGTCATACCATTCAGCAGTGAAGGCAAATCTGTCATCGTGACTCTGGAAAAAGAAAAGGGGTCGAAAGGGCTGTTACAGAAAGCATCCATGTTTTCTATGTAAAAATGCACAAGTAAAAAACTTCCTTGCATTTGTTATCAGAAAAGTAAAAAACATCACTAGCAAATGCACTTGTACACTCATCTTCTTTTTCAGTATCATCTTCTGCTTACCACAGCTGGGGACATCTTTTCACTTGTTAGCTATCATCTTTTAAGTATGATGGAAACAGCATGGCAGTCTTCCAGGCAATCTCAAAACTTATTCTGATTTCGTCAGTCATGAAATGTGGACTGTTGTAGAAGTTGTTAGACTTCTTAACTTTGTGAATGTATTTGATTTACTTTCCTTAGTTAAAAAAGAACATGTTTGCTCACAACTAAGTTACAGAATCTTAACAGATTTTGTACACAACCTACAAGAAAACACTTTCTTCTTCCTGAGCAGTCACATCTGAAATCCTGTTAATGATGAGATAAACAAATTCAAGTTAAGGACAACATTAGTTTGGTTCACTACTTAATTTCCTGAAATTGGTATAGAGCATAAATAGCCCGATCTCGTTTACAACTAATTTTCTCCCCCTAAAGAGTGTGACAAGAAATCTTGTCTGCAATAATTCTAAAACTGTAGCTACATGTGTAGCTTCTCTCCGCGCCTCATCCTTCAGAGGATAATCCCAGGAGGAAAGTAAGCAGAAAGGCGATGCAATGCATGTGGACGTGCAGTTCTAATGCCTCTTATGTTTGTTAGCTATTGATCCTGCAATATCAATTATTTGGCGGCTGTTAGATGGAGCTCTAAATTTTTATTTTCTGCACTTCCTCTAAATCTGATTGCTGCTCCTGAGGGTAAGCACGGTCTTGTCACAGGCTTCTGTTCTTTAGATGTATTGTACTCTTCTTACACATCTTAAACATTTAGGTACCACTGAGAGTTCAAGTTGAAGCCATGGGGGCCTTTTTAGACCTTCAGATTTTAGAAAACAGCAGCATTCCAGTTGTTTCAAAGACTGCTCAATAAGCAACAGGACAGAAAGTGCTCCCGTGGGCTTCCATGACTATTATGGAACACCAGCAGGAAAAGAATCATAATGATTCTCCTAGTGAGTGCAAGCCTATAGACATATAGACATTTAAAAACAACCCACAAACTAAACCAAACCAAAAAAAACCCCAAACAACAACAGTGATCTTGCTTTTGTTGTCAGTGCATTTTTTCTTTCAGCATGTCCAGCTTAAAACTTTTAGGACTAAGTGCTTTTCCACTTTTGTTTTCATTGCTACTGCTGTCGTTCTGGAGATATGTAAGCCAGAACAAACTCTTTCTTATGCCAGAAGTCATACCTTAATTTTGTATACAGGCATGTCATTGGCAATAAGCAACAAGTGTTGGCAGACAATAATAAATGACTGATTTCAACCTTGATCTTAAAACACTCATACTTCTAGAAGACAAGACAAAACATTTGATGAATTAATTTGACCATCATCTTGTCAAGGATGGATGTTATAGAGAAGCAGTTCTCTACCAAAGAGGTTGTCTAAAAAAAAAAAAAAAAACAACCCAGCCTTTTTCCTGCGTAATTC
>NW_009259680.1:1387580-1403107 GCF_000687185.1 Egretta garzetta
AAAAAAAAAACAAACCAGTCCTGTTTCTAGAGTACTATCTCCAGAAGTTGACTAGTGATATATGAAATAAAAAAAGATGCACCATCCTTAATCAATGCCTCCTCATATCAGGACGACATATATAATTGCATTACTTCATGCTATTTATTTCATACTACAGCATCACTTTCAAATATATTTTCTAGGTAGCAGTTGCCAGAGAAGCTACTAATTTGCATTTAAGCAAAACTTCCAAAATTTCCAAACGCTTATTTGTCTTGGGGAAGTAACATATTTATGTGAACAAGCAAAGAAATCACCATTAGATTTTTCACTTAGTCACCAGTATCAGTCATTGGCACCTCCATGCTTACAGTGAGAAACTACATTGTGTGTCTTGTCTGCTAAGGAATTAGTCCGCTTTTTTTAACACAACCTTGATTTTAAGATCCATTTGAAATTCATTTTATAAGATCTTACTCAATGTCTGAGCTATTTGTGTTTGTTATTCAGCAAGCTCTGCTGGCCACTGCTTCTTACTGAGCTGAATGGCAGAAATGACCATTCTGTATTATCTTCTTTTAGCAGGGTAAGCAAAGGCAAGCTAATAAATGCTATTTAGCCTTGAAAAAAAACCATAGAGCTAACCCCCAAACACCCAGTAATGTTATCAGTAAGCAGGAAAATCTGAATCAATTATTATTTTGTATCTGGAAAATATGGAGAGCTAACAGTTTTCTTGACCAGAACAAAGTCCGTAAAGCAAAAATAATTGGAAGTAGATTATGTTTGTGAACAGGTAGATTGTTTCAGAGGCTTGTACTACAAAGTGAAGAAATTCAATATTAAAAACAAACTGAAGACCCTGCCAAACAAGTATAATTTAAAACACAGAAGGACTGCAATTTTACTATTGCAGATTCATGCAAATAGTCTTAAAATAGATAGAAGACAATCCTGAATATAATCATGACATGGAGTAATGTGAACATATTCTGGTGAATCCTTACCAGTTATCACTGTTAGACTGCCACTCCAAGTCATCAAAAACACCAGCCAATTTAAAATTATAAGTTTTAAAAAGTGAGCACATACTAAGCTCATAAAACATCTTTTTTAGATGAGAACGGAGACTTCTATTTACTTATTTAATGCAGGAGCCAGATTTTGAAGGCAAAAAACAAACACAAAAACCTGTCAACTTCCCATCACATATTGTAAGGACTGCAGTAAAACTGTAAGTCTTCACAGCCCTGAAATTATCTTTCCTGAACATTTACTTTCAATCAATTTATTGCTCAGTCAACAGAACTGCTACAGCAAATAACTTCTTACATACCCTATCACCAGCATGTCCTAGACTGCAATGTGGGAAGGGGTCTCAAAGATGAGAAAGCACTATGGGAGACATGCTAACTTTCATCCTTGGCTTTTTTTCATTCTCCTAACAAAGGAAACTGAGAGAGAAAATAATTGTCCAGAACAGAGTGATTAGAGACCAGCAATGACCTGTCGGGTGGTATCATGTTCAATGCACCACACTGCTCTGGACCAACACGGAGTCCTGAAAGGGGAAGATTTCACAGCCCTTGACCAGAGAGCCCTGGCACCACATTCCCCCAGGAAATGGTTGAAACACGTTAGTCACTAGTGAAATCACATCACTGCGAACAGCTAGAGTAATAACAAATCAAGTGAATTTATAAATACCCTGTAACTCAGAACATTCTTCCTTTAAAGCATTGGTTTCCATTTGTTTCTGTACTGTACTCTCATTAAAATCACACACAGCCTCTGCCCTCGTGACTACACAATTAACCAAACAATACCTAATGGGGGAGAAATAATTTTTCATTACTTTTCGTATCAGTGGAAAAACTACCAGCAATAAAGAACCTGGCAGTGACTGCACTTTATATTTACATACTGATAGTTGTAGAACAGCTGTCTTTAGCTCAGTTTTTACAGCCCCTTTCCATGGTAATATCTAGGGCCACTGAAATCAGTGATGTCAAGAGTTCACCTACTGTGAATACAGAAAGAATAACCTTTTTCTTTCTTCCTCCTTTTACAAGCTGCACAGAAAAACATTTGGATGCTTGTGTAGGTTTTGCTAGCTTACGCTTTTTTGTTTATACTAGTATGTGTGAATATGCAGTAGGATGGCTCTGTGCACATGAGAAGAATTTATTGGAATTAAAAAAATTTTGTCCTTCATTCTGAAAGTGATGGGGGAAGCAGTCATTCTTAGCTAGCATGGGACTGAGTTCTAGAAGCTAAATCCAAGCATTTATGAAAGAAAGGTGCTCACAAAAAACTCTGCTGCAGAGGGAAACGGTTTGTCTGGAACATAGCTGCCAAGGAAGCTCATAACCAGAAAGCAGAACGCTTAGCAAGCTGCATAGGAACTGATCTCTTGTCCTGTAAGCCTTTTAGACTTCCAAAGGGCTTCTGTTCTGCAGTAAAACAAAAGCAGATCTTCCAAAGGTTTTCATGAGACGCAACACTGGTAGAACAGCAGGTCAGGGATGAAGGAACTTGCATGGGAAGGTAGAGAAACAATTTTATCCCTCTGGTCTGAACCATGTAGAACATATCTGGATATGGTTTTCCCAGCTTCAAGACGTCTCCTGACTGCCATACTATTTTACTATTCTGGGGTGAGTACTTCTGTCCTCTTCCTCTACTTTTGACTGGAAATTTCATCCTAGAGTTTCTCTTACAATGGAGAACACAAGGAATCAGGAACTACGGAATTCTTTTTCTGCTGGTCATATGCACTCTCAGACTTATCGCAGTCTAAGGGAAGGGCAGTTTAGATGATTCCCCTCGCTATTATATGGGCAACATATTTTTACTAAGATCCTCCTTTTACATGACTTTCTTTCTTCCGTTGTACAGATAATTCTGTCCCATCTGTAAGCTTGAAGTTAGTATTTTTCTGCCAGTTTGTCACTTCATGCTTTTGAGCTTTAATCTCTGTGATCTGTAATTGACTGGAAACAACTACTTGTGCTTAAACTAGTTATCAGCCTGCAATATATCATAACCCCTTCAGCTTACTATTCAAGAAAACTTCACATGAAACAGTATCAAAATACTTCTTCAAATTAGAAAAGCCCTGAGGCATCTAGAAAGTGCATCTTTACATGCTATTAGCAATCTGGTCCCTATGAGGCTTCTACACACTATCAGGATCTTCAACATGCATGACATTTGACACAGGCTCACGGCCTGTTGCCAATGTATTTATAAGTTTAGGAGTCATGAAGAGTATTCCTATTTTTTAAGTGGGCAGCTTCATGTCTGCTGCTGCTTCGATTTTCTCAGTGACTCAGTGACTCTGAAATCAGACCAGAGAGAAAAAGAATCAAAGGACCTGAATCAACTCCCAAACGAAGCAATAAAAAGACCGCACAAACCTCAGTAAAAGCTGAATCAGAGCCAAAAGCATCCATCTTGATATCTATATCCTATATTTTGTAAAACTCTGTGCTGTCACAGGAAAAACCTGCAGTCAAGCACTGATCTTAAGAATCAAGCTGTTTCTATGAAAATTACTGGGAACAGGATGGACCAGCAGACAGGAACCGTTCTCACATTGAATGGGTATTTCTCCTAATATGCAAAAAACACCAAACCAAAACAACCCAACACTTTCTGGAAAGATTGCCCTGAAATTCTGGCAATAATTTTGAGAGAAACATTTCTTTCACAACCTGCCCCCCAAACCAAGCTGGTAGCACTCTCAAAAACATTTTGGAAGAGCAAGAATATTTTTATAAAACATGAGACAGTATCAAAGGACAAGGACACAAATTATTTCAAAACTTTTCAGGTGAAGATATCACGAGGCTGATTGACTCCAACATCATGTAGTCTGCTTATGCATTAACATGCACTCACTTCACACTTTTAGAAAAAAAGAGAAAAAAAATCACAAATGCATGTGAGTTTGCCAACCACTCCCTTTGGAAAAAAAACCAGAATTTGTTGAAATGGCCAATCAACAGGTATCTTTCTCCTTGCCTTTCCTCTTTGTAGGTTCTACAAAAAATAACTACTGCTGTATGTGTTGGTGCAGATGTCCAGCATTGGACAGATGTTGGCTTCACGTTCTTCAGACAGTGGGTGAAGTGGGGGACCTGACCAGCTGCCTTCATCAAGAACATTATTCTCCAAATTGGGTCCAAAAGCTATTGTTGTAGATGTATGATCGACCTCTAACAGCAAGTATCTAAGTCCTGTTATGAACTATTTAAAACAGCTCCTCAAAGCTGATAAATCACTGATCACTCATCTTCCAGACCAATCACGACTTCAGATTTAACTCTACTTCCTAGTCCTGAAGAGGACTTCAGCACAAATGAAAAGAAAGTCACTGATAAACTCCTAGTCTGAGGAGCAAGAGTCACAAATTTCAGCCAGATCTACGCCCACGTTCCTCAAAGGCAGCTACTCACAGTCTTATACTCCCCCAGCAGGCCACAGATATAAGCATTGTCACAGTATCACCTGCTTTCTTAAGAGCCCCAGAAATACTTTGATGGCTTTAAATGGTTCACTTACTAGCTTTCCTGTTCTCCCATCCTAACATCCAGCTAGCTTTGCTTTATTTTCAGCTGAATTCTTTTAGGTGCATCTGTCTAGGGAATTGCAGGCCCTGCAGTACGCCCAGCTTTCTGAGTAGCACCAAGTGCTTGTGAATTCAGAATGCCAGACAAAAAAATGTAACTTCAACTAGCTTTAAAGATGGTTTTAACCAGTGGGCTAGGAGTGCTTTTCTTTCATGTAAGGCCATCTTAAATGTGACAGTCTCCTGCAGATAAATCTATAAAGCTGAAAAGGGAAAATCAAAAACATTTAAAACAATTGGAATATCTAAAAAAAAAGTTACATAAAAAAGCAAGACATCAAATGGGACATATCAAGCTCTTCATGGACTTCTGTGCAATCTCAGACAAGTCAGCTTAACCTTTTATGTGTCCTTTTCTCCAGCTATAATGAAATCCTTATTCTGGGATGGCTTGCCACTCTGGGGACTAGTAAATAACAGGGATACTTGTATTATAAAAGCTGTAAAGCAATTAAAACTTATACAAAACAGACAGCTTAACTTCCTCTTATACAATCTATGCCTGGACTGCTACAGTGAGGTGCGTCTTAGAGAGCAAAGGAACGGTTAGCAAAATGGATGGTGTCATTTCATCACAGCACAAAACACTTGATTTTCATCAAACATGTTTATCTTCATAGTTTCCAAGCACTGTATGCCCTTCAGTCTGACTGAGCAAGAAGGCCAGTATGTTTAACTATAATAGGCAACAATCTTAAGCAAATAAACTTCCAAACCACTATTCTCTGCCTTTCTTTAAGACTAATTGTCACTACTGAATGACAAGTAGTTCTGCAAGCAGGAGAAATAACAAGGCCTTGTTCTCTCTACTCATGTTTCTTATCCCTAAGTGTTCTGACCACAGCCCCTCTTCAGCTCAGACATTTAATAAAGGCTTATACTCACCTGGATTCTCTGAAGTCTAACTAGGGTTGAGCTCACACTGAAGTCTTTCTTTAAAGATGCCTTAGAGGGTTTCTTCCCTTTCCCCATTCTTGTGAAACCCGGAGAAACATGATTACCCCTCTGCCAAATCTGACTGAAATCTGCCAGTAAATTTCAGACATCCCAGGGGGGAAAACTTAGTGGTCAGATACACACCAACAGACTGTGATCACACAAACTTTGGTTTTCTGAGGCAAACAGGATAAAAGCAGCTGTATGAAAAATTCTATTTGCACACTACAGCAATTGTCCATCATCAATAATTCTTTTAAGGAAACATTTCCATTTGTGAAAGAAAAGGGAAAGGAAAAACAGTGCAGAAGTAGTGAAGCCATTAAATATCAGGCAGAAACAAGAGACTTCAGACATACTGGTGGTATTTAACAAACAACATTCTAAGTGGCAGAAAGTGCTGTCATTTTCAGCATTGTAATGCACCTTAAATCCCAAAAAGAATCCTCAGCAGTGCACACTTATTAAGTTGTGTTATTCAACCCATCCTCTACCTTCACAGTTCCTGTAATAGAGGATATTTTCCAGGCAAAACTTAAATCCACAACACTGTGCAGATAGAGCACTCAATTAGCTCTGTCTCTTAAAACTCATTTTCCTCCTCCTCTTCTATTCATGTTTCTGACACACGAGCTGGTATAATTTTAGAACTCCAATTTTGCAGCCCCCTCGCTGCTGTTGGACCTCACACTTCTTTCTCAACATGCTTTTCTTTAGTCAAGAAGTAAAATCAAACGATCACTTTTCAAATGGAGAAACATCTGGCAGCTGCAATTTCCATGACAATGTCTTGACTACAGATGATTCTCCATCTAAACCTTATATTCAGAAGCTCACTGGTGAATTCTGTAATTGTATCTCTTTTTATCCTCCCCTTGTAGAAAGCAAATCCTGCATATTGAAAATTTCACACAAATTCTAGACAACTATTGCAAACAAACTAAGTATTGGTTAAATTATTAAAATTCTTAATCATCTTTGGAAATCTATTAAGTGAGTCAAACACTTGACTGCATTAATATCTACCCTCCTGCAAATAGGTGCTACATCCTACTGATACCTAGGCTTCTCAGATGCTTCTGGACTATATATGTTCATATGACTACTGCTGCCTGGGCTATCTGTTGCCAAGTAACACGGGGATACTTCTGTCTCTGTAGCACTAAGTGAATCTTCCTCTTCAACTGGGATCTCAGTTCAGTAAATCATCCCCATATGCTCAGGGGTTGTGATGAACACAGCTCTAGAAGGCTGAAGGCCCCAAATTTTCTTCTCAGGTTTCGGAATCTGCAATCCTGCCTCACATCAGTGAAATTATCTTGCTGTTCTGTCAATTTACTCAGCAAGAAATCTTCTCTTACTACTAGATTATGTAAATTCTGTAAGCTTCCTATGAATTGTGTAGGCATGATTAGTGTAACCTCTTCTTTTTTATCCCAGTCTCTCATATAAGAGAATCAAGAATTCAAATCCTCAACCATTAACTCCAATCCTCTGTAATTACATGTTATAGTTAAGTACTTAGTTACAGGTTTCATGTTATTTTTCTAATTATGGAACACAATTTCTCTAAAACATACGAAGGATGCCATACTGCTGTTCACTGCCCTGTGAAGACAGATTTAGCTTTAGAAGACCAGCTAAACCTTGTCTTTAGGGGAGTATGTCCCCATTTAATGCATGTTTATAAAGCTGCAGATCATATTATTGTACTCTTAATTACATGATCACAGGTAATTCCTCTAAGAGCAATCAGCATGTGCCTATCTGCCTCCACTAACTCAAGAAGAGTCTGACAATGATTTTAGCAAAAGCAGAGCTGTTCCCTGACTCGGAACAGCATTTGTAACACAAGTCATCTCACATAATTACATCTGAGCATAAAGTTTAGGTGCTTTGCACCTAATCAGTCAGTAGTGCGCAGAACTAAGGCTGCCATGGTCAGCTGCTGACTGCTGGGTCTCTGACTTTGAACTATGAGGCTAGTATCTGCATGTGATCCCAGGAAGGGAAACAGGGCTACACATACATTGCACTACCCATGCACATCCCGTTACAAGATCCAACCCATATTGTACTTAGAGGAAAAACATTTCTGAAAGGCTCAAAACTTGGCCCAACATTAAAGTTGATGGCAATACTCAAAGGTAGTCTTCTTTTATAGAGACCACTCCTCTGGCAAATTTTCAGCTTTCAATTTCCAATCTTTTCAGAACTAAAGCTCTTCAGAGGAACACCGAATTTTATTTTGTTTTTAATTGGGACTCTGAAATGTTTTCAGGTTTTTTTTCCTCACACACTCTTATTCAAGTCTTCCATTAAATTTTCAACCTCCAGTAGAATCTGTCTGGAAAATTTCAAGGAGAATGGTTAAAATTTCAGAAAGTTACGAGTAGCTGGAAGTAGAGGTTTGAAAGGAAACAACTACAAATCCTGAACCAAAGCTGTCAACGGCACTTCAAAGTAGTACAATGCCTACAGTATCTTCAGATTATCTCAGCTCATAGTAAACTTCTGAAAAGCATTTTTAACAAGAACTGGTTGGTTGCCTTGGAATCACAGCTAAGGGAGAGAGGGTCCTTCAGCCAGCCGATACCGCCAGCATTAGCACCCAGGAGTTTCTGTGAATGCTCTGAAAGACCACACATGCTGCGTCTACCTTTAACAGTCAGAGTTTCCAACAGTCATGCAACAATTTACAATCCTATTAAGCAGCCAAACAACTCTGCCAACATGTTTCTTATTCACTACTGTGGGCACTTAAAGCAAGCATTTTGTCTGCACTACTGTTGAACCAAATGTTGCTGTTAAAATACTGTTTTTTCCTCAGATGGTGTCAAATATTAATTCTAAGGTAGTTGGACTAAACCCAGATTTCAGCTAGTACAGGTGTCGTGGTCATATATCCTTTATTCTGAAGTCAAACTAATGACAAGCTACATGTGAACAGAAGTTGTCATGATAAAAGCTGTTCAGCAACTTCACATTAGTAAAGTTGTCAACAACTGAAAACTTTTGTGGGGTAGAGGAAGCGATGTGGGTAAGTACAATCATGTTCTTAAACTCTGGAATCTTCATGGGCTTTTACAGGTTAATCTTATGAAGATTTGTTCTACAATTCAAAGATTTATTTCTCTCCCAGAGCATGGGACTTTTGTCATCACAGTTCTGAGCAGACTACATTATCACCCAGAGATGCAAAGGTCTCTGCTGGATAGAGACAGTGATTAAGAGATTCCAAACCCATACACAGTTTTGGTCAAGTTGCTTAGTTCCACCTTCACAGCTGCCCCCTGCATTACTGCATTTGATGTTCAGCACTTTCAAAAAAAAGGAGGCTATATTTTCAACTTTATCCATTTGTAAAATGGGAATAATCACCATCGTTCCTTTCACAGAGGGATAGCAAGATTTAATAGCTAAAATATCCATACTATTTGGGTTAGTTCATCCTTGTCTCCTGCTTCTGCAGACTCTTCATCACAGCACAGGAACCAGACACCAGTGGAAGAAGCTAGCAAGGGCTGCTATTGCTGCCCAGCCCACTGCCTCTGCAGGTGCCACCAGGAACAATTGCTAGTCCAGAACGTCAGTGGCTGCAATGACTGGATCCAGACCACAGTTCCCCTCCTCTTCCCCAGTGATTTGGGGATGTACAGACTTAGAGGCCATGGTTCAGTTATCAAAGAGTGTACTGTAACAGAACAACATCAGACAGGGCAAGGACAGCATTGCTACTATGGAACTAGAAAACATACAGCACAATACAGTCCTGCTCCTAGATACTACAGTAAGAGAGAAAATACATAGCAAGGATAAAAATAGGAGGGATACCAAGTTTAGTGAAGGATCACAGTTAAATGTGCATGTGTTCATGCAGAAGAACAGGTATATGGCCTCAGGCATGCATGCCCACATCTCCCCGCTCCCCATGTGTAGACCTCTCTTATATGTGGCTACCTTTCCAAGTGTGTTACAATATTCTGGAGAAAAAGTGTGATTTTTTAAAAAATAATTAATGTAGTCAAAATTATTGAAGAATCCCATGCAAACATGCAACAGGCTCTGTGGAATGCATCTCTGGAGAGAGCCACTTCTTTTCAAATACAGGAGCACCCTCTGGTGCTCAAATACAGGTTGAGCACCGTATTTAAATCTCAAAAATTAATTTCTGAAACGATCAGTAAGAAGCCATCTCTGCTATCTGTTCCCAGGGCACTATGCCTCAAAATCAGTAACCTTATAAGAGGAGGTAGAAATTACTAAATTATAAAGCACAGATCACCACAGCCTAGGTGATAAAGTCTTTCACGTACATAGGAAAACTGCTGACACAGGGGCACATGGCCTTCTTCAATACCCAGCCTCTAAAAATGCCAACGCCACAGGTTTTGAATGAGTATCAGAGCTGTCCACTCTAGGACAACTTGCAAGGGCCACCTCAC
Organism: Egretta garzetta; assembly: GCF_000687185.1. Taxonomy (NCBI): domain Eukaryota; kingdom Metazoa; phylum Chordata; class Aves; order Pelecaniformes; family Ardeidae; genus Egretta; species Egretta garzetta. The sequence goes on from NW_009259680.1 coordinate 1,397,577, forward strand.
AAAGTTTCTCTCATACTAGGAACACAGTAGGAAAAAAAAAAAAATCACCAAGAGGATGGTCAAATACTGGCACAGGCTGCCCAGAGAAGGTGTGCCATCTCCATCTTTGGATATGTTCAGGACTCACCTGGACACGACCTGGAGCAGCCTGGTCTAGTTAGACCTATTTTGAGCAGGTTGGGAGGCTCCTTCCAACCCAAATGGTGATAATATGATTCTTATTATAGCTTGGTGGCTCCTTGCCCAAAGGTAATGTCCATCCTCCCAAGCTTCTCCAGAGCCTACACAGATCTGTTAGGTTCACATATTAACAACAATCTAGACATGCTTTCAAAAAATTAAGAGCCCTGACACAACATTCTTAAGTATAAATTTTATCCACATGAAACCTGCCTGGATTTTGTATTGCCAACTGAAAGGAAAGTTTCTAGCTTTTCTTTATTCTTGGCAATGGTTCACGGAGTAATTCTGAATTTCTTCAGGTTTTGACAATATTAAAAAAACCCCATACAATTAGAACAGATATGTCACAATTATTAACTGCACCTACAACCCAAAGGATCCAGAGAGACAACTCTGGATGATAAAAAGAAATTAGTATTGAATTTATCATTAGGTAATGCTAAATAACTTTGTCTATCACACTGTCAACTATTTGAGCCACTCCATCAGAAAAGCCATCAAATGCATTTAAAATTACTTTTAGAGAGATGGCAATTTCTGCAAGCCAAAGCCAAGACTTGGCTGGAGTAAGAGGGTAATTTATCCCATGGGTTCTGAACCTGTCAACTTTATATTTGTAGGGTGGTATTTTATATAGCATGTAATGTCATAAAGATGGCAGCATGAAACCCAGAATGAGCTCCTGGAACAACAGGAAGTTACATGTTTTAGCATTTTTCATTTGGCTGACAGAGGGCCAAAGATTCTGTTATTTTATCAGCTACACCTTCTGCAGTGTACATAGCCTATCTGCTCAAGAAGTAAATCAGCAGTATTTGGAAATACTAGTTCAAGAAGAAACCATGTCATATTTTTGATGCTCATGGGAAGACTCACCATGCCATAAGCATTTAAAGGCTACCTGATAGCATTTTGCTTATTTTTTCTTCATGCTGCATACAATGTTTTATTTTTCCCTGTGATGAAATGCTGCAAAGGACAGGTAGCTATTAAGTAAGGAAACTTATCTTTGTGGTTGGTTCTGTCATGCAAGCTTACAACTGGAAGGGTCAGGCTACTTCACAGCTGAAAAAAATCAATGTATGTAATCACCAGCTGGCACTCTAGTGAAACCAAGTCTTGTTTTAAGACTAAAGAAGTAAATCTTTTCAAGCATTAGGAAAGTGTCTTTTGGGGAGATACTGTATCTTTTCCTGGAAGACTTAAAAATGTCTTTTTTTTTTTTATTAATGGCAAATATTTTGCAACAAAAAGAACATAATTTGAAAATTATTAGAAGAAAAGTTATTTTATTAACATGTATTTGTTCAGGAAAGTCTATTAGCAGGGAAGAGTTTGGTCTGCTTATATAATCAGCTCTGAATGACAGCTCTTCACCAAAGTTATCCCAGTGTGGTTGAGATTACCGGTTCCCAAATGAAACTCCTGTAAACCAAGGCATATTCCACAGCTGCCTCATGAGCTGTATTACCTTTATAAAGTCTTCAGCTGAAAATTTAATTACACAATGATATGCTGGACCATGAGGAACCTAGGACTCGCTGTTGTCAAGTTTTAGAAATCGCTTCCTATTTTCTAAGATCCATTTTCCAAAACATGTAATAAGTCTTTTCCACTGATGAATCAAAGTGTTTTAAGAAATTACTCATTTTTCTTCCCTGCCTAAACTGAGGATTTCCACCCTGATATTCTCTAGCCTGGGGGTTTTACCAACGAACTGATCAAAATAATAATAACAACAATAAACATGTAACATACATGTTGTAACATTTTCTGTTGAAGCGAGCTGAACTGCTCATCTCCAGATATAGTCAAGACTGTGGTCAAAATTACAAGATTGCAAGCTCTGACAATCTACCCCAGGAGAGTCTACTTCATATATATTTTCCCCCAACTTTGCAAAAAGAGCTAAGCTAGTTGGAGACTCAAACTCGACTAACCATGTGCTTCTACATCCACAAAATCAAAGCCAGATGGCATCATATAATACAAGTCACCTGGCTTTTATGTGCCTCCATTTCTTTATGGGCAAGACAGAAATAATATTTGTCTATCCTGTCATTCAAAGAGTCTTTGTAATATAGGCTGCAGTTGTCAGATGTGCAGCGGTAAGAATAATTGTTTTAAAGACTGGAAAGAAAGGAAATCATCCAACTGCACCTATGTGCAGCCTCTCCAAATGCAGTAAGTCTCTGTACCTGTGTGACATGCTGCCTGCATACAGAGATCACTGTTCATTGGCAAATGCTGTATTTCTATATCTGGAACACGTTCAAGTGTCATAGTGCACCAAACTCACTAATAAAAAGAAACGATTAATTAAAATGATTAATAAAATGATTAATAAAAAGGCACGATTAAAGAATAATGCATTCCAGCAGCCAAGTGAGACAGCACACCTCAGATGGAAATAAGCAAGCTTCCCTCTGGGAATTTACTGCTCACCATCCACAGCAGCCATGTGTCACACATATACAATCAAGACGCCAGAACACATTAGAGCTGATCTGAAATACTGTCATCTGATGACAATGAAAACTGTTTTCCAATGATTAGCAGACCTTTAAGCCAAAGTGCTGTCGTAGAAAGACAAATAACTGCAGGACATTTCAGAACATTTCTCCCCTTACCTTAGCTTCCACCACAGTTACGTGCCCAGTTTTACAATACACACAACTACTTCCAGTGCACTGCTTCCATATGACTGAAGTATAGAGTCTAACACAAACACACTCCAGACTGAATCCACTACAAGTTATTACATTTTTCTTTCTGTGGTCATAATATGACTTGTAACAGGTTTTTTTGTGAGGAGGTATATACATTAAAACTAATGCAATTTATATGACTGACTGGAAGCAACATAGTACTAAAGGTTGGCCAAGCTTTCTAGAAAATTTATTACTTTCAGAATATAATTAGGATCCCTATGGTAAGATCCTGAAGGTAAAATTAAAATATTGTAGGTCAATATTTGAATCCACTGGAAGGAGTCTTTAATTTTTTGATTCATTGTTCCTGAGAAAAGATGTTTTGAAAATGTTTGAGATGGATCAGGTATGTAAAGTCCTGGTGTTCAACAGTCAACATAACTTATCCCTTTCCCAGGATGCTGTGGCCATACCTAATTGGGCAATGTTCCCAAAACATCTATTTTCCCATCATCTCCCAGCTACCAAATTATTCTTACTGTATTTTAGGAAACTGGCAGGAGGAAGGGTACATGAGTGGGAAAATTGGTGGCTTTGTAAGTATAAAAGAAACAAGCAGGACTCTGTAACACTTGAAAGGCCAGAGAAAACCAAATGAGAGAGAGGCCCCAGGGCACTGGAGACCTGGGGGGAGACAGTCAACCTAACTGCAGTCTTTGGGAAGATAATAGAAAAAGTTATTAAGCGGCCTGTCGCTGAGCATCTAAGAAGACAAATATGATAATAAAAAGCAGATAATGTGAATTTGTCAAGAACAAACCTTTTTCTGACACAGTGAGCAAGGGAGAAGCCAGAGATTTGACAAACTTGGCTTTGACTGAGCTTTTAATCTAAGTCACCTGAGAATCTGACAAGCTTTGTAGGGAATTATGGCCTAAACTGAAGAGCAGTTATGACTACTATATGAAGAAGTAATTAGGAATACTTCTCTTGCAAACTGGGAGCCAAATGGGATTCCACAACGATCTGCCATGAACCTAGCTTTATTTAATATTTTCCTTATTACACTGACAATGACACCGATAAAGCATACTTTCAGAATCTGGGCTGATAACCAAGGTGGGAAAGATTGCAAACAGTTTAGTAAACAGAAGCAAAATTCAAAATGATGATCTGAAAATTCTATAGAGACAGACACAAAGTACTACAATGATGGTCAAGAAAACAAATTCAGATACAAGGGGGAAAACTAGTCAGACAACAAAAACATAGGAAAAAGATCTGAAAGTTACAGTGGCTTCCAGTTAGAGAGTGAGAGTGCAATAAGGACAGCAAACTTGGCACTGTGAAGACCTAAGACACAAGAAACAAGTATTTTGCTCTGTTGAGCAGCAGTGAAGCACACATCAGTCAGCAAACAATGTACAGATTAAACACCACATTTAGAGAAAACTGCAGGCAGTGTGGGGAAAAATCTAAACTTTAAAAACACACGATCAGTAGGATAATACTAAGTGAACAAAATTTGTTTAGTGTAGAATAATGTGAAAAGAGGAAAGGGCGAAGTTATAACCTTCAAGTTCTTCTGCACTTAAAAGACAAAACCGGAATATCTTTATACCCAACAAGTACGTAACAAGTAATCACGGGCATCATTTGCAGCATGCAAGATATTAGGAAAAAAACTACAGTGAACTATAAAAATCATCATGTAATGGAATTGCATCAACAGATTGTGCAGTGACTGCCATCGAAGGCCTTTCAAAACAAACTAAACAAATTCACCATGCAACATTTTGTTAGAGGTTGCTGTGAGATTCGACATTGCTTTAATGAATCAGTTAATTTGGTGTCATCCCAGAAATAAAGAGAGGTTAGAAACACATCACACTCACAACTACAACAAAGTGAACGTTCCACCCGTAACATCTGTGTGAACTCACAAAGCGGGACTTCAGCCAATGTGAATAAATTCAACATGGGATTTGAAAATTACAAGTTTGCCCGGATTAAACAAAAGACCTGTAACCCCTGTATTTGAAAACGACCAGTGACATTCCTACTTAAGTGGCAAATGCTGATCCGGAGTTTGTGTTCTGAAAGCAGGGTGCAAACAAAGCTGCTACACAGGCTGGAGGAGCTGGGGCAAATCTGAGCTGCTTGAGGAAGGTATTTAACGCTGAGCACCCTAGCGGGTGCATCGGCCAGGCTCTTACATTATCTTGCATGCGCGTTTGAGCACAAAATTCGATTTAAAGTTGCTGGGTTTTAATCAGCTTCGCAACAGTGGTTTTTGCATACCATCTTCGGCAAAAGGGGAGTCGGTCTGTTGTTTTGTCAGTGCAAACTGTTTTTTCCTCAGTGCCCCCGCAACGACAACCTGTCACCTTCCTCGCATTACTAAACGGAAGATCCAGGCAAGAATAAAAGCTGTCTCGCCTGAAACGTATTCCCTTCTTAAAATTCATCAGCCGCCTTCCCACTGGGTCCCTCACGAGTTTCCAAACTAGCCCGTTCCTAATTCAGGGCGGCCCGGACGCGCGAACAGCCTCCCAGTCAAGTCGGGCAGCAACGATACCTAACGGCAGTTTAAAATTACCGGCGCGCCGCGCCTCACAAGGTCCCTCAGAAAAGAGCGAGAGGAAGGGCGGGGGCAAGCCTCAGGCCAGGGCAAACCTCACCGGCGCCCACCGGGCC
>NW_009259680.1:1403815-1423485 GCF_000687185.1 Egretta garzetta
TCGGGGGCGATTTTCCGAGGCCTTCGTGGATCGTGACTCAGCCCTGTTAATACAGGATTTCCTTGCGTTGTTTGTCATGTGTGGGCATGGCGTTAGCCGAGAGGTGCAGTGGTTAAGGATGCAACCAGTGAAGGGATTTTGCCTATAGGGATGTAAGAAAAGGGGTTGCCTGTGCAGAGGCTCATGCTGAGACTTTGAAAGTAACAGGTCAGTAAGAACAGTATTATAACGTGAACAGTGAAGTAGCAGGATCATCAGCAGGTGGTCTCAGATGAAGCAGATAAGACCAAATGCTCATAATCAGTTTATTATTATGTATTCTTGCCTCTATCTGAGCAGCTACATTTGCATCTTCCTTGTTCTCAAATGAGTAGAGATCCTCAATCAAAAATGAATGAACAGTAGTGGTGATTAGTACTTCATGGCTTTAAATGAGCAAAAACGTAATTCCAGTTGTAGAAGCAACAGATAGCAAGATGTTCCTGTACCTGTAGCTTGAGAAAACTCAAGGAGGGAAAGTCATTTTTCTTGTCTTTTAGTTATCACAAAAGATAAACCTACCTCTCGCAAAACAAATCGTGAATCTAGAAAGCTGGCGGTAGTGCGTTCACTGCTACCATTATCTTTTCAGGGCAGAGAGCTGTAGCAGTGGGAGTCAAAAAAGTTGTAGTTTTTTTGAGTTAGTGATATAATGAAAGGAAGCAAGGGCTTTGAGAGATCTCCCTTGAATAACAGGGAGAACTAAAGCAGAAAAACCCAACAGGGTAGGGCAATCTCAAACTAACATAGTTAGTGGCAGACCCTAGAAAAGGGAGGTAAGTGACCTGGGGAGTTGTGAGTGGATGCACCTGCAGATAAAGGAGGCAATGGTTGACAGAGCTCATGGATAAGGGAGAAAATGGCTAAGATGGCAGTTTGGGCTAAACTGGAGGTCAGGTTTTACTATTGGCTTAAACTAAGCATGTGCAGCCACTCAGGGCATTGAGTCCTGCTTTGGCTGGGAATTGGCTTTGTTAAAAAAAGTTATAAAAAATTGCTATTGTTTCCCCATCACCTCTCGGTCTGCTTTAAGCACAGTGTGGGATTTCCCTTTCTTGTGGTTCTGTGATGATCTTAGCTTATCTGTGCATGGTCATGCAGTTGTATTCTGGGGGTGTTGCAGAGTTTTAAAGTGTAAGATGAAGGCTCACTGAAAACAGGAGGAAAAACGGAAAGAGTAATTTGAAGAATGGAAACTGGGACTGCATGAGGAACAAGAGATAGGAGTTCAAGTCCAGCTCTTAGTGAAAAAAGAAACAAGTGCCAGAAGTCTTATAGGCCTTCTCCTTTTAACTCTTTGGGTTCCAGTTGGTTTTTATCATTTGAGGGTTTTTTTCCTTTGTTTTGGTGTGGGTATTTTCACTGAACTGGGATTTAGAGGTTGTACTAGAAAATAAGGTAATCCAAGATTAACTGTCACTGTTAACCTTGCTAAAGATTTTTTTCACCCCTACTCATTTCCTCCTCAGACTTAGGTAGGTAGGAAGAGCTGACTGCTAAAGAGAAAATGACATCTCTGGAAAAAGGTAGGTGGTTCACATGGTATCTAAGCAGGTTGGATTAAAAGTACTCTAACTTGAATTCTAAAGACTCAAGTTACACTGTACGCCAGGCTCTATTCAATTAAACTTATTCCTTTTATGTAGCTATTAGGAAGTAGTTATGTGACTTTATTATTGCAGTTAAAACCAGAGCTGCCTGGATGGAAAAGTCAGCTGAATGCAGTTTTCTAATCCAGCTTTGTACTGAAAGGCAAGTTTGTCACTGGTACTGTCATCTGTACACTTGTTGGTCCTCATCTAGTATTTAGAACCTGTTGCTACTGATTCAGCAAATTTGAAAGCAGGGCATTCTATGTGCTGCTACAGTATTTTTGAAATTTGTTATTTGGATAGAGGATGCGGGCTCGCATTAGCTGCCTTACAGTATGAGGAAAAAAGCAGTATGTGTAGCTGTGTTCTAAGAAACTTTCTTGCCTTCGCCCATTGTGAGGAAAGTACTAAAATACTTCATTCAGCTGAAAAATTAACTTAAATAAACCCAGTTTCAGTAAACATTATTGTGCATATTGGGGAATTTGGAGCAGAATGCAGCGTTGCTGGGAATACTGGGGTCTGATGATTACAAATGAAGCTGAAGTGGCTTGGTGGCTTTTCTTCAACCTTCGCTAAAACACATGGTAGATAGTACTTAAGTCTGCTAAACTTCTTAAGGTGTTAGTAGCTATGTAGAAAATAGCTGCTTTTCATTTGATTCCTGCTCTTAAAATGAGACTGCTCTGATTCAGTCAGCTCCCAAAGCCTGATTTTGCTTACAACCTATGAGTAATATTGTCAAGAATTTTCTCCTTACCAGCTCATTTTCATGTCTGCATCTAATCTTGTATGGCAGCAGGAAATTAAAATTAATACAATTCAAATCGATGTCTGTGTCTTGTACTATTAGTATGAATGAGCAATACACACTTGAGTAAGGACTTTTCAAACTTGTTCTTTATAATTGCTGCTGCAAAGAACTATTTTACCCATGTGGTGTGCAGTTAAAATCTGTGACTTTGAAGTATAGAAATTAAGTGAAGTGTTATAATGAGACTATAACAAAGTCAAAGGTGGTAAACTTTCCCTCCGCTGTTTCTAAATTTTAGTTGATGATGCCTCATCACCCATCCGAGGAGCTGGAGATGGCATGGAAACAGAGCAGACAGCTGAATCGGTGGAAGTAGTCCCTGGGGCCAACACTACAAACCATCACATCCACCACAGCCCACACAGAAAGACAGTGCCTTCCCTGAGTCCCGGAGTTCTGCAGCTAGGGAAAGTACATGCTGATAAATCAGTGGAAATTGAAGCTATTCGTATATTAGTCCCCAAAGCAGCTATCACCCATGTTGTTCCAACTAAAAATGCTAAGGTAGCAAAATCAGTGGGCCATAAAGGAGACACGTTCCATCAGTCCGATGGAGCTGCAGATCCCAAGAAAGAACAGATAGAGCTGAAAAATGCAATTGAAAAGCTAAAGAATTCAGAAAAGCGCTTGTTACAGGATAAAGAAGGTCTCTCTAATCAGCTGCGTATACAGACAGAGGTAAGAAGTGAACAGTATTTTCCCTTGCACAGCTGAGCTGCTTTGGTTTATATAAGCAGTTTGTGAATGTGACCAAAGAGAACTGTTGTGACGCTCTAGCCTTGAAACAGATGTTTTCCCTTTTGAACTTACCAGCTAAGATACAGAGTAGAAGTACATCTGAGTAATCCAGCGCTGCTTCTCTGACAACAGGTGAAAGTATCAATGGCTTGAAGCTGGGAGAAAAATATTAGAGGGCTACAGGGAAATGGATCTTTCAGGAGGAAAGATTTTGCTCCTCAACTCAACTGCTAAGTGAAAAATGTTATGCCAGAGAAGTGGTGACTATAACTTTCTACATAATATAATCTGTGGATATCTTGCCTGATCCTTTGTTATCTTACCGATTCAAGATTCGAATACTACTGAAACTTTCTTTGGTTTTTGTAGCAGGCTTTCGTTCTTCCTCTCTGGCCTCTGTTAGAATTTAAGCAAGAATGTGTTAAACATGCATTAGTCTCAAATGCGTATGCTCACTGGAGTGGATTGTGAGGCTTAATATCCTCTGCATTGGATTTGTCCCATTCTGGAAAGAGAAACTGCAAATACCTAACAATAAATCGCCTAACTTGTGCTGCATTCTGGAAGCAGGCAGTGGTTTGTTCTATATTGGTAATTACAAGACAGTCTCATCTAATTCTAGGTGAATCGGGAGCTGAAGAAGTTACTCGTTGCTTCTGTTGGGGACGATCTGGAGTATCACTTTGAACGGATGGCTCGTGAGAAAAATCAGCTGATCCTAGAAAATGAAGTCCTGGGCCGGAATATGTCTCAGTTGTCTGAACAGTTAGAGCGCATGTCTATACAATGTGATGTGTGGCGAAGCAAATTCCTAGCAAGCAGGTATTCCCTCTTACAGAACTGTTGTAACAGCATTCTCCTTCAGTCTTTTTATTACACACGCCCATTGCAATGCCTGGGAATGTGCCTAAATATGCTGATGACTTAACCACAACAGCTTTAGTAACTCCTACTGTGAGGTTTGAGTATACAGAAAAGGTACACAGTAAGCTCCTTGTAAACCTGAATAGTTCTGCTTTTCAAAGGTAATACAGTGGATCCTGAACCTCTTAAAATCTGAACTACAGTTCTGGTCAACACAGCAAGAGGAGTTCTTATTTCTGATAGATGTGTGTGCAGGTTAAGGTTTAAAAATGTCTTCCAGGACAGCTGTCTTGACTCAGCTTAAAGGTAATTAGCTTGTTTTTTCAACCTCACCCCCCAAGTAGGTTGCAATCATCAATGTGTGAAAAAGTTGATTTGGTTAACCCTACTGTTATTTGTGTAACCATAAAATAATGGGTAGCAGAAGTCAGGAGCAAATCTTAGGCTGGTCTGAATGTCAGATCTCATTTGACAATAAGTTAGACTTCTAATTTAAGTGTAGTTGTCTTACCAGATATATAAATAGTGTTCTAGGATTTTTAGTCTTTTACTGCTATTGGATATAACTAACTAGATTTTAATTACGGTTCTTAATGCGTATTACAAAAAGGCCTTACTGCCTGAAGGAAATGGTAATAGAATACAATGTCCTCCCTCTAATTTGCTGGTGTTAAGAAGTTTCAGCATATTAAGTGAATGTCAATACTTGTAATAGTCTGAGCTAGGCAAGTGTTAATGTCCTAATTTAACTGGCTTCCTTAGCATTAATAGGAGTTCTGAGATCAGGGATTCAAGTCCCTTCTAGGAATGACAGTGTGGTGATGTGCTTAGAGTAACACCCTTCGATATTATAACATTCTGGCTCACTGAGATCTTGGATTTCTAACTGGTTGTTTAAATATCATTCCAGTTTTTGAATTTCCAGTATCGCAGGCATTTGAAATACCTGCTTGAGGGCTCCGTGCCAAGTCTCATGGCATAGCAAAATATGATAACAGTTGTCTCACTTGTAGCTCTTAAATGCTTGTATCTGGCACATAACGCCTAGTTATTGCCCCTGAGAAAGGCAGAGAGGTGAATGAATGCAGGCTGTAGCCATAGCTGTCATCTTCAGAGACGAGTACGGAAAGACATGATTACAGCACACTTGTGAGAACTGTGTTAGTAAAACAAAATGTATTTAGCTTTGTCTGTCAGGATGCTTGTCCACCATGTTCACGTAGTCAAGGTGTTTTAAAATGTTCGTTACTAAATTTGTATTAAGTGACATAAGGTTGTTTAAACTCAGCGAGTCAAAACATAATCTTGCACTTGTGTTGACTGTAGTTGAACAGAACTTGCTCTTAATAGATGACATCCTTTGTAATAAAGTTGATACAGGCCCTGCATGGGGGAGGAGGGTGAGAACAGCAGCTCAATACTTAGTTTGAGCTGACAAATTATGGTCTGTAGTAGAGTAAAGGTGACTTTCAAACTGCTTGCTCACACTGCTGATTGGAGATTTCTTTTGCAGGGTTATGGCTGATGAGCTAACCAATACCAGATCAATTCTTCAGCGTCAAACCAGGGATGCACAAAGTGCAATCCAGGACTTGCTGAATGAACGCGATCAGTTCCGTCAAGAGATGATTGATACACAGAAGTATGATTTTTTCTAATCCAGACTACCTCTGTGCAAACTTTCCCTTTCTGCCAGTTTATTCTAGGCCAGAGAAGAATCGAGTAACTTTCCCCTATTCCAGTGATATTCCACAGAAATCAATTATGCTGGTGGATAGTATGGTGACTTTTCAGTCTCGGAGCTGAAAAAGCCAAAGTAGCATTAATTCTTTCATCATTGTTCCCTGGAGATGGTGAGGTATTAGGGGTCACATACTGTGGAACTGATGTCCCTCATATCCTCAGACTTTATTTAATCACTTACTGTCTTGACTTCAAGTCTCTTCTATCTCCTCCTAAAACAGGTTCTTCTACCTGCATTGGCTTTTTAATGCTTATCCTGCCAGATGTAAAATAAGTTTTACCAGTACTAAAATACTGTGCTGGTGAGGCCTTGCCTTGGAGAATAGCCTGTTTGTCTCCTTGTTTTTAAACACTTAAACTTCCTTTTTGGTTAACATTCGGCTTGTGCAGTAAGTCTTCGGAAGAGATGATTCCCCTGAAGTATGCTGTGTGCTGATAGTATGTGGTACAAAAACCACAGTGCTTTTTTCCTTTCTGCACAGGCTGCTGGAGGAGCTGATGGTTTCTCTTCAGTGGGGGAGACAACAGACATACTATCCCAGTGCCCAACCTTACTCTACAACAGAGCTAGCAGCTGTGAATTGTAAGCTAGCCAAAGCTGTAAGCTCGCATCTCCTTGGAAATGTTGGCACTAACAGTCCAAAAAAGACTTCAGCAGCTGTGGAGTTTTGCAGTACCCCTGCTGAGAAAATGGCTGAAATGGTAAGAACTCTTATGTCTCAATCTGTCAGCACAGTCTTATTTCCAGAAAGAAATGTCTTGCTTTATGTTAACTACTTTATATCTTTCCTTTTTAAAAAAAATATACGCAGAGGAAACATGCTGAATAGAGCAGTTTCCCTCATTAAAAAAAAAAGACAACACCCCACCCCCCCGAACAACAACAACAACAAGCTTGGAAGAATAAGCAGAATAACATAATTAATATGATGATGCATACTGTTTCCTTCCCTGTCCCTATCACCACAAATAACGGGGTCAAAATATGTTTAGAGTTAGTGTGTCAGGAGGAAGCCAACTGAAAATACTTAGTTGAGTTTAAAAACTGAGTGGGAGAAGAAACCTAGTTCAGGTAGGAATAAGTCATAACACTTCAGCAGTAGTTGCCCTAAAAATCAGTTCTGTTAAAAGTGGGTGGAAACACAGAGAGAAGCTATGAGATTGTCTTCCAAGATAAGGTTCTGCTGCAGGAAGCGTGATGTTTCAGTAGTGAACTAAAGTTAACGGTTCAGTCTGGAAGCAATTGAGTAACAGCTGAGCAGCAGGAGCCTTGCAGTGCCTCGTGATCTGTGTTGTTCTTGCCTGGTTTTGCTCAACTCTGCTAAAGTTAAAAATTTTTTTGTTCTCAATAAAATCTTACCTTGGATTTCTGATGGATGTTGCTAGTTTATAAACAGTACTTAGTGTCTTTATATTGAGGGCAGATGGATATTTAGTTTTCAACTTCGAAAAAAATTGAAAAATTGCTTTTGAGCAGAAATCCTTACTGGCTGCTAGAGAAGGATAAAATCCATCACACTTATATCATTTTCAGTCTCAATTTTTCCATCCTTAGGTGCTACGTGTACTGGATCCAGCTGCACGTACAGAAACAACAACAGAAGTTTCTTTTTCTGAGACTTCTCCACCCTCCTTCCTTTCCACAAAGAAGAATATTGGAAGGTTTCACCCATATACAAGATATGAAGATGTAACTTTCAATTGCTGCAATCACTGTCAAGGAGAGCTGATAGCCCTGTAAAAAGACAGCCAGTGTGACTGCACATGCACCCTTTCTGAAGAAATGCACTAGTTGATGTTCAGCAGGCTTCCCTTTTCCCTATTTCTTTCTGTAATGGGTGGGTTTAACATTGGAAATTACGCAGTTTCTGCTTCTCTACCTCCTGAAGTTAGGGACTGACAGGATTTCCTGACCCTCGGGGATACTTCTACTTTTCAGTCTGTAAAGCTACTTATTTTCTTCTACAAAGGCAAGACCAAAAATATTGTGCTGGTCCAGTTTGTAGTGCACAGAGATGCCCTTGACTATTTAAGGTTTACAGTCTTATTAGCAAATTTCAATTAATTTCTCTTTAGAGGGAGACAAAAGTGTAACTATACCAAAGTTAATGAAGTGCTGATAGGTTATGTTTTAAAGAAAAAAAAAAAGCAGCAATGGAAAATGGTCAGCTCAATGGGTTTTTTTTAATTGATGAACTGTCCCCAAGTCTATGATGTTCAGCCTTCTAAATTTAGTAATAAAAAGGAACATGTGCAATGATTCTTCCTAGCTCTAAATTCTGAAAATAAGAGCATATGCAGTGTTACAGCCCTCCTGGCAAGAAGGGGAAAGAACTTGCATGAACTCTATAGCTATAGTATATAAATAGTAACTGGTTTTAAATGGATTCTGGAAAACTGCACGGGGTGAGATTATTCTTGTGTTTCCATAAAGCTAAAATAATGGCTTTTCCAGCTATTTCAGCTTCTAGAGTGAAGCTGTTGCATAGCTGATCCTCAGCAAAGACAGACTGGTAATACCTCCGTTAGTACACAGTGTTGAAACCTGACCTTGCATTAGAACTCAGTCTTTGCCCAAGGTCTTCCTGGGTGTTCTGGGAAGCTAAAGATAAGCACTACGTTTGCACAGGTACTGGTAAAAAAATATATTTTTTTACTTGTATGGTTTTATAATCTTGATGTAGGTTCAAAGAGAACTTTTCGCAGATAATCTGCTAAATCCAAAGAAGCCTATTTAAGTTGCAATGTAAAGAGGAAAGGTAAGAAGATGCCAATATGCATTTTAATTTCTTAGTTTCACTCCCAAATTTGTCATATGTAGCTGTCTAGTTTGGGGAAAGGGTTTCTGAAATGGTTGCTTTTACCCAGTTTTCCTTTGAATCTTATACCATGATCAAAATATGTATATTATAAGTTCTTGCTGTTAGCTGGCCGTGCTTTGGTTTGCATGAAGAAAGCTACAATAAACTTTCTTTGCTTGCTTTCAAGCTGCAATTTTGGATTTAATATAGCTGTATTTCTGACCTTGCTTTCTCTGCAGCGTAAAAGGAACCACATGACATTGAACTGTAAAGCTCTTCACTCTACCAGTCTGAGGTAATGAACCCAAAAAGCACTTTTGTTGCTTACTACAACTAGGGAGATAGCGTGAACCTTTGCAAACCTTCCCCACCCTCCCGCATGTGCTTGCTAGACACAAGAAGCACTTCTTGCCCTTGGTGTCAGGGGAAGGAGGAAGGTGCCTGTTACTCATGTTTCTCATGAGCATGTGAAACTTTCATTCCACATCCATGCCCTTTATCTAGGCTGGTAAAAGCTGCAACACAGCACCCTCTGGTCAAACACCAGTACTCTCCGTATGCCTATAACTGTCTCCAACATAGCAGGAGAAAAATAGTAACAGCAAGTTTGCTTTGCCTCCGCTACACTTCCTTCTGCTACAGTTCTTCCAGAAAACACTTTGAATATGGAAAGATAGAAGAACAGTCCCAGATCCTGAAATCTGTTGGACACACAGCTGGACAGTGTGCTCCTCATCTTCCACTAACTTTATGATTCCATGAGTGACCTCAGCATATTCTCTGACAAGAGTTCACCATTTAGCTGGGTAAGGTGATTTAGTTTATTACAATTAATTTAGCAAACATGGACATGTATACAAGGAATCCAGCTTCCCTGATATTGGTAAAGGTCATAATTCACACCACCTTTCAATTTCATGGAATAGAAAACTACTGAATGTGACTCACTAATAAGTTTCAGAAACTGTTGCACATTCACATACACTTTAGCCTTCAATGCCCACTTTCCCTGGACTAAAATACAAGTCCTCTGGTCTAGCCAGAATGAACAGCTGATCAGCAGAAAGTGGTAGAAGAAACAGCATTTTCCAACAACAGAACACCTTGTACAGTCTTCACCACAAGCAGCAGCAAACAGCAATACTAATCCAGCAAAAATTCAACATTTCACATCATAATAGCCTGCATCCAGGAATTCATGGTAGAGTTGAGTATAAAGTGCCTTTTGAAGACAGGAATGTGTATTTGCCACCCTCGCATACAGATCTCTCTCTCATTTAGATTTGGTCAAACCAAGAAGATCCCTGAGTCACACATAAAAGCAGGCTTTTCAACAAAATTACAAATAAATAGATAGTAAAATCATTGTCAGTGAATTGTTAAACTTGCTTGAAAGCTTTAAAAACACCACAAACAGTAGCCGTAAAGAGCAAAAGCTCAAGCCATAAAAATTAAGAGGGCTTCCACCAAGAACCCTGTGGTTATATCAAACTTTCAACTGTAATGGTCTGTGAAGCGAAAGGATTTAGGCTCTGAACTAACGCAGTGGATGTTCTGCATCTGTTTCGCTCTTCTGGCTTCTAATCTAAGTTGCCTGGCTCTCTCTTTAGCAGCTAGTTCTTCTGCTCGTTTTTCTTCTCTCTTTCTTTTTAGCCATCTGTGGAGAGAGAAACAGGACTAGAAGTACTGACAGTTGCAGGTGTAAGTTTTATGTCATCCATTCAAAGGAGACTTGCCCCTGTTTAAATAGTCACCTTGTCCTGTAGGATAAGGTCAGGTGTCATGGCTGAGCCAGTCTAAAATCCTGCCACTCCTAAGCACAGGAAGCTTTCCATCCCAATTCTCCTGCGTCTGCACCCACCTTTACCTCCCCTCTTTTGTTGAGCCGATTCAACTCATGGACTCAAGCTGAATCCATTTTATTGGATTAACTTTCTGCTTGTTTCATGAACTGAATCAACACAAGCCTGCTCCAGAACAGGCAAAAAGGGGTAGGGGAGAAGGATCTCCCTTTTTCAGCAGAAGCAATTCACTATCTTAGCTCAGGTTCCAACAAGTAATTTCACAACAGTGAACAAGGAATTGATGTATTTCTACTAGGGTATAAGTTTATGAGGGCATATTCATGCAAAAAAAAAAAAAAAACCCAAAAAAAAAACCAAAACCAATAAGGACTTCAGCAGTAAAGATGTACCATAAAATAAGTACAGTTTTAAGTGGGCAGACTAAAAAATTTTCAAATATGATTCCCTAGGAATGACCCCACTCACTCTTTAAAGGCTCTGTTGCATTCCTCTGTTCTTGGAAAAAAGGCAATTCCCTCAGCTTGGCGTCTCAAAATTTCTATCTGTTTTTCTTTCATGTGTTCTTGGTGCTTCTTTTTAAGCCATAACTTGAAGGCTTCTTCTGGATTCCTGTTCCTGTCCTATTTTTAAAAAAAGACATACATACACAAGGCTTATCAGTAAATGACCTTTATATTTATCACGTTATAATTTTTTGAACTCTGCTGGCATCTCCCTTCCACGAAACGTACTTTGTAAGCAAACTAGAGCATATGCTAATCTGGCATGGAATATAAGCATGAGCAAGCATTCAAAGTGGCATGTTTCAAAAAATACTGAATTTAGCTTTTCAAGCCCATCGCTGCAAGGCAGAGGAACTTCAGAACAGAGCATCTGAACCTTCAGGTTTTGGTCAAGCCACGTGCATTAACTGTTTGCCAGCAAGTTCTGATGGTTTTTCTGGCTGCTTGTTCACTGCAGCAGTCAATCAAGTCATTCCCCTGATAAAAAAGAAGCATTACTGTATCTCCTGTGGTTTTATAGCTGTTAAGTTCATATACGCAGCTTCTACGACGCAGGCCACCCTGCCAAGCAGAACAATCTTAAACATGCAAGTCAATCTAGCTCTTCACTGAAAGCAACGCAACAAAAACATTTCCTGTCACTGTAAATTTTCATATGCTTAGCTAACAACACAGGCTTAGAATTTGGTTTTCCTATCTAACCAGCGCACTAGATATCCCAGTCTTAAGTTAGGGAGATCTTACTTTGCTGTTCATGTCTTCTAGCTCCTTTGCACGACGAATTCGCTTTTCTTCTTGCACTTGTTCCTTCTTCTTCTGTAACCAAGCTTTAAAAACCATCTCATTCTCTCTTCTCTTCTGTTCTTCTTGTTCCCTTTTCCTTTCTTCTTCCTTGAAAGGAATGAAGAGTGAATAAGCTTAGTTTTTAAGAGAATCATCTTAATCGGCAAAGGCCTTCATTGCCACAATAGACAATAAATAAGCCATTTGAGTTATATGAGAGAGACACAAAAATACTGATGAAACGGGAGTACTCAAGGACAGCATCATAGCTGATACTACTTTTAGGAAGCAATGAGTTTGAGCACTTCTGCAGTTCATGTTACATTCAGATACTTTCAGTCTAACCCTTTCTATGATCACCTCCATTTCCGTGACACATCTCAATGCACAGACAAGTAGCAACAGGTCAAGACTTTTAAAATTAAGCCTGCCTAATAGCTCTGATTGATTGGCTTAATATCAGTTTAAACTGATGCATTTTAAAAATGAATAAAACTCTCAGGCTTGATGGACCACTAAACCCTAAAGGATATGTAACTACCTATGGACTGCAGGCACTGCCTTACAAATAAGGATTTTTTTCTGGACATGAAGTTGTAATGTATTTACTTAACGAGTATTAATAGCTTAACACTTTTTCAAGTTTGCGAAATGAACTAATTTTTACAAAATTGAGAAAAGTTTTTGTAATTATTAATTGCATTTTAGCTAATGACAAGTATCTACAAAGAGGAGAAAGGTTTACAAACAACACTTCAGAAAGCCGATGAGGACCTTTTACCAGGTTTTGATTCTCTATGACACAAAAGCTACACTCCCCACTCAATTCAACACTGGGAGAAATCTATTCTTCTTGCGAATAGGTGATGTTTCTCGCACCTACACACAACTTCCAGACTATCCTCCAAATTTACAATTCGTAATTTACTGAAATGAAAGAAACCCCACCAAAATGAAGCAGATGGATTCCAGTAATGTCAAGAAATGTTTCATGCCTGTGAGATCCATCACAGAATGGAAGAACTCCGTTCAAGAATGAAGAAGTAAGGTAATACATTCTTACCTTCTCATAAGTCAGCCAACAGAGGAAGAGATTTAGCACACGCTGTTAGGAAAACAACCTTCCTTACCTCCACTGCACTACCTTTTACTTTAAATACGCAGCCTATGGTGTCTTGTGTGTACAAAGAAAATGCATCGGTAAGTCTTTCTTTGCTTTTCGTACCCCTCGTTACTGAGCTAAGCCTCAGCAAGCTTTTCAAATAAAGCAGGCTAGACCTATTTCCACAGATAGAAAGCAACCTTTGAAGCTACTTAGCCAGCTTACTTAGAACATCATGACACAGAAAAATGGTAGATGTTTCAGGCTCTTTTTATAGAGCAACATACACAGTAAGTTACCTTTTTGTAACTGTACCATCACAATGCAAAGCGAAGAAAAACACTGATGTTTTAACAGTCTTTGGTAAAGATTGCTTAAGTTCCTGTTACAGCTGTCAGAGGCTGACTCCCTATTATTTTTTTTTCCTGAATAAGGAGCTGAGAGAGGATTAAAAGGGGGTTTTTCCTAGTAATACATACACTGATTTTATATTCTATAATAGATTTTTTTTCTTTTAAATTACTGCCCTTTATAGATGCAAGAAGAATAACCTCAGTACTGGGAACATTTTCTTTTTGTCCTCCATGTAGTGCCCAGGCAAAACCAAATAAGAAGGAAAAGTAGTATCAATTAACAGAGAAAGGAGGGAAAAAACCTACTTTGCAACAAATTCATTGAGAAAACTTAAAAACGCTCACCCATGCAAAACCTTTACAGGAAAAAAGTATCTGGTTACATTATCCGTCGACATGACTTCACCTGCACCCATCTTATGTAAGCAACAAGGCATGTCACTTTTGAACTCAACTGTATCTTCCATACATGTTAAACACACCCTGCTTTGTTCATAGTTCTCACAGTCATTGTCCTGTGTAAATCTTATTTTACGACTGAACACTCTTCCAGATGATAATTGCCTATTACATATTTCATGAGCACCCAAATGTGCACCTGTATTACTGTGGTTAATGTTAACTTTCTGCATTGCAGTGTAATCTGTGGAGATGCGATACCATGTGCTACGTTCCAGTGAACAGTGGGCCTGTAATGGAACCTAGGTAAGAAAGAAAGTCAATAAGCAAAGCAGTAAGTACAATACAGCAGAAGATGACCTATTTATGAAGGATATATTAAATAAATACTGGATTTCTCCTGTAAGCAAGGCACAATCCTATGCCACTCTGTTTTTTTCTTTTAAGGTAAGGAGTTTTGAGAGATTCTGTACAAACTCCAGAGAATAATTATTATTATCATTATTGCTGCCTCTTTAATCCTAGAAAAATGGAGTAAATGGCTGGCATATGTGGTCTCTGTGAAGCAGAGGAACAGGATGGTCACTGTGATCTACTTGTTGCCTCTACATCTTTACCTCTTTCCTCAGTTTTTCTTTCCTTTGTTCTAACTGCTTCCGCAATTCTTTTTGTCTGGGAGAAAGACAGTAAGTGGAGCTTCTCACGGGCACATTTGCAGACTGCGCTCTCTGCGGAGTCTTCCGTCTTCCCAGGCCTCTTGCAGCACTGATAGCAGAATTTGGACGACGCTTAGGATTAGATGGAGGCTTGGGGAAATACACACACTCTTCCCCACCAGGAGAAAAAGAACATGCTCCTGGTCTTACTGGAGGCGCTTCCTTTGTTCCAGAGGCAGTGCCAAAAGGACCGTAGTGTGAAGATTTTGGAGACATATGTTGAGTTTCAATATCAGTAAAAGAAACACTTATAGGGGGCAAAAAGCCCTGGCTTTCAATGTCACGTAAACTTAAGAGTTCAAACTTCCCATCTTTTTCCACTAGGATTTTACTATCCTTCTTTTCCTCATCCTTGCCTTCCTGTCCCATTTCATTAGAAATACGCAACTGAGATAGCCTATTTGAAACATCATCTCCTCTTGCAAAATCAGCTTTACAAACTTCAGCATCTTCTAGAGGAGGAACTTCAAGATCCACTAACTTATCCTTAAATTTTAATTTCCGTTCTCTGTTCTGATCCACAGGAGCCTGATCCTCCAGCAGTTTGTTGGCTTCTTCAATCTTTTCCAAGATGTAACGCTTTATTTCTTCATCCTCTTCCTCATCCAGGTCCTGCTGGTTTTCCAGCTTGGACTCCTGGACAGAGCTTTCACTATCAGTATCAGATGCACGGTCCCCCTGTTTAGTATCAGACTGAGATTCCAAACTCTCTTCATTGGAGGGTCTCGCTTTCACATCTACATCTGTCTCTGAAAGCTGATCTGGATTTTCTTCCATTTCCTCGTTGTCTTCCTCAAACTTGTCTGCAACTTTAACAATTTGTGCTTCAATATCCTCTTCATTTTTTTCAGGATTCTAAAAAAATTAAAATAAACTAGTCTATTCTCCCAACAAAGAACAGTATCAAAGAAAGAGAAAAGAAATAGTGAGAGAGAAGAGCAGTACTAACTACTGTAATTCTAAACCAGGCTGTCCAGTAGTGCGTGTCCTAACTAATAGCTTTTCTTGGCACTAACAACGCTCTTGTGGTTTCTCCATGTTCACATCTGCACAAAATTTAACTAACCATGGCTTGCACAGTAAAGCGATTAGCGACAGCATAAAAACAGAACAACGCGCGTTGCACAAACACTTCAAGGAACCCTGAAGTACTTTTGAAACAAACACAGTATTTTCAATGAACACTGAATGTTCTGTTTTAAGGCAATTATAGCCAAACTAACCAGTTCACTGAATTATTTTTCACTATAATTCCAAATAACCTTCCTTGTCAAAATTCAGTAAATATAGCTACACATTTTAAACCATATTGAATTTTGTGCTTATGATTCCAAATATTACTCACTTTTGTCTTCTAAGTAAGGCAAATAGTATTTAATTTAACAAATACCTCTCTTTCACCAAGGTTTTCTTCTTCTTCTTCATTAATTAGCCATTCAAGGTCTTTTTCAAAGTCATCCTCATATTCTCCACTTTCTGATAAATCACCCATATCTGCTGGATCTCCTTGGTCTTCCTTTTCACTCATTTTGGTGATGTGTTAGAGCAATACTATAAAGAGGAGAGTAAAAAAATTGGTTTAAAACTCTAGTGACAAACAAATATAGAACACTGATATCTCTTATGTCACCCACATCAAGCTTGTGAGCAGTATCAGTACAACCACTTTACACAGCGCCACAGCACCTCAGAACTAAGGGTCACTAATGGCTTATAAACATGAATGGTTTGGGCATTTCCAGCTCCAACTACCAGGGGAAGACTTGAGTCAAAGCAAACCAAGGTGACTTACTCAATGTCTTGTAGGGAGTCTCCGACAGAGTCAAGATTAGAACTCATGATCTAATGAGTGTCAGTGTTAGTCCCATCCTTTGACAAAGAGAACACTGGTTTATGATTATTAGAAGTGCTACCAGCTTTCATTGTTCCCAGGTGTTTTACATTGTTGTTTTGTAACTGCCTGGCCCACTTTCCTTTAAAGAAATCTTGTTTATAGAATCATAGAATCATTTAGGTTGGAAAAGACCTCCAAGATCATCAAGTCCAACCGTTAACTGCCAAGTCCAGCACTAAGCCATATCCCTAAGCACCACATCTTCCCGTCTTTCAAATACCTCCAGGGATGGGGACTCGACCACCTCCCTGGGCAGCCCATTCCAATGCTTGACAAGCCTTTCAGTGAAAAAATTTTTCCTAATGTCCAATCTAAACCTCTCCTGACGCAACCTGAGGCCATTTCCCCTTGTCCTATCACCCGTTACCTGGGAGAAGAGACTGACCCCCACCTTGCTACAGACTCCTTTCAGGCAGCTGTAGAGAGCAATAAGGTCTCCCCTCAGCCTCCTTTTCTCCAAACTAAACAACCCCAGTTCTCTCAGCCACTTCTCGTAAGACTTGTGCTCCAGACCCCTCACCAGCTTCCTTGCCCTTCTCTGGACACGCTCCAGCACCTCAACATAGTGATGGGCCCAAAACTCAGTATTCGAGGCGCGGCCTCACCAATGCCAAGTACAGGGGAAGGATGACTTCCCTACTCCTGCTGGCCACACTATTCCTGATACAAGCCAAGATGCTATTGGCCCTCTTGGCCATCTGCGCACGCTGCTGGCTCATATTCAGCCGGCTGTCAGCCAGCACCCCCAAGTCCTTTTCTGCCAGGCAGCTTCCCAGCCACTCTTCCCCAAGCCTGTGGTGTTGCACGGGGTTGTTTTCACCCAAGTGCAGGACCCGGCACTTGGCCTTGTTGAACCTCATACAGCTGGCCTCGGCCCATTGATCCAGCCTGTCCAGGTCCCTCTGCAGAGCCCTCCTCCCTTTGAGCAGATCAACACTCATGCCCAACTAGGTGTCATCTGCAGATTTACTGAGGGTGCACTCGATCCCCTCATCCAGATCAGCGCTAAAGATATTAAACAGAATTAGTCCCAATACTGAGCCCTGGGGAACACCATTTGTGACCAGCTGCCAACTGGATTTAACTCCATTCACCAGAACTCTTTGGGCCCGGCCATCCAGCCAGTTTTTTTACCCAGCAAAGAGTACGCCCACCCAAGCCACGAGCAGCCAGTTTCTCCAGAAGAATGCTGTGGGCAACAGTGTCAAAGGCTTTACTAAAGTCCAGGTAGACAACATCCGCTGCCTTTCCCCCATCCACCAGGCAGGTTGCCTTATCATAGAAGGAGATCAGGTTGGTCAAGCAGGACCTGCCTTTCATAAACCCATGCTGACTGGGCCCCATCACCTGGTTGTCCTGTATGTGCCGTATGTTAGCACTAAAGATGATTTAAACTTATGTTGCAAAGATGTGGGATGCACAAGTCCTAGAAGATCCATGCCACAGCTTACAGTAGATCAAATTATCAAAAAGCTTCCTATAATGACATATTAAAATAAGAAGACATTCATTGGAGTCTTGACAGGACCCTTCTGCTAGAGTGACTGAACATTTACAAGCAGCTAGTTTTCAAATCATATCACTTCCACTAGTATCAGGGGTAAAGAAAGTCACACAGACAACAATTGAGACTCCTGGGAAAAGGATTTAGTTCTGATTTGAATTTCTGAGGAGGACGACAATGGGAATTACTCAGTAACCAGTTAGTCAGGCTGGATATAGTCGTATTCATGACAAAATGGAAGATGAGCCACTACAAGGGTTGAATCTTTTAAACAATCTTTGGAGCGCATAGCACAGGGGTGCCAATAGCTGGTGAAGGACTGCTTAAATGCCAGTGCTTGGGGGTGCAGGCTGGCTGCCTGCCACCCCTCGGCTCAGCTCACTCAGCTGAAGGCATCTGTTTCCATCTAAAGGTACAAAAGGGTTAAAGGCACATGGAAACACACATCAGCCTAGACAGCTGATTCTGCTCTTTTTACAGCTTTAGCCTCTCATCATTCCTTCCCTAATTTGTTTATTACTGTTTGCAAAAGCAGCATAAAAGAAGGAAATGTTGATTATTCAAAAGTTCCTATTCTCTTTGTACCATCTGCTGTAGGCTGGAAGGTGCTGCTTCTAAGCATCTCTCCAGTAGGACAAATCTGTGCCATTTACAACATACTAAAAGATCCTGATACAAGCATTAGCATACAGCAACATAATACAGATGTAAGAGTTGGCTCTGACCCTGGATGGCCCTGGAACAGCACGACAGTTCTTGCTGCCTGACCATCCTGCCCTTCCAGACAAGAAGGGTTGCACCTGGACTTCCCAATCTGTCTAAGTACTTTGTCATGCATTTCGTAAAAACCCTTCCATCCAGCAGATGCTGCTTAATTTCCTCAAGCTTTTGATTTAAATTCTGATGACCATCTCACAGTTCTCAGTTATTCTCACATGAATACCAGCTCCACTTCTTAAAACTCTGTGTTTAGAGCTCAAAATTTAGGCAAGATTTGTTTAAGAGAAAAGAATGGTAATAAAGCTGAACACTTTCATTGCAAACTTGTTTGTATATAAACTTTATCAGAGTTTTTCTTTTTGTTTGATCCGTATTTTGTTCAAGAAAATCAGGCTTTTTTTTTTTTTTCCCCTCCTCATTCACTTCTTTTTAGCCATCACTTGCCATAAGAATCACTCTGGGTTTCTCAGAGTTTAAATTTTCAAACTTGTTCAGCCTTGGCTTTCCACACCATGTCCATATCCATCATGTTTGTCCTGCACCTCTTCTCATAAGACATGTAATCCTTTTTGCTTGGAAATGCCCCCTCCTTCACAAATACCCTTGATTTGGGTGGTGACATGCACCTGGGTTCTTAGTGGAGGTTACTTTGCTCTAGTACCTACTCAGCACAAAAGAACTATTTCTCTTCTTTGTTATGATAAGTGGACACAAAAGCTACAAAGCTGAATTGTGCCTTTAAGAAAACACGTTCATTTCAGTCTGTGACACTCAACACAAATACTGAAAACTATTCTATTTATTTAGGATACGTATAATAAAGAGGAGCAGCATAAAAAAATCAGCCTCTTCTGTTGTAACATAGAGCAATTGTGGCTGAAGAGATAATTTCAGTTTAATGACCTTGTTTCCGAAAATCCTGAATCAGCTCCTATTCTGTTAGGAGAATGTATGAAGTAAAGATTAACGTGCTTCAGCTTTATAGGGACCAAAAATATTCAAAACATCCCAAGTCTTCATTTTCACCTGCTGCTATTCTAATTGGGGTGGGGGCATACGCTGTGACTGAATTGTTCTGCAAAGCTTAGTAACACCATTGCGGGGTTACATTCAGGCACAGGCTAGGCTAGGCACAGTTACAACGAAAAGAGGGATACAGCGATGGCCTTTTGTTATTTTGCCCCTTCGTACCAAAATATACATACGTACAGATTCATAAACCGGAGCCCAACGCTGTGACGGCGGCGAACGCCCAGACCGGCGGGGGGGGCCAGCAGCACCCCCGCTGCTACGCCCAACG
>NW_009259680.1:1423909-1437892 GCF_000687185.1 Egretta garzetta
GGCTTTGCCCCCCATTTTCAGCTCTGAGGGCCCGTTAGGCCATGGCGCTTTCTTTAACCTTTGCCTCACAGAATTTCATTTAAACTGAAATAATAATAAAAAAAAAAGCCAAGCAGAACACTGGGCGGGGGGGACACACGGACGGACACGACACGACGACCCAGCCATGAGCCCCCGGGCGAGGGGCAGCAGCGCAGCGGGCGGCTTTCCCTCCCCAGCTCGAAGCCTTGTGAGGCTGTTAAATTATGCACTTGTTTGGGAGCAGTGCGGCAGTTTTTGTGTTGTATTATTCATGCTGGCGCCAGTAATGAGCAATCTGATCAGACAGAAAGCTAGCGGTGTCAAAATGTGAGCTTCCGTTAATAAAGATAGTGCCACATCTCCAAAGAGGTGCTCCTCTGCGTTAATCACACATCGCTCCCACAACTTTGACACGTGAAAAGAGGAGGGGGGAAAAAAAAAAAAAAGACACCAAAAAACCACTCTAAATAAATCCCCTCCTGGAAAAAGACACGGCAAGGGGCAGCACCCCATGCTGCTGGCAGCCCTCCACGCTGGAGCCAAGGCTGCTCCCCTGGCCGTGGAGCCGGGATGTGGAGTTTGAACCAAGGCTGCTCCTTCCTCGGGGTCTGGGATTTTGGCACCGGTCTTCATGCCATGGAATACAACAGAGGCCATTAACTTACCTCCAGTGATGCCAAAAAGGCGGAGGGAGCGGTCACCGGCGTGACCAAGGCTCACACAGCATCGTGTGGTGCTTCCCAGCTCCACGTTTTGGGGGATGACCCTCCTAGCCCTCCCACCAGCATGTGGGCCTGGGCCATGGCAGCACGGCCCTGCCAGGATGGAGGGAGGGAGTCATCCTCGCTGGCAGCACTGACATGGCACCCATCACACCATCCCACACACAGTCGTGGCTCCCAGTTTTGAATGCGCTGGCCCAGCAAAGTAAAGGACGACAGTCTACAAATGCACCAGAAGGCCGCACGCCTCAGAGGGCAGCACGCCCCCCGCACCACAAGGTTAATATGTTAATGAAAGAAAATGTGGGCAGAAAATGGCTGTGAATAAGTTTAGCCAGGTCACGGACAACTCTCAGCGTAATGCAGGTAGAGTTACCCTTTCACTCAAAGTAACGCGGGGCAGAAAGCTAAACCCCTTGGAGGTGTGGTTCAGGAGGTCTCTGAAGACAACAGTCATCATAGTCCACACCACAGGAGGAGGTTGGACTCCACGACCTCGGGGTTTCTGCTAATCCCATGCCATAGAGCCAAAAAGAGAAGTAGGCTTTGACATGGGTCTTGGCACATTGGAAGGGCTCCCTGATATTTACGTGAGATAACACTCAGGTACCTGCTTGGCAATGGTTCCTGCTGTACCTGGATAAACTTCAACCGCTGACCTCGCCCAGGGTCATGCAGTTATCCTGTGCTTGAAGACAATAGGCTGATCTTCTGATTTTCCATATTTCACAGACAGGTGGCTTCGACAAGTTCATAGCAGACTTAAAACAAAGAGATCTGGGCACAGTATCAAAGCTTTATGCTCTGCTTTTATCGTAAGACTATCCTTCATCTTACAAGTCAGTGCTACCCCCTTCATTCACGAGAGATACTTTATTCGACTAATTACAAATATGTGCAATTGTAAGACAAGGATTAGACCCCGTCGCTGGAAGATTGAGCTGTGATGCTTGATAATGATAGTGTAATGATATCTTAAGGTCAATCTACACTCATGCATACATTCATTAACCCACATGTCATTAAATTTAGGTTTTCAGATGTTCCCATCTGTGAGGGAGCTACAGCACACAGTCATGAAAAAAGGCAACAGAAACACTAGCCAAGGAGTGCAGGGCTCCAAGGACAAGCCCTGACACGTTTGTTGCTCTTTTCTATGTCACTAATGCATCGTACACTGTGTTTAGAGAACGCTGATTTATACAGTGAGTATGTTTGACAGAGAAAGGCAGCGTAACGCCTCCAGAGCAATGTTAAACAAGCACCTTAACAGGTCATGAAAAAAGGCAACGGAAACACTAGCCAAGGAGCGCAGGGCTCCAAGGACAAGCCCTGACACGTTTGTTGCTCTTTTCTATGTCACTAATGCATCGTACACTGTGTTTAGAGAACGCTGATTTATACAGTGAGTATGTTTGACAGAGAAAGGCAGCGTAACGCCTCCAGAGCAATGTTAAACAAGCACCTTAACACCTTTTGTACGTTGTGTAGGAAACAGTTGACAATGTCAAGAGTTCCCTGCCAGGAACAGGGTCCAGAGCTCCCAGTCTCCTGCCCCTTCCAAAACCAAAGTCCCTCTTTCCGTCCCAATACTTGGCTACAGTCACGCTGATAGAGAAGGAAATGTAATCACTTCCACGCAGAGCCCTTCCCTTACCCCGAGAGCACTGCCAGAGCAGCCGGCTGTTTCACACACGCACACGGCTACAGTGTGGCTGAGAGTAACCCTGCCATGCCTTGGTGGGCTGTCACAGCCCGCGCTAGCATACGGGGACACCAGTGGGTGCTGCTCCTGAAACAGCAGCCTCTAGCAGCTCTTACTGTTCCTCATCTTTTGGACAGAGCAAGCCCAGCACGTGGCCTCTCCCCCTAAACAGTGATCCTAAAGCCCAGGAACCATGCCACATCTTACCAGCATCATAGCAAGCCTGGTGCAGCATACACAGACTGGGTGGTAACACTCACCTCCAGCACCCACTGGCGCCAACTGGAACAAAGAAACAGCCGCAGCCGTGCGTAGTATTTATCTCATCTCCACCAAACCGCACCATACGCTGTTAAACAAATGCAGGAATTCAGCCCCTTGTCGGTGTAGCTGGGTGGCCCTTTTCAGCGCTCTCAGCTGTAACGCAGTGTGGCAGGATGCAATGGGAGGAGCAAGGAGGATTGCCGTGGTTCACGTGGACCTGCTTCGCTCACAGACAAGAGCAGCCTCAGGATTCTTGTCACAGCACCTTTCACCAGCACAAGAGACATGAAACGCTCGAATCCACCTTAGAGGTAATGCTATACCTGTATGAGATACTAGTTACCTTCCTGCCCCATACAAGCAGAGATTTTAAACCCCCTGTTTAAAAACCCCTTGTCAAGAAGCTCGTCCCTGCACAGCTGACTCTTGTATTCACCCAGAAAAGGCAGATGAATGAAATCCAGAGCAAGCCTGACACGCTGACAGTCCTATCGCTCCTGCTTCAGCAATAAAGCTCTCAAGGCAACGCTTGGAAGAACAGTTTTTCCCCACAGACCACCTATTTTGTCTTGGTTTTGGTGTTGTGCAGAGGGCTCACTGGGCTACTACCCACACCAAACTGTATATCAAACTGGCAGCAGATATTCAGAGAGCACTTTCCCCTCCAGCCCAGCCTGTACCATCAGGTACAGGCCATCTCTTCTAGATGAGACAGGGAGAGCTTTCCACGGCAGTCAAGCATGGGTGTGCCAGGACAGGGAGCTTACAGCATTTCTTCCTGACAGCCTCAATATTGTAATTAGGTTGATGTAAATAGAAAAGCCTGGCAAACCTGCACCTGCTTTCCCTTACGGTCACCCTCAGTGAGACTGATGCTTCCTGACCAGAATTACCATGCACCAGTGAGTAATTTTCTCCCCACTGGACCAGTCTGCACTGGAACTACACAGTGTTATTTCTGAACTGCTCAGCAATTAAGGTTCCTCAGTGCAAGACTCAAGACACTCGCACAGAGTTTTGCAAACCCACACAAAACAGGTAACAACCACCATCTTTAAGACTTGGTTCTTTTTGCATGGTTTGTCCTGGATTTCCCCCCCCCCCCACCTTGGTAACAAAGATGCTCAGAACAAACTGCAGCAGTGCTGTGGATTAATGAGGTATCAAAATACAAAACAAACACCAACCAGACAGGACATCTCAGAGTATTTTTATTTAACAAAAATAGCTTTTCAGTTAGAAACCAACAGTGTCAACACGTTTACAGAATTTCATAGGCATCAGTAACTCTGCATACAGCTCCAGTTAGGCTCCGTAGCCACCTCATCACCACAGCAACAGGAACCTGAACAACATCCAGGTGTGGCTTCCATACATTAAATATAGGCCTGGAGACATACGCAGTGTAGCATGCCTCTCTATTGCAGTTGCCACAGTTTCATTACTTTGGTAGAAAAATCATTTTTATTGCTGCAATTCATTAGTTAATTTTTGACTTGCTGTTAAGTAACTGGGTTGTTCCCCATCGAAGACCTGTTCTCTGTATGAAAAATGTGATTGAAATTGAGCTGCTTCTTTCGGTCACTTGACACAAGTGCTGTACACCCACTCCTGCAACTGCCACCAGACCAAGGAACCCAAAGGACAGGATATGCAGGATGTGTGCACTCCTATCCCTTTCCCAGGTCAGCTCGTAAGCTAGCATTTCATGGCTTTGGATTTTATTTTTTTAAAAAAAACAAAAAACAGTAAAGAAAGGAACATATACATGGGTGGCTTCAAGTTTCCATTTCAGGATAAGGCAGTTAAGTTTACATGTGTAAATGCCGCTATGGCTGAGCCCCTACGTTTAGGGGGACACTTTAGGAGGCAGGCTGCAAACACAAGAGAAACTTTGGGGAATGGGTTCCCCTGAGCAGCCAGCCTGGAAGGGGTCCCCAGGCAGCACACCCCAAACACACAAATCATTCACCTTGCGCAGTAGAGGCTGAGGCTCACAGAAGTGATGAGAAAGGCTGTACCTACCCCGGCCAGGGGAGAGAAGCCTTCCCAGCCCCGATGCTGTGAAGCCTCCATGGCACTAAAAGCAAGCAATGAACCAAAGCTGCTGCTTCAGGCTCTGACTGGAAGAAGCTCTAACCAGAGAGAAGGCACCTCTCTAATCAGCACACAGAGAGAAGGCACGGAGGGAAGCACGCTGCATTGCATCTTCTCCCTTGCCCATTCTCCTGTACGCTGAAACTCACCACAACCTGCACAGCAACAGGGACAGTCCATAGGCCATCTCCACAGTATATTACAGATACCTGTTGCTGTACCAGTCACAGTGCCTGAGTATCCAGGTGCCCAAGACCAGGACAACTCTGTGCACCTCATTCCCAGTGCTGAAGCAATTTGGGAAAAAAATAAATTCTTTTTAAAAAACAGGTACAAGGCAAATCCCAAATTGCTTAGACTGGACAAAATAAAAGAAAGAAAGAACTACATTCATTGTCCTGCTTTGGTGGGGAAGAAAAAAAAAACAAAAAACAAAACAGAAGAACTAGTAGACAGAGACCCACCAGAAGCATAAAGGCACTTTAAAATAATGGGAAGAAATGACAGAACAGAAATCAGTATTTTTCAAAGCCTCAGGCAGTCATCCTTCTAACTAACCTTCAACCTTTAGTTGAAGGTGTCTATTTAGTCACCAGAGCCACGATTCTCCAAGGCCACAAAGAACAGCTTAAAATCCCACAAGTCACCTTCCTTCTCAGTGCTATATGAACATCCACCATTCCACTGAAATAGCCCAGTCCCCAGGATTGTGAGGCAGCAACTCCTGTAATCACAGGAACCTGCAGTCCTAAAGGGGAAAAGCAAGGATGTCCGAGGGTCCCTCGGATTAGCATTTTGTCTGCTTAAACTCCCTCTAAGCTTTCCCTCTAGCTTTAGAGTCCCTTGGGCATAGACCTTTACGGCACAGGTAGCGCTGCCAATAGCCAATTCACCAGTGTCACAAGTTGCCCCAGGACAGAGTTTAGTTTTTGGGAAAGCACCATGATCAGCTATGGTAAAACTCTGACAGCAGGGGTGACAGACAGGTGCAGCAGAAATAGTACAAGCAACTCAAGGAAGCATGTGCATACACCAAAACATTAAGAGTACTAGTCCTCAAAACGGAGCATCCCATGTTGAGGAGAGCCACACTGCAGAGCAGGGGCCTAAGGCCACCTCCTGCCCCAGGCCTGGGTCTCCCCACAGAGAGCTCTGTTAGTTTAGCTCTGTTTAGCTCTCCTCACTTCTGGCCTGCAGCAGCACCTCAGTGATGGAGAGCAGCAGTAGACTACACAATCGTGAAGCTGCCTTTCCAATAGCAGCCTCCAGATGCACGGGCTTAGACTAAAACCTCCCAAGGCTTTCATTCTTTAAGAAAACTTACTGTTCTTTGCTGCACATCCCATATATGCAACAGAAGAACAAAAGCATTTTAGAAAGAAGATAGTTGTTCTTACTTACGTAAGAGCTAATACATTTACCTTCTAAAATGTGCTACTAATATAGTATAAATATGGATCAAATACCATTAAGGTGACTGCCTTGGGAAGAAAAGGCAGAGATTAAAAAAACCAGACCTATATCTTCATATGTAGCCACCAAGAGTCTTCACTTGGTGCACTACTGGCTTTCAGAAGATCTGTTTTGCATCTGCTCTCATCTTCTGTAAGCTCTCACAATACTGTATATGCCGCTGCCCAAGAACACCAGCGAGATGGCCGCAAAGTAAGAGGCGTAAATCATGAACTGCAGAGAATGGGAAAGAGGGAAAAAAAAAAAAAAGTGGTTAAACCAAGCAGTTACCAAATTTGTAAGAAGGTTAATACATGAGCTCCCTTCCTCTTATAAAGTATCAGGAAACAGTGATTATTTCTCTGTCAGCAAACCTTTGACTCAAAAACAGGTGGCTAAGAAGCTTTACAGTGTGGTTTAGCTTCCTCCCTCCCATCAGTAAAGCCAAGAGAGCCTATCATACCTGGGTGAAGATGTCCAATCCGAGCCCACTGGCATCCACAACAATCAAAGTGAGCAGAGTCTGAAGTGCTAAGGCAATGAAAGTATTGACCCCAAACACCAGGGCATACCGCTCCACACTGAGATTTGTAGCGATCTGGAACCTGCAAAGAAAGGGATGTCCACAAACATAAGGAGAGGGAAAAAGCAAGAACAGGAGGAACATCTCTGGACAAGAAGACTATGCAACCTGAAGAGTTACATAGCCTGGTCCAGTACTTTCCATAGCTAAATTACCTCACACTGACAGTGTACTTCCTTAAATAGGATCATGATAGACTAGCATAGAGGCTAGAAGAGACCCACAGAGACGTCAAAAAGGCTAAAAAAAACCTTTGGGAGCTCTGTGGGTTTCAGTCTTACTGACGCAGCGCTCCTGTCCGATGCAGCTAAAGGGCCTTGTCACACAGAGCGTGATCCCAGAAAGCTGTTGGCAATCTCAAAGTGTCAGCCTACTGCAGTGCGGTCCATAACCTCCTGCATCCTTCTGACCAGAACTACTCCTTTTGCAGTTACCAGTTTCAGCATCTCCCATCATATCATGCTTGAGCTGTATGATAGCGGTTATGCATGTGTGGATCAACAACAGTTGTGTCTTCCCCCCCAAAGTGACAAATAACATCAAAGAAGTTTTCCTCCGTACAGGTTAGGGGAAGCTGACACTTCAACACCAGCAAAACATTGTCCTCTACTCATCTGCTAACACTTCACTCAGGCCGTGTTCATGGAAAACATTCCCCTGGCAAGCAGCACTATCTAGTACTTAGAAATAGTCGCTTTAGTGTCATAAGACTTTTGAGCTCGGGCAGGCTGCCAGCCAAATATATCTCTGTGCCTCAGTTTCCAACCTGAATCACCACACAAACCCTTGCAGCAGACTTCCAAATTCCTGGTAGGCAAGACCCTAGTTCTATGGAAAATAAGCCAGCTTTCACACCAGCTGTAACCTTGAGAGCAATTTATATTAAAAAGATACTCACGTTGCTATTGTGATTAGCAGCATGTAGATAATTCTGAAGACAACATAGGATGCATAGCACACCCAGATGTTACTAACAGTGTCCATGATATATACAGCAGCAGCAATAAGGAAGGAGAACAGGGCAAGTGCCACCTCACCCCACATTGCCCAGGATGTTTTTATGTGACCCACAACAAACACTGCAACAGCTCCTGTGAGGGGAGGGAAAGCAAAACTGTTAGTTATTACAACTGGAGCAGTTTGGAGACTGTGTATTAGAAGCTGTACAGTCCCTAACAGCCAAATATGATTGAAGAGGAGGACGATAATGTGCGCATCTTAGCAGATCTCCTTCCTGACCTCTCCTGTAAACCTGCTGTAAACTCCCATTCACTTTTACAGGGGTTAAAAAAAAAAAAAAAAAAAAAAAAAAAAAAAAAAAAAAAAAAAAAAAAAAAAAAAAAATGTCAATGCTGACTGCCTCTGAAGTCCCCTCCCTGGCTTCAGAACCACAACAGCCCCAGGACTCTGACCACTGCCACTCAGTCCTCTGCACCTGACCATAGCAGTGATGTCAATTGGGCTACAGAGAAATGCAAACCCTGGTTCTCAAAAGCGCTCAACTAAGTATTTTGTGGTGCTTTAGGGGGTTAGGATGGAGGAAGACACTACCACTTTGATACACAGCTGTTAGAGCTCTCTCCCAGGAGGCAGAAAAACCTACATTTACTGTCATCTTCATGCTGGGCTGTAAGAGTAAGAAAGAACAGGGGGCCAAATCCATATCTCCCAGGATGCAGCCTAATCACAGGCTACAGTCACACGGTGTAGATTGTGCAAGAACAATCCTTTACAGCCAGAACAGTTTTGTAACTGCTGCTGGATTTTATGAAGGGCAGATAGGGAGAGAAGACAGATCACAAGATGGAAAGTGTGTGAAATTTCATGCAAGTCAACAAGCAGACAAGGTGTGTTTCACGTACTGTCACAGCTGTAACTACTGAGAAGCCCAAATACATATGACATTACAAGAAAATACCCATTTCAAGTAGGCCTTGTTCCGCAAAGAGGTCAAATAGCAACCAGCAGCATAACAACGCTGCTGTACACAGCAAACTAGACAGACAGCATACTGACAAAGGGAGATTTACTGGAGATCTCTGAAAAAACAGGATTGTGTTCAGCATTTGACCACTGTACAGGAACGCTACAGCGCAGCATTTAAGCTCTTCGTAGTCCTTGGCTGGCCTGCTATCTCAGAAATCCTTCGAGCACATGAAAACTCCTTAGGTACCATCAGCATGTACAAGCCTGGAACCCTGTCAGACCTCACATCAATCTTGCAGACTAGTGAAGAAGGTCACTATGCCAAGGGAAAGGAATGTATTTCCCCCCACTAAACTCTTCTTCCCAGTGCCTGCTGTGACACTACCTGTCTAACATTTTGCTCTTTGAAAGTCTGGGTCCCCCAGCAGCAAGACCCTGAGATGCAAAAAGAAGCTAAGTCCTAGAGCCTTCTTCCTACTCTCTCAGCAATTCTGAAATTTGGGAACAGACATGACACTCTGGGGATCTCATGGCAACTCATGAAGTTGTATTCCCCTTATGTCTCAAGGTTATAACAGCCTGACACCTGATTATGACAAGATATACAATCTGGGTCCTGCAATTAGACACCTACAGCTGATGCCACGGTTTCACATCCCAACCCAATACGGGATTGCCACATTCCCAAGAAGGTGCAGGGATGCAGCTTAACAGTCAGTTGACCTCACTAGGAAGAACACTATTTATCTTGCCTGGGACAGGAAGCTGACAGCCATGTTAGTCACCAGGCTCTACCCAAACCCTTCTGCAGGGCAGCACAGGTACAGGCAGGGACAGCAACAGTGCCTTATGTGACAGTTGCCAAACATGGCTCATAACTGAGCACAGAATGACTAAGAGCCATGAAAATAGCAAATCAGATCTGGAGTGCACCAGGAAAGATATTTCTAATAAAGGGAGAAAAGCAGAGAGTGTTGATGTCCTTCGATGAGTCTGAGGCCTCACTGATTAAAGCTGAGCGCAGCTCCGGTCATCCGTCTTTAAAGAGAATGCAACTCAAATCAAGTTTGGTACAAAGAGGGGCTTAGCAAGATGACAAAGTGAAGGAGGAGCTTAACTTTACCAAAGAACAACTAGAAAAGCTTATCTTCTTTGGCCCAGAGCAAAGAATGGGTAATTATATATAGGCCAGAATGAGACAAGTCCATGCTAAAATACAGCCTTGGCATGAAGTCAGAGATAAACAAACAGCTCGTTAATAAATCCAAACTGGAAATCAGAAGTTAGAGCATTTACACCAAGTGCCTAGGAAGTCAGGTCACTGGATGCTCATCCTTACCAGGTCCCTTCCAGACTTGTTATACACTTCAAGCTTTTAGTCAAGATTATTATTACTTCACTTATCTTCACTTGTTCCAAGCAACAAGTCTGTGTCAGCCAGGAGGCATTTTTGTTCAGGGACAGAGGCTAATTTGCTTTCAGAAAACATCACCCAAAAACATTCAACCATTTACAAAAATAATACTAGAGAGAAAAAATAAAAATGGGAAACTAAAAGCTTCAGTTTTGCATAAGTGCCAACCACCTTTTCACCAAAGATGTTCATAATAAGGTTTGAAGGATATTCCTTTTAATTTGTTTTGTTCTTTTTAAATCTGCCCACATTTGGCCACACTATGGGTCTTCTTTCCCTTGATACCAATTCTTCTCCTTCCTGGGACCAAGACAGGATGGTAGAGGAAGCCAAATCAGACAAGAAATAAAAGCCACAGCATCATGCTAGAGTGGAGGAACAGCGTATGACTGCATGCTATTAAAGCGCAGATTTAGCACACCAAAGACAGTTTAACAGCCAAAGCCTTCAGAATCAAGTTGCCGACAGTTTCAAACCCAACAAACAACAGGTAGTAGACCAGCTTTTACAACTATAAACCAGCCATGGCTTCCCACTGGACTCCAAGAGGGCTGAGCATGCTCAAGAATGTACTAAGCCTTCCTTGTTTTCTTTTGCCCCTAAGTAGGTGATGTCCACAACAGATGGTGGAATGGTAACTCCATCAAAGAAAAGGAACATACTACAGCAACACCTAGAAAGCCTCTGCAAGTGTGTGTTAGCTATATTAAAAAGACATTGTCCTAGTTCTGGTAATGGAACAGTATTAAACAACTTCATAAAGAAATGTTTGTGTTGACTGACCTACGTGGCCCTTTCAAGTCAAGCTACTCCTTTCATCTTAATACCTCTTCTGCTTAACAGTGCTGAAATGACTAAATGTGGCTCGCTGCGTGTGTGCGGCAAACCTTCATACGTTCCCTACGCTGCTAAAGAAACAAAAAGCAATAAACCCATAGGACTCAGCTTGACTTTGAGCAGTTAAAACAAGCATAACCCCACTGCCATAGTGACAGCCAAGAACACACAGTCAGCTACATGCCTTGAGCCTTCTACCAAATATTTCAGAACAAAGATTGACTTGGGAGGCTCCTTTAAACACCTACACACTGGATTATAAGGGCTGCATGCAGCAATGAACTCAACACCGAGTACCATACCCATGCACACCACTGAAGACTCGGACCAAACGCCAAGGTTGCCTCTCCTGCATGCATAGGGGGGGATTGCAAGACGCTTCCAAACCCTGGTCTGGTGACCTTGAGGGACATCGGGCATTTCTCACAGCAGAGCAGGAGCTATGCCAGCAGCTTACCTAGTAGTGTCGAGGCTGCCTCCACGGCGCCATTGTAGATGTCCATGCTGTGAGAAGGCAGCACCATTTCCCACAGGCCCTGAGCGTAGTTGATGACCTGGAAGTAGCCGCAGGTGGACAATGCCCACCACACGGACCAGCAGAGCATGGTCTGGGAGGAGTAGCACTGCAGGAAGTCCTGCCAGAGATCTCTGAGCACCTTTACGATGTCTACTTTCTGCTCCTGCATAGATTGGAGAAGGAAGGGGAGAGAAATGTTAGTCTCTCTTTACAAATATTCATACTGCTCCACAAAACTGCCCCCTTTCAAGTGGTCTGATTGCTGGTGAGTGACAGTACCACTCTTGGACACAGATCTCCACAGCGTAATGAATAAAAAGCTTCTCCATGCCACAGTCCTAGCAGCTGGTCTCTGCCCTAACCAGGGCCATCCCCTCAGGTGCAGAGGAAGGGTTCAGTCCCAGGCACCCTCTCGATCTCTGTCTCTCTCAAGCAGAGAGCAGTAACTGCTGGATGTTAGAAGTACTATGTGAGCAACTGAAGGGTACTGGAGAGAAGGGACACAGAAGAACGGGACACAGTATCCACTTTGACAAGACAGGATTGGAAGCCAGTCATTGAAACCATAAAGGCAAAAGTATCACTAAGACTTTCAGGTCCTGATCCAAATGCAGCCAAATTTGGTAGCGCGGGGAACACAAAAACCACCAGATAAGTATATTTCCCCACAAATAAATCAATTTTCTTTAGTAGTAGCATTCAGGGATTATAAATATTCACGGAAGCAATATCATTACACCACTCCCTACCCCTGCTAACGTTCGCCAAGGCTCGGAGAAGGCACGAGACGTTGCCTGGGGATTTGAAGAGACACAGAAGCTACTCCCACCAGACACTGCTATCACAAATGGCAGCTCCTGTATATACAAGTGCTCTGATTAATGGCATGAGATAAAAAATGAAGCTTTCCCCTCCAAATCTTTCTAGAAAGAGCACAAAAGTAAGCAGACCCATGCAGCAGGGTTTGAAAAAAAAATTGAAAATGGATCCATTCTAGCAACAGGGGATGACCACAAACAAAAATTGCATTTTATACCTAGGCGGTTACAGCCCTGTTCCTAACCACTTTGCGCCAACAGCAAGCAGAGGAAACAAGTACATCTTTGCTTCATAGACAGAGCTGCTGATTACGTTGGCTGGAAGCACGCACATACAGAGTCTCTATAGACAGGCGAGACCCTTCTTGTGTAAGTCAGAGCAGCTGTTACTGCATGTGAGACTGGGCAGAGCCCCCAAGGCCTACCCAGCAACTCCAGCCCCTGTGAATTTGGATGCCGTGCAGGGAAACATAACAGCTCTGTCACGGGACTGAGCTATTGCACATTGTGCCATCACACATCCAGTTTCGGAGCGGTTTCCAGTCAGCAGCAGCAACTTTGGGCTCTTGGCAGTACGCCCTTTCCCTGGGGGTATCATGCAGTGTGTGCCTGGGAAAGACTACTTTCCACGAGCAATAAAACTCGTTTTAAGGTGTTTCTACTACAACCCCCAAAGACTGCAGCCTCTATCCTGAACTCCCTTTTTTCCACCCCTTGAAGTGTCACTGATATCTAAGCATCTTTTAATAAACACCACACGGTCCCATTGGTGTTTTGCCAATGGCAAAACGCTTACTCCATGTGTGGAGGCCATTCCTCCGAAGCCCAGCAGAACAACTTGGGAAGAGGTCAGCTTGCAGCAATGCGACTCGAGCAGCGTAACTCCCACACAGAGGGTTTCACACGATGCTCAAGTTTAGGCACAGGAAAACCAGGGAAGGGAACTGTCACATATGCTGCAAAAACTGATTTGGCACATTCGACTCACGCGGTAAGCTGGAAAGGCCCATCCACCCTCCCACCGCCTGGCGATACTTCTTCAGTACAATTATTCCTACAGCCATTCATTTATGCTCGTGAAATACGGTTGCCGCTACCTTAGTAAGAAGGGCTATCATCACATGCCAATGCTTCTCAGCTTTTAGCACCTGCTGTAACTGAACTCTGGATAGTTATGCAAGTGTACTTGCTCCTTGTTTAAAATATTCACCGTTAGTTCAGAACCACCCTTGCTCTCACAGGATGGGAGTAAGATAAACAAAAGGGATGGAAAAGCAATATACAACACCTTAGTCATTACTGGCGCAGAATCAGTCCTAAATACCCTTCAGCATGCAAGTTTAACATAATTAAAAATACTTTTGCTCACACAAGGCTCTGCTGGATGGGGCAGGATTAGGTCCCTGGAATGTTAATACCTTTAATTCCCAGCTGTAGCTGGAAGAAGCTGGAAGCGGCCCCGGATGCTGCCTCCCTCGACCCAGCTAACTTGGGCTTACTTGCTAAATGAAATACCCGTTGGCTGACTAAACTGACAGCCGCGCTTACCTTCTGGCTTGTTCTCAGAAAGAGCACAACCTCCTCATGACCAAGGAGCAAGGCTGACCTCTCCCCAGGGCCTAGAATC
>NW_009259680.1:1438025-1439592 GCF_000687185.1 Egretta garzetta
CTGGAGCAGCGTGGCAGAGACCTGCACAGCAGGCAACCGCACGCATGCACTGGGCCTCAAAACTGGAGGCTGCCCACTCATCACCCAGTGAGACCCCGCACGTCCTGCCACCGTCCAAGGGCGCTCACACGCTTGTTTCCATATAAGTGACTTTGTTAGAGGTTATGTAGCACACAAAAGCCACAAGCTGGGACACTACCTTGGCACTCCTATGGCCTGTGTTAAGATGTTATTACGCAAAAGTATTTCCTGCAATTTATCTGTATTCTGTCCA
Source organism: Egretta garzetta (assembly GCF_000687185.1). Lineage (NCBI taxonomy): Eukaryota > Metazoa > Chordata > Aves > Pelecaniformes > Ardeidae > Egretta > Egretta garzetta. Next base: position 1,438,300 of record NW_009259680.1, read on the forward strand.
TCTACAACTAATCAACGTCAGCCTGTAAGTGGTCTCAAGGACTACTGCAGCTTCCTCCCAGGATCGTAAGATAAACCCCAGTTACTACACAGCTTATTACTGCACAACTTGCACAACAGGTGAAATAACAAGCGTTTTCAAAACACAAATGCAGGAAGAATTGTCTCTTTTCTACGAGTCACAGGGTGCATCCAGAAGCACACACAGGATTTGGACACATACACAATTTTTAGTGCCCCAGAGATGCCCCTTGCTTTGTACCACTGAACAGCAATTTGAAGCCCGGAGAATTTTAATCACAGCCTTGTGAGACATGGCAGAACAACTTCAGAAAAACTAAGGAGCAGCCCACCATGCTCCATCAGCAAGAGGAAGCCAGGAATAGATTTTCCTGTGACATAAATAAGGAAAAGAGATAAGCAAAGGGATGCTTCTTGCTGTTAGATATTGAATCTCTACTACCGTGTACATATATATGCATACGCGTGCACAACAGCCACATCAGTATTGCATCCTCTACTGACGTAAACCCAGGACACGACTCACCTGTTGCTCTGATGAATGACCCTCCCCGTTTAAGGGAACTTTGGTCTCATCCTCCCAGCCGGGTACCCTCTGCACGTTGGGGTGATCTTGGACAGCCGATCCATTTTTACAGTCCATGACCTTCATTTCGCAGCCAAGCTGCTGACTTGAGACATGGTGAAAGAAAAGGCTCTTCTGTGGCATGGGCAGGAACCACGCTGTGCCAAAGGCAATGGATATGCTGGTTAAGGAGATAACGTTCAAGCTGAAGAGGGACCATCCTGCCACCGACACAAGGACCTGCCCGGACACCGAGCCCACCGTGTAGCCCACCAGGGTGGCGCTCCGGCAGTAGCTAGTGACCTTCTGGTACAGGTTGACATCGACGACGCTGTAGATGTAGGAGTAATAGGCAATGTCGGTGGCGGTCCCCATCCCGTAGAAGAACTCGAGGAACTGGATGGCCCGCAGCCCCTGGGCGTACAGCAGCATGAACCAGGTGACGATGAGGCTCAGGCCCTGCAGCAAGACCACCGGCTTGTACCGCAGATAGTCTGTGGCCAGGAACACCGGGAACAGCAGCGCCAGGTAGGAGTAAGTCCATACCGGGTAAATCTTGTTGAACACCTGGAAGGAGGGGGGAAAAAATCACGGTAATCCCCGGCACCTGCATACCGCAAGGACAACACAAATACAGACACCCAGGCAGGGGTGCGAGGTGCCCCGGGCCGCAGTACCTGCGTCTCGGAGAGGTTTTTGTGCGGCCCC
>NW_009259680.1:1439836-1457263 GCF_000687185.1 Egretta garzetta
GGTCTGCGCGCCCTCTGATTGGGCGCGGCCGCCGACTGCCGCAAGGCCGGCCAATGGGGAGCGGGGGGCGGGAGGGCTGTGGCGTGAGAGGAGCACATGTTTGCGGAGGGCGGGCGGTGCAGTCAGTGCCACGGGCATGTGAGGGACACCTGGAGGTGCGGCCCACCCTTGAGAGAGCGCTGCCTTCCTTGCCTGGGCGGCGTAAGGGACGGCGCGTTTTGTGGGTGATGGCACACCTTCAACGCTGACGGCGGAGGGCACGACCGGCACTCTTGGCCGTTGTTACCCGCACAGGGAAACCACAACACGGCGCGGCGGATCTCCAGTCACTGCTCAGGTCCCCCCACAGGCTGCTCTCCCCCCGGAATTCCCCATCTCCCCCTTCCCCCGAGGGGCAGGTACAAGCCTCTCCTGAAAAGAGAGGCAACAAGGGCAAGTGTCGAGTGCTGCACCTGGGGAGGTCAAACCCCATGCACCAGTACAGGCTGGGGGCTGACCTGCTGGAAAGCAGCTCTGCTGAGAGGGACCTGGGAGTCCTGGTGGACAATAAGCTGACCATGAGCCAGCAATGTGCCCTTGTTGCCAAGAAGGCCAATGGTATCCTGGGGTGTATTAAGAGGAGTGTGGCCAGCAGGTCGAGGGAGGTTATCCTCCCCCTCTACTCTGCCCTGGTGAGACCCCACCTGGAGTACTGTGTCCAGTTCTGGGCTCCCCAGTTCAAGAAAGACGAGGAACTCCTAGAAAGAGTCCAGAGGAGAGCAACCAGGATGATAAAGGGACTGGAGCATCTCCCCTACGAGGAAAGGCTGAGAGAGTTGGGCTTGTTCAGCCTGAAGAAGAGAAGACTGAGAGGGGATCTCATCAACGCATACAAATATCTTAAGGGCGGAAGTCAAGAGGACGGAAGCAGTCTGTTTGCAGTGGTGTCCAACGACAGGACTAGGGGCAATGGATGCAAACTGAAACACGAGAGGTTTCAGTTGAATATGAGGAAGAACTTCTTCACTCTGAGGGTGGCAGAGCACTGGAACAGGCTGCCCAGGGAGGTTGTGGAGTCTCCTTCTCTGGAGATATTCAAAGCCCGCCTGGATGAAGTCCTGTGTAGCATGCTCTAGGTGAGCCTGCTTTAGCAGGGGGGTTGGACTAGATGATCTCCTGAGGTCCCTTCCAACCCTTACGATTCTGTGATTCTGTAATGTAAAAACAAGTAAGGTAATTATGTACGAGATCTGAATGTAAAAAATGTTCATAAAGCAGGTGTAGAGAAAAGAAGGGAACTATGCTTATTTTAAAGGCTTTTTTCATAGTCTGTTGACAAGTTGACAAGCAGTTTATAGGCTTATTTTACCACGTCTGTGAACTAGAACTCATAAGAACTTTTTGTCCTTAATTTTGTAGTCATGGAACAAATTCTTTGCTTACAGGAAGACACTTGCTTTAAAACCTAGTTCCTACACCTTTGGTTCATTCATTGGGAAAATTCCCTTCCTTCAGGAACAATTATATGAAAACCAAAGCATAATGTCCTTGGCAGAACAGGTTTCCACTGCCATGTTTGCCCTTTACATCTCATATGCATCAAGCAAGGTAACAATTGTACCTTATACAAGCAAATTAGCGCACCAAGTTCCACACCACCTCTGGTTCAAGGCCAGGGAAAGTAATGAACAAATGATTTCAGGTGAAAAAGGGTTAGGAAGTGTAACCTGTTCATTAAGGGGTACCTTGCAACTGACTGTCTTTTTTTGGACTCTATTAGCAAAGTTATATTCTGAATCACTTCATATTCACATGCTATGGCTATGTCTGCTACCACGAGGTTCTGTGAGAAACAGGAGATTTCTGAAGTGAATTATTGACCTAATTTTCTGGAAAGTGCACGGATATTCACGTAATTCCCTGGGAAAACATGAATTCCCTCAGAGTTTTTAATTTCCATACATACAGTTCTGTATGGCTTCCTTCAGTAATGTACTATTGAATAATAGGATAGCTGGAAACATTCAAGACCAGGTTGGATGGGCCTCTGAGCAACCTGATCTAGTCAGCGGTGTCCCTGCTCACTGCAGGGGGGTTGGACTAGATGACCTCTAGGGGTCCCTTCCAACCCAAAACATTCTATGATTCTATGATCATTTGGCATCAGTGGTTTGCTGCTTTCTGGCTATCTTCTGGGTCAAGCAAAATTCGCTTTCAGTTGTTCTCAGGCCATTGCCCCGTGGCATCTCCATGTTCTCTTTTGTTTGTAGTTTTATTAGAAAAAAAGAAGAAAAAAAAGTGACATTCGCCATTTCATCCCACTTTAGCTTGAAGCAAAACTCTAACTAGAAAGAGTCAGCTTCCATCAATACTGGCATCCATCTCAACCCGTTGCAAGGAACTGCTGATCTCTTCAAATAGCACAGAGTGAAATGAGCTGAAACGACAACTGATAAACAAGTTGCCATGGGGAAGTGAACAGAAACGCACCGTTCCCACTCACTTAGCTCTTGGCAGCCCCTCTGTTCTGCCGGCACGTGGCTCAGTAGCAGGCACTAAAAGGGTATGACCTGCTCGAATGAGGCGTAGTGCATCTTCTTACAGATCTGGGCCACCGCTTCACGCCGAGCAGAGGCGGGAGGAAAGACAAAAACTGTGGAGTTCCCATGGCGCACCCTGCCCAGGGGCAGCAGTTCCCACAACTTCCAGGCTGCTCACAGGTCTGATGGGTGGCCCTTAGTCCTTTCCAAAACAGCAATCACTAAAGTTGTGCCACTGGAGCTCAACTGCTATTTCCAGAGGATTGGCTGGGGTAGAAGGAGTGATGTCAGCTCAACCCATTTCCTTGAAGCAATACACAGGCAGGCAGGCAGGCAGTCAATCCAGATTTCTTCTCTAAAAACCGCATAAGAAAAAGAACCTGCAACACTTTGAGTTAAGTACTCCAGGTTTCCTCAGGGTTTCTTTTGTTCTCAGAATAACTAATCTTATTTTGTTATCAGTCTTTGGAAACTAGATAAAATTTTATTCCTTGAATTTTTACTTCTACATTTCCTTCCCTAGCCTTCCTCCCCGTTTTCTCTCTCCATCTCGCCACTCTACTAGAAAAAGCAAGGTAAGGTTAAGGGTGTCTGATAGTAAAGAAAACCCTCAAAACTTCCAATATTTTTTTTCCAAGATGGAAGACATAAGCTGTGAAAAGCAGGGTTTGTCACACTTTCTTCCCTTAATCTTATCTGCTCACTACCTCTCTCAACAAGCACACACCTTTTTCAGTGGAGAAAAGGAGTAAGAGGAAGTTTAAAAAGAAAGAAGTAAGAATAGGGGAAGAATTTTACCCTTCAACTGTAATTTTTCAAATTCTAAAGTGAAAATAGCCTTACAATTTATGATAATGCTAAACAATTATTGGTTTCATTCCAAAGCTATGTGTTTGTTCATTTCTACTTTCCCAGACAGGTCATGTGAAGACTGTTTTGAAAATGACTATGTTCCACGCAGGATAAAACCATTTTCCAGAGAAAATCATTCTCCTACCAGAAAGATTTGACCAATTGCTCATATTCTGTCTGAACACTTCCACATAAATAATATTAGGTGGAAATAATTATAAAATCTTTCAAGACCTCAACAGTCAGTGCAAGTCTGCCAGGGAGGCACTGTCTGCATGTGTGTGACCTGCATCTTATGAGTGATGGCTGCAGCATGGATGCACTGTGTGATGGCTGCCCTTTACAGGCACAACTCTGGCTCGTACATCTCCTGAACGAACCCCACTGACTAACATTTTATACAATGACATAGCTCTTGTAGTAGAACTGGACAAAACCCTTCTGCGCTGGATTACTCGACCATCCAGAACTGCCTTCAGAGTGTATGAGCTTCCTCAAACGACTTCTTTATCAGAAGCCTTACCTTTCTACAACTTGCACACTAGAAGGCTGCCTTGCTGGCCAGGGGACATGCTGGCTGTGTTTTCCTGCTCCTCTGTTGCACAAGGGAAGCTCAAAATCTGTCTGTACCTGCCCAGACCTCTTCAAGATTTTCAGATCAGTCTCAGAAATTGCTGCTGGCGCTTTGGAAGAAAAGGATCCCACTAAGCTCTTCAGCAGGGCACTTGTTAGTGTTTTCCTTAGTGCTAATGACTAAGAATCCCTTTTTATCTGAATCTAGGGTGGAATCACCCCTAGAGGATGCTTGATTCATCATGAAATCCAAGCAACTCATCTAAATGCACAGTTCAGTCTCAGAGTCATCAATGTTTTAAGGTCACATCATATCCACATCATAAACTCTGATAGTTTTCACCCAAAAACACCCCAGAGGGGGGTACTGTTAACCAGTTCTGGCCTGCAGTTTATTGTGGAGGAATTTATGAAATATACATGCAATAAAAGTTCTCTTAAAGTCTTGCCAAGTTGTTTGGAGAAAAGTATCTGAAAATTAAAAACTTTCTGCACCCTTATGAAGCCGTTCTTCAGAGTGCTCTGTCGGTATGTGAGAGCACTCAGATGTTACAAATACCTCAGAAACTCCCCAGGAGGAGGGAGTAAAACAGATTTGTCTTTTGTTGAGCATGGAAGGAACGAAAGCACTTGAGAAAAAGCAGAAACTGATTTTTTTTTATTATTATTGTTTTGGCCATTGTAATTAATTTGGGGAAGTAGACTCTATTTAAACTAGTATATATGTTGAAATGCAACAGAAGTACCGAGAACAAAAAAAGCCAAATTATTTCTGAAACTAAGCATGGTTAGTTTAGAACAAAGCCTATAGGTTGCAGCTATCTGTAAGAACAGAAGACTGGATACAACCTTGAAGGTCTGTGTTTTCTAGTTCCGCTTCTGACTGATCCTTTGATAATTTGGGGGCCCTGAACAGGAGACTTACAAATACTATGCAGCCATGAAGGTTTCATTTAAAAGCTCTGGCATTAATTACTTTTTCAGATAGTATGCCTTTGTTTCTGTTACTTCCTGCTCTCCTAGGGTTTGTTGGTTTCAAACTTTTAAGATGTCACATTGAATAAATATGAGTTCAAGTTCAAGAACCCTGCATGCCCTCCAGAACCCTCCAGCCCTGTCCTGCACACACAGAGCATGTGTTTCACTGGCATCAAAACCAATGCAACAAAGTAATTTCACTGGAGGGAAGAATACAGTGTTTTCCCATATCAGGACCTCAAATAGTAAATTGCCATTTTTAAAAAAGCCTTAAGACAGGCAACAGAGTTGACTCAGCTTCTTGATTCCTTCCTCTTAATTCCTTTAAAATTCCTTCCCTCTTCAAAAAATAAATACTCATCAATTCTGCTAGGATATTCTTTGAATGCCACAGCTTTTTTTTTTTTTTTTTTTTTTTTTTTTGGAGCCACTCTGGAGAACAAGAAAACTCTTAGGGGTACGTTGTAATTTTGTATTTTAGAGAGGTGAAGGGAGGGTCAGCAGTCATTGTTATAAATGTATTGCTATAATCTGATCAATTGCCCTTGACCTGTAAGAAAAGGTCCCTTGCTAAAAGAATGTAACAGCTCTTCTTGTAGCATAGACAGAGTATATTTGGCTTCTGTTTTACTATACACATTCTGAAGGCCAAGATATTTTGTTACTCTAGTTCCAACACAAATTAATCTAATTTTCCATTTTTCTGAAACTTCACTGCTTTTTACCTGTAATTCATGCCATGATGTCCACACATTCCACCATGTATCTCCTCCAGCACTGCCATGATGCCACCTGTAGTCCCATACATGCTAGATCTTGCCTTCAACAAGATGGTAAACCCAGTATGTCCTGAAAGCTGTGCACGGTGGGGAAAAAAACGAGCACTGCAGTTTACTGGAACACAGCTGTCAGAGAAGCCAGTGTAAAATCTGAGCTATGAAGACCTGCAGAAGCCTTCAGACAAACTGCAGCCACCTCTCCAAAGCACAGGAGTTGTTAGGAGGCAGGTTGCTATCAAATGTCTCTGGTAGAGAACTTCCCTTATCCTCTACACACCGTGGCAGGCTCTGCATTTGACACAATGCAGGCTGAAGCACACAGCTGGTGGAAATAAAGCATTTGTGGCTGAATTTGTGGAATCACTTGCCACAGGATATCAGATTAACACTTGGTCTAAGATGGATCATGTGGTACAGCACTATACATTTCCATTTTGTACATAACATTTAAAAAATATTTTGCAGTCAGCTACATGGGGAAAAAATGGAAGTCACTTAAGTCTGCTACAAATGGAGACACTGGTGGGCAAATTTTCATGGGAAGCAATAAAAGAGAGTACAATAGCAGGTGTTACAAAGAAAATCAAGCGGTGGATCAAGTAGACTTAGAAGAAACATACCCTGTATTTTATTAAATGTGGAAGCACACAGGACAGTCTGAATTAGTTGGTGCTTTTAGACGTACCTAGCTCACGGTGTGCTTAGGAATGGTGCTACAGATGTGCCCAGGAACCCTAAGAGTGATCCCATGGCCTGTTTTGGAGAGTGCTGTACAAACATTCAAGAAGATGGGAGTCCCTCCCTGGAGGAGGTTATTGTAATTAAAGCACGATGCAAGTAGTGGGTGTAACAAACCGACGGAGAATGAGGCACAACGATGATAGGAAAGCGTAGGTGGATGAACTGGTTATGATGCACAGCTAGTATGAATAAACATAACAAAACAAAATATAGAAGCAAGAGTAAGAAGAGGAATATTCAACGCTGATTAACTGGAATGACTGACTGACTCATACAAAACAGCAGTTGGTCACCCCAGGACAGTGTTGCATCTCATTTCTATGGTGCTAAACAGTAACATATTAACAAACAGTCTTCCCTAGCACTTATGTGGCTGTGGGCACAGCCTTTACCTTCGTCCTTCATGTATGTGTCCAAAAGATCTTTTCCTGTCATGGAAGATATCTCCTGAGCATCACCCCTCTGTGAGGTTGCAAGCCCTCTTTTTGCCTGCAGTCCTAAAATTCTGATCAACCCACCAGCACTCATGGCCATTTCAGGGGGTCCTCAAAAGGTTGGATATTTGCCTGGAGTCCTGACCCACTTGATGCTTTCTCTGTAGAGTTCTCCTGGCACTTCACATGGGTGTATTTTTGCCATAGAATCATTTAGGTTGGAAAAGACCTTTTAAGATCGTCAAATCCAACCATTAACCTAACCCTGCCATCCCACCACTAAACCATGTCTCTAAGCAGCCATGCATGCTCACTGATGTCTCTCTTAAAGTGCCCCAAAGCCCAGAATCACCCTTCCATCTTTTTTGATGCACGGCTCAGGAGGTTTCCAAGAGCACAAGCTCAGAAATGTGATCTGCACTAACTTTAATCCATGGGTAATATACAGCTTTATGTCTCCATTACGCTTTGCTGTGCCAAAGTGGTGTGGAGGGAACCACCCCGTTTGCAGACTCCTGGAAACCATCCTTGGTGAAGGTGAGCTGGCTCAGCTTCTGTCCAGCTACCTCTGCAGTACAGGCATTATGGTCACAACTACCAACAGAAAAAATGGCAAAAACGGAGGCTACATCTACTCTATAAACAAGTGGTGTGCCTACTGATTCAGATAACCCTGCCTGAATCAGCTTTAGACTTCGCAGGGCAGTCTGTACAAACCTGTCTGAATACTGGGCTAATGCGTCAGGGTCTGAAGAAACCACTGCGGTGCTGCTGTCAGTAGCTACTTTAGAGCTGCTCGACTCTCTTTACATGTACTCCCACCTCACTTCCAATCCAATCCAAGTGCAGACACAACCAGTTTCACAACTTCTGCTTGCAGGAGTACAGCCACCACCTCCTCAAAGCAAAAGGAAAGGCTCAGTGGCACCTAGCGAGAAAAGCACGGGACTTTGTGCAGAGCCATCCCTGTGCTATTGCCAGCTGCAGATGGTCAGCTTTGAGCAGCCTGGGGCCTCCTGGAAGCTGGAACAAGCATTAGAGGGCAGCAACTCCATTATAATGCTGTTTGAAGCTCAAAGCAGTTAACTTTGGACCTTTGGATCAAAAGGCTGGTGTGAAGGCATCCACCCAGATTTGTGAGTGAAGAAATTACTGGCCAGATGTGAATACTCTGAACTCTGGCACCATGTTTCTTCCTCGGTCCAAAAGAGCTTGTGTTTGCTTACCTTCACACTGTGATACACATCTTTATTCTCTGGTTTGAAAGAACTGCAGGAACTCTTGCAAATAACTTCAGCATATGCAGGATTTCATTCTGTAGTGTGTAAAAGATGGCGCGAGGCTGACTGTTTTAACTACAAATTTCCAAAAGCTTTGGCAGGTTCAATCTAAGCTGGTTGCTTCACGAAATCGATGTAAGTTCTTGTATTCCAGTCATCTACAGGCAAACTAAACATCCCTTACCCTCCATTTGGCAGATATGGTACAAATATGTTTTCACATCTGTTTTGCTGTAAATATGGACCAAGAATTTGACCTCCCGTTTGCATTTGGAAATACTTTGTGTACCTGGTCTGGCTGGGATGGAGTTCATTTTCTTCACAACCGCCTGTATAGCACCATGCTTTGGATCCATTACCAAAACAGTCTTGATAACACACCGATGTTTTAGCTATTGCTGAAGAGTAGTTTGCACAGCACCAAGGCCTTGCCTTTTTCCCCACCAGTGAGAAGGCTGGGGGAGCACAAGAGCCTGGGAGAGGACACAGCTGGGGCATCCCACACCATACAACATTGTGCCCAGCAGTAAAAGCTGGGGCAAAGGAGGAAGAGAGGATGTTCAGAGTTACGGCGTTCATCTTCCAAAGTAACCCCTACATGCGCCGAGGCCCTGCTTGCCAGGAAGTGGCTGAACACCTGCCTGCCAATGGGAAGTGGTGAATAAATTCCTTGCTTTGCTTTACTTATTAAACCGCCTTTGTATCAACCCAAGTTTTGCCCTTCCAATTCTCTCCCCCAACCTGCTAGGGGGGAGCAATCAAGTGACTGCGGAGCGGGGGGGCACGCTGGGGGTTAGCCCAACCACAGTCCTTTTTGGTGCCCAACATAGGGCAAGAGGATTTAGAGATAACACCACCTGATCAGAGTGTGCTAGGTGGGATTTATAGCTGTTCATTGGCAGGGTCCTGCGATTGCTTGCCTTACTGTATGTATTAGAGTCCGGTGCTTGTTAGTGGCTATTTTGGACTTTTGCTGTTTATTGTAGCACTTATCATCTTACTCTGCTGTGCCAGGGAACATTTTGTTAGCAGCAATGGCCACGTGCCTAGGCTGGCACAGGGCCCTGGCACTGCTGCTGTTGCTGTACTGGACATACTGGAACACCAGTGTTATGGAATTAATTTTCCCTGTAGCAGCCCATAGGGCGCTGCGGTTTTGATTTGTGACTAAAATAGTGTTGATGATACACTGATGGTTTAACTCTTACTGAACGGTGTTTGCAGAGCATCAAGGCCTTTTCTGTTGCCCACTCTGGCCCACCCCTGAGCAGGCTGGGGGTGGACGAGAGGTTGGGGAGGGGACACAACCAGGACAGCTGACCCCAGCTGACCAAAGTCCTACCCATTAGCAAGCAGAAGCAAAATCTCCAACTTGAAAAATTAATGCAGATATATTGAGTCATGCTCCTGCAATCAATTTTGCAGTTGTCTAATTTTATTTTATATATATATGACTATGTAATTACTTATGTAGAACCTTTGAGATCGTGGCCTTCTTAAACATAAATCATTTAGTACTTACTGCACAAAATGGTGGTTTGGCTGAAGTTAGCGAGCATTTATTATCTGTTTTCTAGGGCAAAATCTGACTCCAAAGTTTTTATTTTTCTTTTTTTTAGTGAATATGGCTTGCATTGCAATTTCATGGCTGCATCACACAAAAATAAATTAAGCACGATTACAAAATATTAAGAAACTGATCTTTTAAGATGAAGCAATTATTTACAGTTTCACCATTTGAAATAAATTCTAATTAGCACTGAAAATTCCTACCAAGCTGAAAATTTAACTTTTGTGATACAAAATTTCACTAATTATTGCCAGAGGCACTACTGTAGGCAAATATACAAAATAAAATGTTGATGTTTTTCATGCTATATTATCTTTATTTTCCAGTGAAAAATGACAAGTTTGTGACATAGTAAAAAAACCAAAAGAAAATATATTTTAGTTTGTATACTTTTTTCCACTCCTGTTCTATACCTTCATTTTGAAATGCATGGTCTGTAAGATACAAGAACTGAAAAACTACTGAAATAACTTGGATAACACCATATAAGGTTAAAAGACAAACTGCTTTGAAAAATCCACCCTGCTGAAGAGTACCTAGTGTGATAAGTGGAAGTTCTGCAATTAAACAATTTACAGGACAGAAGCCAAAGACGCTACTGAAAACTTAGCTAAAAGTCTGCTGGAATAGTGAGTTTATAGCCTGTGTATATATTTTCACCAGATGTAATCATCCTGGGAAAAATCCCTGTACATTCCACATGCAAGAGTAGTTCCATTAATGAAAACACTGTTGAGGCTAAAAGGTAAAGAAGATGCAGATGCTTCTGTTACTCAGTTTCATCTAATCCTCCTCTGCCACCACCAGGTTGTGTTCTCAGTGAATAGCTATGCTTCTCAATGCCTTCCTGTTTGAGGGAGCTGCCCCTCCTCATGGTCTAAAAGTTTGTATGGGACTGAATGCCAGGAGTTCTGGATTCTCACTTGGGTTCTACTGTTGCTATTCCATGAGCTACCATAATCCAGGTTAAATCACTTCCCTCCTCATTTCTGGGAAGAAAGGTAATGTTGCTGACCCCCCCACTTCCCTTGCCAAGGCACTGAAGGTGAGTTGTTATGTGAAATCCACAGCGCTTCAGGTGTGCTGGGTACGTAAGAACCAAATCAATAATGCAAGCCCACATTCTCTTCAATGCTGGTATGCGTTCTACCTTTGTCATAGCATAGATTAAAGACACATGGAGGTGAGGCCACCCGTACAATCATTTCTTAGGGAGGCATTGCTGGAATGCAGCACCACAGCTCCATATCTGCATTGGTTTTCCCTCTCAGCCCTATGTATGCAGAACATCCACCTGTAGCTTTCTAGCCCTCCTCTGTGTTGCAGAAACCTTACCAAATGGAGCTCAGGATTAAGGTCAGAGTCTCCACCCCCAGGGATTTAGAACTTAATATTAAGTAAAAAGTAAGACAGAGTACTGAACAGAATGAAGAAGTGATACACAAATCAGAAGGGACTGCCACTTCTTCCCAGAGAAATGAAGCTGTTTTCTAAAGCGTGTATTTGTAGGAATGAAACATCTGCCAGAGACATCTCTCTTTCAATTTTTGCTGGTAAAACATTAAGGTCCTTTGAGGAAGCACAATCTGAACTACTAAGTATAATTGTTTTAAGGGTTTTTTTTTAAAATTGTTGTTCTGTGTGACAACTGCTGAAAGGTTAAGAGCTCCCAGACTCGCCAGTCCTTTTCACAGCCAGACCCCCACCAAAATCACAGCCATAGAGTTCTACCCGAAGGGCGATACCATGATACCATGTTCTTGGAACAATGCGGATAAACCTGGACAGGATGGGTGGATTAAAGAAATGCTTGACGTGCCTGTTGCTGTTTTCATTACCCAAGAAAACCTGCAAATACACAAACACATGATTAGTTGAAAGACAGCACTTCAAAAAACCCCGCTTTTTCTTTTTAAAATGGTTCCAAGATGTTGCATTAGCCATCCAAGGTAGATGGATGGGCTCATTTCTGATTTTACGTAAGATCACATCTCCCTGAAACGCTGCGTCAAAGCTAATTCAAGCCAGCAATATCTGAGTCTGAATTAAACAGCCTCTGTTTCCATCCACACCGTGAAATTTACCATTCTAATCTGGATGGACTAAAAAAAAAAAGAAACTTTCCTTATTTAACCTTTGCTAACAGCCCTTGTGGGTTAGGTTGGTGTAGGGTGATATGGGTGACAATATAAAGTACTGTGTCTGCCCGGTGGGTATCTGGAGCTCTCCAGCTCTGTTACAGCAAAACTGCTCACTAACATTAATTTGACTATAAAATCAAGGCAGAAAAAAAAAAAGGCTGAAAAGAGGCCCTGGGAAATCCATTGTTCATTCAAATTAAATGTTCTCATGCATCCAACTTAGATGTCTTTTACAAATAGTGTCAGCTCCTTTTATCACAATATTGACTGTATTCCCTACAGATTTAGAGTTCTTTCATTACTGTTAATTACTATGATCAAAATCAGATGGATATTACGACATTATCTGTAGTAACCCTAGCTCCCTAGCATTTTAAAATCCTGTGAGAACATCCCTTTGTCTCTGTATTCTGCCTTTGGGCCGTGACTGTGCTCAGCATCTGAAACCAAGCAATGACACAATTGTCTGAGCTGAGGATGATACCTTTGCCACTGAGCTTGAACCATCTGTATAGGATTTCCACTCTGAGCCCTGGTCGCTGTATAGGATAACGTAGGTTTTCACAAAGTTTTCAGCAGATACGGACTTGGCCCCTTGGGTAGCAATAGCAGTTATCTTCTTAATTGTGAGGAGGTCAATTTGCAGCCACTGTTGGCTGTTGTTCAACTACAATTGAGAAAAAGAGTTGTGTGTTAGCAAACATGTCTATGTCTTTATTTGCTGAAGTGAAAAATCGTGTTTAAAGATAGTTAATATTGCATCAAAAGGCACCAAAATGGTATCAAAAAAGTCCAGAAAAGTAAAGCTGAGGCAAAAGTCACAAGCGTTCTTGGTAGTAGAGGACATCATTCATTTCTCAAAATATGATTTCATTGATGTTGCCAGAAGTTCAGCAACTTTTCTACTGGAAGAGTCAAATGGGCTTCTTCCCAAAGGATGGCTGAAGAACTGTGAAGTAACCCTATCATGCTTGTCACTGGACACAGCGTGCAGGAAGCACAGGAGTGCATGGGCAGCACAAATTTATTAACGGTAGCTGTCTTGCCGTCATCTCTATTTTTCACTTGTTACCTTGGCTCGCCAGGCGTTGATCTTTCCTTTCTGGTTGATACGAGCAAGTGAAGGGTCCCATGCGTTAAACCAGGAAGTCTTAACAGATGAGGCTGTTATCTGAGTATTCTTGATCTCTCCACTTTCCATTCCAAGTGGCAAAGAGCAACCTGTTAAGACAAGCACCACATTATCTCCAGTTCATCTAAGTACCCATAGCCTGAGCAATGATGTTGGAATTGAGAACACCCAAAATTTTAGCTTCATTTAATGTATCAGGTAAAAAATTTGCCAGAAAGGAAGCATCAGCACTTGACCCATTCTCACCATCTACTTCACAGCCCAGGAGCTCCATGCGAAGAGTAGGCCTGTTGTAGGCCTCGGTTGGGTAGACTCTGATGTACCTTGCAATAATAGGGGGATCAATGATGTTCTCTTTTATCCCATGGGCATCAGAATTACCTTCAAAAATCTGTTAAAAAGAAAAAATATCCACGTGGAGTTAATTTAATACAAACACAAGCTTGGATGCTGAAAACCCACTCTTTTATGAAAGTAGTCTTTTTTTACACCATTAGCTGCCATCCACTGTGAGGGAGCACTCTATGCTGCAGGGCAACTTGAAATACTTCATGGTCCCATCTTAGCATATTTGGAAGCACCTGAAGGCCTCAGTTCAAATAAGCAACCCCTTTTAGGCGCTATGTAAGTCTGTAAGAAGACATTAGTAAGGAGGCAAAAGGAGAGGTTGAGAGACAACAGGTTTTCAATTTGGGAGTTGTACCATAGAAACCTCAGAGTAAACTGAAGGGAGCTGAAATTGGTAGGGCTGGAGTGGCTGGGCATAAAATTAACGTCTTACAGGGTATGGCCACACTTATTACACAGGCCTTCTCCAGACAATTCAGACAGTTTAACATTCAACTGTTGTGACAACAGGAAGGGAGGAAGAGAAAGGAGGACCTAGTCTCAAATGAGGTAGGGCCTGATTTTTAGTTCAGCTTCCTGCTTGCTTCAAGAAGCTGACATGGGCTTAGGAAATAAAAGTAGGGAAAGATGCTTGTGAGAAAGCCAGACTCTATACAGTCAAGGTCACAGGGCCAATCTAAACCCCAGTCTAGGATGTTTCTCAAATAATAATTTGTCCTCTGGTCTGAATTTGTTTGGATTGGTAAACGCCCTTTGGAGCCTCAAGCTGTATTATTAAGTCTCTGAATGCTGTAATTTTTTCCACTATCTCTTAACATAAAACTGTCACCTCATTGGATCCGCCAATGATGCTACCTAGGGTTGTCACAACCCCTATGGCACATACAGACCTTTTGTGCTGGAGAGCTGTCTCCTTTGAAGGTGCTCCACTGCCGTTTGTCTTTGCTGTAAACAATAAAGAACTTCTGGATGTACAAGGACTTTAAAAACTGCTTGGCTCCCTGTGTCTGTATTCCAGTTAACAGAACTTGTCTTTGAAAGTCCACCTAGGAACAGCAAACAGTGTTTATAAAGCAAATAATACACAGCAAATACATTTCATTCTTTGGCATCTACACAATAGCTTTGAGCCCTGCATTTTAAAACCCAGAACACTAACACTCTCAGGAGGAATACAAACAGATGGCAAAGTCCAGGTTAATGCTGTCTCTCTCATTTCATTTGTGTATTTATTTGTGTGAGCATTTAACATCAGAGGCCACTTTACAGCATTCAGTACAGCACCACAAAGACACCTCAAAAATATCTGTATCTCCATGCTAGGCAGAGCTATGCTATCCTCATTTTACAAAGAGGCAAAAGGAGTACAGAGAAATTCAAGGCTCACATTTTCATAAGGTGCCTCTACTTTTGGATACCCAGGCAAACTTAGCACATAAAATCAAATCAGCCAGATGTTCCTGTCAGCAGTGAAACTCATTCTTCAGGACATGGCCTCCACATCTCTCCATGCTTTACTGCAGTAGCCTCAGCTTCTCACTACTACATCCCCTATCAAATTCTCTCTCTTCCCAACATTATTTCCAGTTCCACATCAGATCCTCCAGCCTCCTCCCCCTACTTCACCTCTGCTAACTTGCTAGCGTGTCAACTGTTAGCAAGCCAAACATAACAGCCACATGTCGAACTTAACACTAGTTTGAGTCTTTCTTTTCTCTCAACTGCCAATTTTAATGAGATTCATAAGAAATCAACTATCTTCCCTAAATTTGGGTGCAAATTGGCTATCTGGTGCAAAAATGACTGGGATGCAAGAAAAAACGGAAGTGAGGTGACTGAATGATATAGTGCTTGAAGCCATAATTATAAGCTTAATTTCCCTGTGAAGCCAGACTGTGCTATGCCAAGTTGGACACAGAAGCACCCAAAACAAAGAAACACACAACTGTCTGAAGCAACGTTTGAGAGTATTACACTTTAAATGATCACCCAAACATACATACTATTAAGCTGATGGAGAAGGAATAAAAAAAAAAAGCCCTAATGGAAAGAATGACTCCATTTGCCTACAGAACAGCTACAGCCTAAATTGTGAAGGCAAACTGTCCAGTCAATGGGCCTCAACAGCAGTAGGGACTGGGTTACTCCAGGGGAGGTAGACAGTTTATGGTATCACCAATCAAGCTTGCTGCATCTTTTTTCAGTTTTCCTCAGCAGTCTTCTCAGCAAGAAGAGCAGCTTGTCCTTTTAAAACAAGTTGCAGGAAAATCACAACACAGGATTGTACGGCCATGCCCAAGGCTCAATGATAGTTAAGGACATGTTGTACCAACCATACCTGGATCCAAGGGAGTTGATCTTTTCCCATTGTAGTGCTCCAAGCATTGTATGTTCCAGAATTGTTTAATCGGGCTAACTTAGGTTCCCAAGAGTCTAGACAGAAAATACGTATAAAGCAAGAATTTAAAGAGAGGTACTGAAAAAAAAAAAAGGAGGCTGTAACTAGCTACCGATGTTGAGCGCTTCAGTTCTTTTCCAACCTGTCTTCAGAAAAAAAACCCATCCAATAGACTCTAAAACCATAACTGAGTATAATCTGGACATGGTCAGCAACAGAAAGTTAGCCGTTACCCTGCAATGTTTTATAGTTGGCAGAATGGCTTTAAAAAGAACAGCCTTTTTATGTAACATACTGTCTACTGATTTGGAACCCGGGTCTAGGGTTTGCTAAACAAGTTTTGGCCACCAGAGGGATCAGACACAAAATGTGCTCTACTTTCATGGCAGAGAGCTTCCCTCTGCATAAGGAAGTTTCCATGTTAACAACTGATATGAAATACATATGACAACACAGCTTTCAAGCCTTCAAAACACTGTGGTGGGAAATGAAAGAAATGAAATCCACATAAAAATCAGTTTTCAAAAATACCTAATTCATTTATTATTTCGAGGGAAAAGATGTGTGTTCCTGCATGCATATGCAACCTGTATAACTTGATTTGCCACTGTCCATGTAAAATTCTATCAATTTCTCTATCAAATAATCCCACTTTTATACCAGAAGTAAACTTGATAAATTAAAGACACTGTCATTGCTCTGGATGTCAGGTTCCCAAATCTTTCATAACAGATACTTTGTCCTTTCACATCTCATATCACATGCAAATCTCAAAAGCTTTTTGAACAGTTGCTAATTTTCAAGCAGGGAACCCAAAGGACAAAAAGATAAAACTGGATTCATTCCAGGTCATCCAGCAGGCCATGGATGGAGGACTCCCTGACTCTCAGGCTTGTGATACTGACTGTAGATCTGTGACACTGTTAAAATACAATGATGAGGACTACCTAGTACAGCTCACAGTCTCTGCTTGCAGCACTGGAGAGCTTTTTCACCTGAGAAATGATTCATTGCTGAACTGATCTTGTAAGACATATCATGAGATGCAGAAAGAATAAGGAACTGCAATACTTTTCTGGGGATGTTCAGGAGCACGCCTGGACCTTTTCAAGTATGAACTCACCTATACGATGTGAAGCGTCAATTTGCGAATCGAGTATAATTCCACTTGCTAGACCCATTGGAATCCTACACTCTGAAGAAATCACAGTAAGTAAGGTGGTTGTTAAAGAAAAGGAAGGCTATTCCAATATGTATTCTGTTGGCATCTTCTAAGACAACATCATTCAGAACAATTCTTAGTAGTGCTGTAATATCACCACTCTCTTCCCAGAGAAGGTCAAATTTATCCCTGCAGTTTCTCTCAGCAGATTAACCCACTGGTCACTGTGAGGAAACCTCAAATTCAAAGCATGCCAAAGGAATAAAGGTAGCATGCTAAATAATTCAAAACTAGTATGCCAGAGGCTAAAAATTTTTTCTTCTAGAACAAATTTACAGTAACCACTCCACCCCCTCTCAGCAAAAGACCAGAGAATCTGCACTGGATTTTTGCAGAACAATCTCCCAAATTTATTTCTAGTGGTCCTGAAAGGGTAGATATGAGTTTATAGCTTGACTCCCTCAGCCAAAAAACACCTTAGTTCAGTACCTTTCTCTATAACCAAATAGGATGCCTGCAT
>NW_009259680.1:1457300-1485998 GCF_000687185.1 Egretta garzetta
CTAAAAGCCACCAGCCAGGTCGCTGTGGTTTCATTTCAATTGTTCTAAAGGAACCTTGAAAAAAATGGAAGAGAAACATACCAGAAATGTTAGCATTATAAGGTTGATATTAGCAAGGCTGGATGTTAAACCAAAGATGTTCCTATGACTTAATCCAGAAAAATTAAATAACCTGCCACACATTGCAGAGAGAGCAACAAATACCAACACCTCAATCATCTTCTTCCTTAGCAAGCAAGTTCCAGCTGAAGACTGAGATTGGAATTAAGTGGCCAGATCAAAACCTAACCTTTGCTGCTGGTGCGAAGTACAAAACCGTGGATGCCTGTATCTAACAACAGATATCTGCAGATTCAATACAGTGCCGAGCCATGCAATGCACAGCACTATTAAGTTATTACATAGCGTAGTGATGATTAATACTGTGGTGCTGATTATAGTTCTTACTCCTGCTGCCCCAGTGTGTTATTCAAGTAACGCAAAGGATGGATGTAAAGAAGCCAAAAGTAGATGCGGGAGAATCAGATGTATGGGGCCTCCCCTCACTTTCTGCATGCCCCAGGAGGGCCAGGGATTGACCGGGAAGCAGATATGGTTTAGGCTGCACCTCCTAGAAAGCACAATACATGCTTCCTTGTTTTTCATAGAATCATAGAATCGCTTTGGTTGGAAAAGACCTTTAAGATCGAGTCCAACCTTTAACCTAACCCTGCCATCCCACCACTAAATCATGTCCCTAAGCACCTCATCTATCCTTCTTTTAAAAGAGGCCGACCCCCTCCTCACTACAGCCTCCTTTCAGGTAGCTGTAGAGGGTGATCAGGTCTCCCCTCAGCCTCCTCTTCTCCAGACTAAACAGCCCCAGTTCCCTCAGCCATTCCTCGTATGACTTGTGCTCCAGACCCCTCACCAGCTTGGTTGCTCTCCTCTGGACATGCTCCAGCAATGCAACATCCTTCTTGTAGTGAGGGGCCCAAAATTGAACACAGTATTCGAGGTGCGGCCTCACCAGCACCGAGTACAGGGGCACGATGACTTCCCTTGTCCTGCTGGTCACACTATTCCTGATACAGGCCAGGATGCCATTGGCCTTCTTGGCCACCTGGGCACACTGCTGGCTCATATTCAGCCGGCTGTCAACCTAGTTAGTGCAGACATGATAATTCTGGTTCCCATTTAAACAAAAACATACGGAGATGTCATAGTGAAAACCACCACCTTAAAAAGTTTAAATAGTGAATAAACCACCTAGTGTTCACTAAAATAAACTCCTATTATTCCAAGCCAATCCCATTATTTTGATCTTTTTCCTTGTACTGCTGACAGTGATGGGCAAAGGAGTATATCCTGTGGCCTAATAAATGCTTTTAGCCTATTTCCTTTCTCTCTGGACATAAGAATTCTCCTAGGGCTCACATTTGTTCTTTTTCCTCTGTATCACACTCATCTTGACATTATAAAAGTAAACCCTCACCGTGCTGAGCCAGACACAAATAGTCTTTCCCAGCAAACATCAGTGTTATTTCAGTGGTATTGAAGCCTGGGGAAGCATGAACAGGATTGCTGCACTATTGTACACGTCATTTCACAAGAAATTGGTGGCTGACACTATCCTACTGACTTCCTTTTTCCAATACTGACCTTTACTATTGAGCACCTTCCAAAGCCAAGCCCAGCACTATGATCTACCTTGCAGATAGGAAGAGAGAGATGCAATAAAGGAGAGAAACCCGCTCGTGCTCACGTATCTGGTGAGTGGCAAAGAAAGTGCAAAACAGAAGGCAGTGCTGCAGACCACACTGCTATTCATTCTTCATATATATCCCTTCTCACCTGAGAGGACGACATTTGTCCAAGCACTTAGGTTTTTTCTGTAACTTTGCTGCCCTCTAAAACTGGAAATATGAATAATCTTATCTTTATTTCCTCCCCTCCCACAGTGTTAAGCGCGGTGCAAAGGGATGATTTTCCTTCTGATCAAAGGCAAATGAACTGTCAATGCTCTCAAACTCTTTCTTACTGTGCCCAAAGCCAACTTCTGTTCACCTTCACATTGGTACGATGACAACAGACTGCAACCGCCACCCCTTAGAACTTACTCTACTCTGATACTTACCTGGCAGGAGCATGTAGGTACCAAGCTGATGATTTGGCTCTCCTTGCTCTATGAAGGTCTGTCCATGAAAATGAACAACATGAATGTCTTTTGGCCCACCCATATTCAGCAGATGCCATCGGACCAGTTCACCTTCATACATCCTCAAGCCTCGCAAATTGTAGGTAATCCCATTAATGGCTGAAAAAAAAAAAATCATAAGGAAAACCGCTCACAAAACATGTCTCAAAGTGCTAGAGTGCAGTTATTAAAATGAATAAAACATTTAATGAAATAATGCACTTGGGAAATACACCACTTTTTCCAATTCAAAGTGCTACACACTTTATAGTCTATGTACATCAATTCAGAAAATCCAGGGACCTCACCAGAGGATTTGAGCACAGTTCACTTGCAACACGTGGCAGCCAGGAGAACAAGGAGGTGTAAGAAATTAAATGTTAGACGGGAACATCAGGCCCAAAAGAAAGGACAGCTATCCAAATCGTGTTCTGCAGCTTACAGTTCCACAGCTGTACAGTCTCAGCTGACACCTTCAGTTAATAACTGATTTTATAGACCACATCTTCAAAAGGCAGATTCCACTTCTCAGCATGCCTTTTTCAAAAGATGGTCACTTACAGCACACAAGCATCAGATTTTTGACGACAGAAACACACAGTTTCATTACTGACCATTATTTCAAAGAGAAAAAATGGTTGCCTTTGAACAGGCAGCCACTTAACTCTATATGACTAAAATCTCTGTATCCATGAGAGAGGAATATGAAGGGCTGTCCTATGGCTGCTTCAAATTACTCAGTAGTAGTAGAACTACTTGATTTGTCAAATTATTACAATAGTTTTAAATTTCTTGCAAAAAATTTTCAGGGTATGAGCTTCTTACTGAAAAGAGAGTTTTTTGGTTTTCTTCTTTCTTTTTTTAACATATGGAGGGTACATGTATGTGAATGTGAGAGAGCCTTCTGCTGAAAGTTTCAGTCTAATATGTCCTTTCTTCATTTTAATAACAAATTTCCAGTCAATGCTAGTCTTTAAATCTAAAACTGACTTACAGAATGAAGAACAACAAAAAAAAGTTCACATAATTAATATGTAGGATTTATGCATGTTCAAAAGGCACTGTGAACTGGGATAACTCCCTCAATAACTTTCCCTCTGGCCCAATAAATGGAATATTTGGCAAAATGAAATAAGTACCATAGAATTTGTGACACTGCTGTGTTTCTTGGGTCTTCTCAGTACAAGGCCTTCTAGAACGTTTGTCAAAGTACCAGCTTTTCTCTTCATCAAAGACCATAAAGAGTAAGAAAAAGTCT
Organism: Egretta garzetta; assembly: GCF_000687185.1. Classification (NCBI taxonomy): domain Eukaryota; kingdom Metazoa; phylum Chordata; class Aves; order Pelecaniformes; family Ardeidae; genus Egretta; species Egretta garzetta. The sequence goes on from NW_009259680.1 coordinate 1,460,735, forward strand.
CGGGTCGATGTTCTGCTGTTGTTTGACTTACTGAAGGTTCCTTTTTGACAGATCAGTATTGGCCCAATCAAACCAGAGTGAATATCTTTCTCCTAGAAAGTAAAACTTATTAGATGTAAAAGTGGATTTCCCAAAAGATGTCAAAAAACTTTACTTTCTCCTGCTTAGTCTACCAAAGAGTTCCCCAATTTGAATTCTTCCATAGCTTATATCCTCTTTTAACTGAGCATAAGAGATTAAACGTCAAATGGGAACTTCAGGGCCAAAATCAAGGAAAGCTATCCAAAATGTGATCAGGAGCTTACATTTCTACAGCCATACATTTACATTATTTGGAGATATTCAAAACCTGACTGGACGTGGTCCTGGACAATCTACTCTAATTGACCCTGCTCGAGCTGCAGGGGGGGGTGGATGAGATGATCTCTAGTGATCCCTTCCAACATAAATGTTTCTGTGATTCTGTGACCAACCTCAGCAACACTACCACTTCTATTTTGATTTCCTTACCAGATTTAAATCAGAGTAGTAGATCCAGGACCGACAAGCTGCTCCTGACTGCACAGGTCCTGATCTCCTGTTTGCATACCATACGTATATGTAACTATTATTTGGCTGAACTTCATCATCTTCCTTAAACCAAGCACTAGATTCATCATCATAAATGCTTCCCTCAGAGGACTTTTCATAGAAAAGTCCGTGAGCATGGAGAGAATATGGTCTGGATGCCAGATTCTTAAAATGGACCTAAAAAAAAAGAAAAAAGAAATAGATTCTGTTCAGCAAATTCAGGCCTAAACCAAAGTCCACACACAATACGTTCCTGTGACCTCAAACCAGGGTCAAGATTTGTATAATGATTACAGGCTATTTTGTGCTTGCAGGGACAGCTTTTGACACCTCCGTGCAGTCACCCTCTTTGATGCAGGTAGTTAATTAAAAAGTAGAAAGCATGAGTCTAACTCTTGTCTTCCACCGAGTCTAGGTTCCTATGACTTTTACTGCTACCCTTCACACCTGGATATGCTTAGTTACAGCAAGCAGGGAGATGGGGAGTTTCTACCTCTTATGCTTTGCTACACAGTCGTACTGCAGGGCACAAAATAGTAACACCAGACCTCTGTACGTATCACTCTCACCAAAATCAGTGCTTTCTCACTTGTCCCAGAGAAGCATGAGGGTAGGGATATTACATATTTACCTCTCCTTATAGAATGATGCTGCCAAGCTAAAAATAGCCTCTTTCTTTTCTTAGTCCCGTTTTTAAATGTAGCTCAATGCGTTCCTGTTGCACACTACTCCCACTGAAATACACAGAAAGCGCCTAGATCTACTCTCCCCATCTAAGTCCATCCCTGTGTGTTGGAAGACTGGATGAAGAAGGATGAGAGAAGGGGAGCTCTATAGCAATGTGCTTTCTAATGGAAATATACCACTCCATCACCAGGGATATATTTCCTCTCCATCCTTGTTGTTTGTATTAGAACTAACCAATCCATTTACAGCAAAAGTTTCCAGAGGAAAATACACTTTTTGGAGAAAAATATGTGTATATATATATACACATACGTATTAATCTTGAATACAAATTTAGTTAATTTCTTTTAAAAAAATTAAGAAGCTCCCTTTACATATAAAAAGTAATATTTTCAGTGCAATCTAGATTTAAAAAAAATAATTTTTTTTTAATGTGAAACTTAATTCTCATTTTACATTAGACTGATAAGCCAGTGTTTAATCTTGGGAAGTATAAGAAAGAAAAGCAAAGGTGAAATTACTGTCAATAGGAGAGAAAAAGGATGTGTTTCAAAGAAACTTGCTTGTATGTCCACACTGCAATTTCTTAGCTTTGAAAACTGTTTCCTCATTATGATCTTTTAAAAATCTGTGCTATTTTTGGACTCACTGTAAGAATGCCATAAGAATCTTATCTTGCACACATGTTCAAAACATTGACCTACTAGGATAACATCGTCCACTTCAGCCCGGATAACTGGCCCCAGGATGCCAAGGTGTTCTTTATATTCATCTTCATCCTGAAGAGTCGTAAAGGTACTGTCTGTATACCTTTGGAAAATCACCTTATACGTGGTGCCATCTTTACACGTTTTGTCATTCATCATTGTACTGAAAGGAAATCCCCAATTAAAAACCCACAGAGTGAATCAGAAAGAATAGCTTTGATGAAATCTGAGAACTCATACAGTAGGAACATTTCAGAATATAAAGAATAAACACTCAAATAAATGTCAGATGATTCTGAAAATCATGACTTGCAATGTTTAAACAATTTACTTCTACAGTTGTACATGAGATCCTTCAAAGATTTGGTCAGCTACCACTGAAAAACTCCAACTAGTCTCCAAAAACCCACCTGAGCTCTATTCTCCTTTTTTACCATTAGCCTTAATAATATGAATCAGAGCTTAGCTCAGAGTGTAGTGAGACTACCACCTATACCCTACTGTCTCATAGATGTACCTTCTCTGGAAAGCTAACAGAAACACATTTTACATTTGATTATATCTGCATTTTGCATCACAGAGCTGGTAAGAAAAAAATAAGCTTTTAGGCATTCAAACCATTCTTCAGATCTTAAATAGAAGCACCAAAATTATATTATTTTGATAAAACATATTATCATTCCCTATAAACCTTGCCTCATTATCAATTCTGCAAAAACCAGAAACTTAACTGAAGTCATCTAGTAGGAAGAAAGGCTGGTTTTCGGCTCTTCAACAGACTGAGACAGTATATGCCATGGGCTCTCTTAATTGGGCTGGAACTATGCACCTCACACCAGCTGAGGACAAACCTCACTGGGGACATCTAGACAGAGCTCTGAGCATCAGGATTTCTTTATTTTGCAAGTGTACAAAGAAACCGTGGTTTCTGCCATTTTTGCAAGTGCCATTTATATGGACTGAGGTGAGGCAGGAATAAACTTGGAGAATACTGAAAAAATGGGGGGGAAATACCAGTCAAATAAAATGGAAATTCAATTTGAGAAACAATACATGTTTGGAGCTGAATTTTGTATAATGAAAATTTTCTTGCTCTTGCTTTTTGCTGCTTTTGATAAAAACCTGAAGCTGGGGCAGTTTTGGTTTTGTTCATTTCAAGGGCCACAAAGTTCTGCTTTTTCATCAGAAGTGGCAAGGAATATTACACATTTAGGGTGAGTACTGATCCTAATTTGTATGAATTAAGATAATGAATTTTTAGTACAAAGTTTCTCTCAACTCACATATACTCTTTGCTGGGGCATTCCCTCTCAAAATGTAAGGAAACCCCTCAACATTAGGGTTTGTGATCCAGTCACCTTTTGATTTCCCTAGACAATAGGAACAACAATGCAATAATTCACGCAGCTTTATTTTTACTTTAAGTATAAGGCAGTTACCAGTGCGGTTAATCACTTTGCATCTTTCATATATTTTTCAGTACTGCAGCCTCGTGAAGTTGGAAAGTGCTATTATCCCACTTTACAATAGAGAACTGAGACACCAGGACCACTTCTTGTCAACGCTAGAAACTGTGGTTGCATCCTGCCTATAAGAACATTCTGTCCATATTAGATCAGTCAGTCCATTAAATTCCTGGAAAGACTTTGTACAAGGAGGTCTCTATCCTGTCCCTATTACAGAATCCAAGAACCCAAGGAAGAAGTAAAACAGGTCATTGGAGTATAATAAAGCTAACTGGAAATTTGCCTCCTGACCTCTTATAGTGTTTTCTTCAACTTTTGTTTTAAAGAGTGTTTCCAGTGAGTCTACAAAAGGGGGTTAAGAAAAAAAAAAAAAAGTGGGTGGGGGCAAGAGTTCTTAGTTGTGTTGCTCTTGTTTATATTAATCTCTCTCTATGACATTCTAGGGTTGTCCCAGCCTCCCATGGAAAATTCTTAGGGTTCTGCAACTGAAATGTTGGAAATTGCATTGCACATTACAGATGCTCTTAAATTTACCAGCATGTTAATCAACATTCTGCTAGTATGTATCAGAATGGTGTGCAAAATGAAAGCAAATGATTTAGCCAAACCTTTTTTTATATCCTGCATAGTTCCAGCAGACCTCTTCAGCTGCAATATAGTATCTCCTCTCATTCCCTTTGCTGCGCAAATAATGTTCAGCAATGTTGTCTGGGTTGCGTTGTTCGTTAATATTCACTTTTGGGTCTGTCATGTATGGGTCATCAAAGTTCACATAATAGTATTCGTATTCACCACCTGATGTTTCCTCGATGTAAGATCTTTCCATAACATATTCGTAGTCTCCACTTTCTTGGGGGAGCCCAATCATGATCGATGGCTTAAGCTGCCGTGGGGTGAGTGTGTAATTTAGTGACTCTCCATGCCCGGCTCTACTCAGATCCACTGTATGGTTGGCCTCACTTGGTGCCCCTGTGGTGTTAGCGCAACATGGCAGTGTCGTGTGGTTGGTCTCACCCGGAAACACTGTGCGGCCAAACCCTGCCATGGAATTGGTAATTTTTTGGGGCTTTTTACTCCTTGGGCTCAGCAAGTGGGTCATTTTTGGATATTCCTTTTTTTTCCTTCGGATCTTGATGAAGGTTCCAGATGTACTTAAAGTATCATTCTTGTTCCCCTCCTCTCCTTTCAGAGTTGGGTGCATGTGGCTCCCTTTCTGTTTTTCTCCCCTTTGATGTGAGATCCCTCGATACTTCTTCATATGCTTCTTGTTTATGAATGCTGTATCATTTCTGCCATGATGATTTAACTTACCACTAACAGATTTATGTAAATTTGCCTCTAATCCCAGACTCCCCTTTGGAGACACCAAATTCCATTCCTCATTTGTAATTTTAGATGAATATTTCCCAGCCCCCAGCAATGATGCCTCTAGTAAGTTCTTCACTAGTGCAGGGCTGGAATCAGGGCTTATATTGTCTAATGTATGATTTAAAGAAAAAGTGTCTGCTTGTTTATCTTTGGATAGCTTGGGTTCAGAGAGGCTGGTCACATTAGACCCATCTCCTACAATGAGGTCCAAAGCCAGCGTCAAGTTAGCTGCACGCATGGCATTTTCCATCTTGGTTTCCTCCTCTTCCAGTTCCTCATCATAATCATTTGGAAGCTGTCCAGTTTCTGCCACATTTATATCAGATGTGTTCTCTGTATGATGCACAGAATGAGGGGCACTTGTCTTGTCAGAAAATGACACATTTTTATTTCGTACGTGATTTAGAAGGGCATTCATCTTTTGGACAGAGTAAAACTTCATGGTCAGAGAGCTTCGCTTTTTCCTTTTACTCTCACTGTTATAATTTTCCCTTCCTGTGCTTTCCTTCTGACGCTTTTCTGAAAAAAGTTTAGTGTCCTTTCCATCAGCTGGAAGCTCTTCTGCAACATTCATTTGGCCTTCCCCATTGCTTAGCAAGCGTTCATGTGCAGACACGTTACCATGATATATTTCATAATTGCTTTGGCTTCTATTCTCAAATACCAAGTCAGCCTTTCCATCACTTGTGCTAGCTAAAAATAGGTCATCTTCTGCTGTGACTGATGTGTGATTTGGCTGGAATGTTTCAGCCTCGATTGGGGGAAGAGGAGTGATATGAGTTTCTAAGAACTTATAGGTGTTTGTGGATTCACTACTATTTATAACTGTCAGAGTTGAGCCAGACGTGACCTCAGAACTCGTGGCATCAGTGCTTTCATACTGTTCCCAGGCCAGTGCTGTAAGGTTTTGTTTTTCTTCATTGTCTGTTGCCTTCCTTGAGCTTCGGATCGAGTAAAAAGCAGCCAGGTAATCCTGATAATCCGAATCCTCCTTATCTCCTTCTTCTTGCACATCCTCTTCAACTGAGGTGGAAACAGCCTTTTTCTCAGTCTTGGTGTAACTGAAATCCACAACGTCAAACTTGTAATCTTCCTCATAGTCACATCTGGCATCTCTGAATCTCAGCCTCATGCCGTAACTCATCTCTGGGGTGCCCCAGGATGCTAAAAGCCAAACACCTGCAATTGAAATAGAAGTTTTTTTTCTAATATGCAGTAGTTACGAGAGTGGACACTGTCTATCATGTAAGTGGTCAGGGCCAGTTGCTGGGTTTGTTTCTCCAGCACTTGCTATAGCAGAGTGCTAATTCTCATCTGGGATTTCCATGAGCAATGAAAAATAATTAATAAGTGTAAACAAATAAAAGCACATATATATAAATACATCTAAGAGCTGGAGCTCTTCTCCACAGATTAAGCTATATCTAGAACCCAAGTCCAAACATAACCCATGAAAGAGACTGATATGACAAAGAAAGAAACAAACAATATAAAGGATCCTATGTTTAGATCTGAATCTAAGATTGGGAACTTTTGAGATAAAAGTTTAAATTTTGTCCTGTTCTTTGCATTGTATGCATTGCCACACAGATAGAGCGTTCTAAACAGAACAAATACATTCTGAGGCAATGTTGACAAACATGTGGCAAACATAATATTTTAAAATATGATCTTTAAAAGAATAAAGTAATTTGAATTTCCAGTCTGGACACAAAACATTAAACTGCCAATCTGAGGCATCTTAGATTAAGTTAAAGATTTTAATAATTCCTCCAAAACCTAGTCAGAAGGTAAGTTCTCCATTTCAAACTAGGATCTGCAGAGCACAAATTACAATCTATTTCCTTAAACAGCATCAGATCAAGTTCTTTGCTTGTTACAGCTTGCTTTTGGAACTAGCAGAAATGATAGAACACCCAGAATTAACAGAGCTTGAGAAACCCAGCCTTTTTTATTAAGGTTACATACAATTTTTCTGTATTTATGAGAGTTTGAAGTGACCTGCATAGCTTTCGTTATTTCTAAAACCAGCAATTTAACAGAAGAAAACATGCCGTAGATGGAAAGAGCAGATCACATACTAAAATCAAACAAAAGTACAACTTCATTACTGGGAGGTTTCCATAAAGTCTGATGGAGTTTATTGTTCAAGACTAGGGAATCATTAAAAAAACCCCAACACTTAACAATACACTATATTTTTAACTTATAAGGTCTTGATGCTGTGCAACCACCAAATACAAGTTTTGAGGACATAAAGAATTTGTTATTTAAATAGATAAAAGATACAAAAACCCCACTGGCGTTTAAAATAGGATCCGGATACCTAAACCTTGTGGGATTTTAGGATGATCACTAAACACTCATAGCCTTCAATGAGGAATAATCTCTGTCCTTTTGCAGGTAATTCCGTAAGTGTGCCCTACATGGGTTCTGGTGTCTGTCACCTTTTTGAGATACATTATTAATCCTAGTTAGACATCAAGATATATACCGATGGACCAGTGATCCGATTCAGTCAGGCAGACTTTACTGCTGCTAAATGACCACAAGCCTAAGGTGAGGGGCAACCATTTTGTTCAATAATGACTAGCATAATTTGACAGTCTTGGCCCATTTTAGCTAACTCAGGATGGACAAGTATGTGGCAAAATTGGGAATCACACAGTGGAGTTGATACTGGATTGTTTCCAAGGACAATCTTAGAATTGCCTTAAAATGATCATTGCTAACCCCAATACTAATTGTGAAGTGGGAAAAAAAAAACAACAACAAAAAAACCAACAAAAAGACCCTCAGTATAGCATACAGTTACACTGTGTGCTAAGTCTGTGTGGCCAACAAAACTCCATACGCATCAGTTGGACTGGTGAATGATTCAACATTTTTCAGCACTGTCTCCCCTATTTAGGTAAGTTCTTATAGACTGGAGATTAGAAAATGCCTTAGAAGAGCTGTCAGACACTATAGCTTACCACTTACCGACATTGTCCATTTCTACTGTGACTGATTCTCCACTCATTGGGAAAAGGTTCAACACATCTTCATATTTCCCTTGATACAGAAAAGAGTGCCCAGAAAGGCGAACAGAGACAATCTCATCATGAGTGCCAACACTGGAGAAGTGCCACTGAACAACATTATCTTGGCAAAATCCAAGGATTTCACTGCTGTCAGACACATAGCCATTTATTGCTAAAAGGAAAGCAAAATAAAAAACTGGTCTCAATATTTTCAGAGTAAGACTTTTAAAACCTCCTGTTCTTTGACACCAGTCCACTGAACCAGACTCACTTTTGCACCTAGAAAGAGACTGGCACAGGGCTGAAACCACAATTGCCTTGATGGAAATTCCAGCTCTGGACACAGTATTTCTAAGGCAGCAGGGTGCTGTGTCAAAGTTAAATAATCCATGCCTTTGCTTCAGGGTCCACAGCCAGACTGGTCCCTAAAATATTGCATATTTCTGTACAGTGCCACCTGGCATGGTTAGAAGTTCACTGACTCTCTAGAGAATTCCCAGATTGTACTACATCTGAGAACAAGCAAACACTGAATGGTCAGGTTCACATGAGCTTTCATAATATTCAGCTTGATATCCCACTCACTGTGCATTATGTTCGAGTTATAAAACTTGGGATCATCCCTTTTAACACTGGCAGGGTTGCTGCAGTACTCCTTGATGTTATCCTCTATGTACCAGCTCTTGTTTTCATCAAACACAGCAAACATTGCCTGCTGCTCCCCATCTGCCTTTTTCTGAAAGACAATCAACACAGCAGTTATGTTTTATGAGCAGAGACATGTATTAAGGACTCAGTTCTACTATCTTACGTGCTATGTAAGTGATATAAGGTTCACCAGAGTTGTGGTAATTATGATCCAAGGACTAAGTGAAGGGGAGTAGGGGGTCAAGACTTCAAGGTGACAATCCTACTACTGCAACCAACCTGTGGTGGAGCACTGAGCAAGCCACTAGCACTGCTGATACACAGATTGTATATGACTGAGCTCTCTGGAAAGGACCAGCCTCCTGGTTTGACCTGAGCACAAGCTTTTGACATTTTTTTATCCCAAGTGATGCTCAAGTCTTTGCCAAGCAAGATTTCAACAGATGGCAAAGAGAACCACTCTCCCAGAACTCTCCCATGCTGTTTGGGTTGCTCTGGCTTCAGTGAAGCCCAAGATTGTCATACTTCATTGGGTTATATCTGTTACAGAAAGGGACCAGCTCAGATCTAAACGTTTTTAGAGTGTGAAGGTACAATAGCAGCAGCAAAGTTTATTTTCAAGTCTAGAAATAGACTTTCAAGTCAGGCTAACCTTTTGTTGAAATGCTACTCTTGCTAAGAAAATCAGAATATAATTCCTCTACTGCTGTGGACACTTAGAGGACTGTTTCCTCAAGTCATTTCTTCAGGAGCCTATTGGTTTAATTACTCCCTACATGACAGCTCTCAAAAGGGAGCAAAATCAAATTCACTGTAGATCAAATAATATTATTTGAGCAAAATGTGTCTCTAAAAGGTTGCCAAACACGTTACCTGCACACCCTTCTGCGTCAATGCTTCACTTTTACAAATCAGAAGTGGGCCAACCAGTCCAGAGGCTATATCTCTCTCAATATCTACAGCGCTATGATACAGCCTTGTAATACATTGCGCATCCTGTGCAGTGGGTTGGTCCATTTTAGCAATTTCCCATTCATAAGTGTATGTCTTCCCTGGTTCAATTCCTCTACTCTGGGTGCCATTGCCTAAAGAAAAATACAGAACAGTAACAATAAACAGAGCCAGATCTTTATAGAACATCAGGCTGCACCTTTTAATGAAATTGGCGGTTATGCCATTTCAAGCTACCTCTGGATAACTGAAGTTCAGCATGAGCTTTTGTCTCTCTCTAAAAATCTCAAACAAGAACAGAAAACTAAGACACCAAAAAAGGGTATTTGTCTATGTCTTGCAGATAATACCTTGGTTTCTCTATAAGGCAACACAACAGGTCAGCAGAGGCAGAGCAGAGAATTGAGGTCTCCCATTCATGCACACTCCTGGCCACAGCACATCCTTCAAAGCAATGAAACCCTCCACAACAGCTAGTGGTATGCAAAATGTAATTCACAAATTTCTTACCTGTGGGATCCAGAGGATAATCAGCTCCCTCTGCATTCTTTGAAAGTGTCACTCCATGGAAGTAAATGCTGTAGGGTCGACTGGCCTTATTTTTGAATACAATCTATATTGATAAGCAAATGAAAAAAAATTAATTCAGTGTTCAGCAAATCCTTGTCTGAATACATAACAAAGTTTCAACTACAGTAGAATTTGCCTGGTTTCAGCAAGTGCTGGAAAGGCAAAGGGATGTCTTAAATATTGTCTGGTAATATAAATCCACAGTCTAAATGCTGCTGGTACCCTGCTGCTAGGGCCGGCTTTGTAGAGCCCATTGAGTGAAGTTCAGCTTCTTATACCTGGTCTCTGGAAAATCTAAAAAGGAACACTTGTTCTTCCAGCTACTACGCAAATGCTACCTCAGGCGATATGAAGTTATTGACTAAAGTTCTTAAGGACCTTCAATACGGGAAATCAGAAAAAAAGAAACATGCTAAACTCAGAGTCACAGGGTCATGGTGGCAATTAAAGGTCATGAAACTTTGTGATGCATCATTAAGTAGCAACAGAAAGACAATTGGATGTGACAGCAGCACAAGCTTGTAATGCAAATGCTTTGTAGTTTCATTTCATAACTCCATGAAAGTGTGTTTGTTGTAAAATAAAACACAATCATGGAAACTATAGAGGGAATGCTGAAAAATTTAAGCTAAACACTGGCACTTGTGATCATCATAACTTTTAATAGGGACAGTATTTATAACATTAGCTATATTTGACAAAAAACTCAAATCAAACTAGTTCTTCTGTACCTCTGCCAACAGAAAATTATGCTATAGTATAAATAAACTCTGAGTTTATGTTACTTACTTTGACTTTGTCATTGAGTTGTGCTCTGATAATGGGGCCCAAGATTCCAGTTTCCTTAGGACGAGGATTTTCGAGATGTTTAGTGAAGCTAGCATCAGTATATTGTCTAAAAATAGCCTTTTTATACTTTTTACCTATGAGATTTGAAAAGTTGTCCAAATGTTGTGTTTTATAGTGTCTTAAAAATAAAGGAAAAGACAAACGATCAACAAAACTTGAATAGTGGAATCTATCAGAATACAGAACTAGTACTCAAACAACTGGTAGAAACCTCACTGCTTGAAAAAAAATCCAAACCCTAAACTAACCTAATGCTCTTCACCCCAAATTCTAAACTAAATTAGGTAAGAAGCAGCTTGAAACATTACTTGTGTTTCAGTATCACATACAACCAATTAGTATCAGAGTTTACATTCAATTCAATATGGTATACATACAAGAAAGAAACAAACTGAAGCCGCAGCTACATTTTCAAGATAAGATAGCAGAAATCACTATTCTCCTTTTACGAAGGCATAGTTGAACATAGAAAAAATAAACAATTTGCTTACAGCAGCCAAGACTCTAGGAGAGACAGGAACAGATAATCCCAGTCAAGCACCATACAATAAGTAGTGTTGCACTCAGGTTTAAAAATGTTAGAATTGTTAAGGCTGAGAGCAAAACTAAGATAAATACTGGAAAGTAACACAGTTTTTCCTGGTCACTTGTGTTTCAAAAAAGGTTACTGAATAGGGATAAACTCTGTAATTTTGAACAAAGGAGGAAAAATCAGAATGCTGAGGGGGTTAAGTAATGCCATGTAACTACCAGGGGAAGACATAAAAGTTTGCTCCATGCAGTCTAAGAGCAAATAAGAATGGAACCAAATCATACCAAAGAAGTAGGAATACTTAAAGAGTTATGTGAACAGTATATTCTAAGGAGGTATATGAAACTATAATCCTATACAGGGTAGGGAATTTGTCTTGTTCTGCTTAAGTCCTTAAAGGTTCTCATGAACATCGGCTTGTAAAGTCACCAGTACTCTAGCAGTAGGGAACTGACAAACTGCGAATTTAACCTTACAGTGCACTGGCAGCATTGTGTACTATGACCTCTGGTATGTTACAGAATTCCTTCTATTTACCTTAAGTTGAACAAAATAGCCCAATATGCTTACTTATTACGACTTTTACTACATCTACATTGGTGCCATGCAAAGGTCACTTATAGAGAGACCTCTCTTTCTCCCATTGCCTAAACACCTTATTGTACTGAACCTTTAAAAACTTTTATTCTCTAGAAATATTCCCTCCCTTTCCCTTCCTCTTAAGGACGGTTTATTTCAGCAGAATTCATGTAGAAAAGTAATTTAGAAAATAGGCTTGTATGTGACTTAGGGCATTTCCTAAGTCATCGTATTTTGGGATCCCCGTTACGAGGCAAAGGAAGGTGTCCACTTTTGGGCTCCTCAGCAAAGAAAGTCATTGACACACTAGTGAGAGTCCAATGGAGGGCCACCATGGTGATTAGGGAGCTAGAGCACACGACACGGAAGCAAAACCTTGGTTTATTCAGTCATGCGAAGACACAGCTAAGGGAGCATCTCATTTTTATCTTCAACTATCAAATAGGAGATTACAGAGAAAATAGAACCAGACTCTTCTCAGAGTTGCATAGTGAAGAGATGAGACACAATGGACACAAAGTGCAACATGAGGAAGTCTGATCAGATATAAGGAAAAACTTTTTCACTGTGAGGTTGCAAAGGTGCCCAGAGAAGTTGAAGAGTCCCCACCCCTGGAGACAATGAAAACTCAACTGGATAAGGCCCTGTGCAACTGAATCCAATTCTGTTGTTGAATCCAACTTTGCCAGCGTTGCCCCAGAGGTCCTCTCCAACGCGAATTATTCTGTGATTTTATGTTAACATTCCATATTATGTTGACAAAGTATTATTTTACCTGTCGAGGCTGTCTGGAATACTTGGGGCATAATCCCAAGTAACTTCTTCTGCAGCAATGAAATATTCCCAGCTTTTGACCATAAGACGTTCTTTATAGGAGAGACGACTCTTCTTTACCTCTTTATCCCCACAGTCTCTTATAGTGAGGTAACCATGCATTCCAGCTAATTGAGAAGAAACAGTACCATAGCGATTTTCCATTTTATAAACCCTTACCACTTCAACTGCATTTTTAGCTAAGGCTGCTGGCAAGCATTTGTTCATCTGATTGCCATCTTTTCAGGCTTGAAAAGGTTGCATCCATGTAGACTATATATAGGCTGGGAGCCTTCCAAGGAACCCATATAAATCAAGGGGAATACAGAAGCTCTCTCAGTTAGCCCTCTTTGAAAATACCAGCTGAACAGGGAGAAAGCTATTTTTTCCTGTTGGTTTTTTTTTTTTTTCCAAAACATGTCTTCCAGCTCTTGTAAGAAAGACATTTCTCTCATTTTTAAAACAGAATTCTGATCAGTGCTGAGAGAGAGATACCCACTTTCAAATGATGAACAGCAAATATTTTCATGAGATTCAGCGACCATTAGCTGAAAGTGCTCAGTTTCTCAGGGCTAACAGATGGTTCCTTATTAGTTTTATAAAAGCTTATCTGAACAGATCACAGATACTTAGGATGCTGGAGCACTGGTTCACTGTTGCTCTGTGATCTGCACACAGCAGTAAAGCTGCAGATAAGAACGCCTTTTAGTTCATCGTGCACTTCTCATTCCAACAGAATGCCCTGTTCTCCAGTGGTTCCTTAGTGAAATGACAACCATCTGAAACACAGTAACTGAACCATTGCAAAACAGCAGAAGCCATTTTGGACATAAAGAAGAGAAAGACAACTCTACATTTGCCTAGTAAGTAGATGTTTCCTTGCCTTGCAGGTGCTTTTGAACAAGAGAAGATATCAGCCATCTTCCTTCCTCACGCACTGTCATGTTTACAGTGGTTGATGCTCCTCCCACTAGGTTAACAGTAGAAACTCGACGATGTCTTTGCTCCATGGACTGGCCATTGATATGAATGGAGAAAATTTCTGGCTTGGAACTCATTCCTATCAAATGCCAGCTAATGTTGTCATATGCACAAGCCTCTAAATCTGAAAGAGAAATGAGAGTAGTGTTCAGAATACAGGCAAATAATGCAAGTTTCATATGCACACTAGCTCTGATGTGAATCTTTGCTCAGAACAATAAAAGAAAATTTCTGACTTTTGACCAGTGTTTGCAACAAGAGGAAGTTTCAGAAACTTGTAAATGGAACAGATACCAAAATCCTGTAGGTCAGTGGAAGATAGGTGTTTAAATCTTACATGCAAGTGAGAACCTGACTTATAGTGAGCTGGGGAAGAAGGAAGAAAACCAGTAGCCTGTTTTGGAAAGCTGATCAGCTGATCTGTCCTTGGAAGGGGGGTTGGGGGGAGAGTGTGCAAGGCAAGGATCCAAGTTAAATAATGAGGTTGTATCTAGTGACAGTAACTAGCCTATCCAATATTTGTTTAAAAAAAACCCCAAACAACCGCATAAGACAGTCTTTTGTATTTGCTCAATGGACTGGACAGAGATAGGAAAGTAGTTCCTTAGGAGAACAAGGGGAAAACACTAGGAACAGAGCAACTCCATTACCACCTTCCTATTCTTCCCACTTAGTTGTCCGATTTAATGGTAACTGGCTTTCCAATTCCAGGAAGTTCTTCACCTAGTATGTTCTATATGCTGTAAAACCAGCAGTTCATTTAACCACATCACCTTCTCCCCATCAGCTGAGTAAAAATGGGGTTTTTCTTATTTTTTAAAGATAGTAATCCTGTTCTTAGAGCAGAACTCTTCTTAGAAGTAAACTTGTTCTTTTCAGCAATATGGCGTGATTTCCTTTCAGCAGCACAGTTTATCTTTATCTATTTAGTTGCTCACAGACATGTTCTAAAAAAAGGCTGTATCCCATTCCTCCACATTCCTGTTCTCTTGCATAAAAAACAGAGGTAATATTCAGTCTTCATCAATGTTAATTTCATTTCACATAAGCCTAAACAATACCTGGTAATGTTCCATCACTATAGCCATTAATTGTGTACTTCAGTGATGCTGATCTTTGCCAACTCTTGTTTTCATCAAACACTCCAAACATCAGTACATACTCCTTGTTGAAAAGTTTCTGTGACCCATCCTCATTCAGGCTTCCTATGAAGAAGAAACAACAGGTCTTAACTTGAAGCAGAAGTAAAGCATTTTTCACATCACTGTAGTGGCACTAATGTATTTAATGACCTGGCTTACCTGTTAGCATGTACTGGCTGAGCCTGACCAAAACAAGACCTTAAGAATGCTCATAAAGTGATTTTATTTCTGAAAGTACTTTTGGGTTGAGTAACCACGAAATCGAAAGTCTGTGATATCCCAGAGGAGATTAAACAACATACAATGGTTTGCCTCAGACAACTCTGGCAATGTGTTGTAGGGATCTCCTTAATGAATGGGAGCGCCAAACAGCCTTCTGTCCACAATCAGACACTGGCCTCTCTTTTGAGGCTGTGAGGTAAGGAAAACAATGGTGGAAGAGTCACCTGCAGCGTGAACACTGCCTTTTCAAGCACCACACTAAGGCCACCAGCTCTTTTTAAAAGCATAAAACTCAGCAAATAACCTTATATACAAAAGACTTTGACAAATACTGCTGAATTGAGTCGGTTATAAGAAATCACCTAGTTGAGTTTGTGATACAGATGTGATTTCTATCAACAAGCAGCATTCATTCTGGACATGCCACAGAACTGGTGTGCTTTTACTGATTCTTTCTATAGATTAGTCACATCAAAAACTTCCATTTGCTACTTTCAATACATAATTCAGGACTAAAATAGATGTCCCTCCGGACTGCAGGAACTAAAAATTTGGGAACTTGCTGATGATTCTACTTAGGAAGAGACACTGACAGTGGAAGCAGTTATCTTTGATGTAATCCTTTTTATTCATGAGAGGCTACAAAGTCCTGTTTTCCTGCACAAAAGAAGTGTCAGATCAACAGAGGAATTATTCTGTTTGTCACACAAAGAACATTAGTCAGTGCTTTAACTCAAAAGTCCACTTTTTATAACCTTCCCAGGTAATACCACCTAAGCTGCTCTTAACGTGTCAGATTGTGGTGGGTTGATCCAGTCAGCAGCCAAGCACCCACACAGCGACTTCGACGCTTTCCCACCCCCGTCAGGACAGGGGAGAGAACAGGAAGAACAAAAGTGAGGGAACTTGTGGGTTGATAAATATGGTTCAATAGGTGAAGGAAAAAGGGAAAAAAAACCCCAAGCAACATGAAGGAAATCACTCATCTCCCACAAGCAGACTAATGCCCACCCAGTCTCCCAGGAACAGCCACCTTGGAATTCAACACCCCTCATTCACCCTGCACTGCTGCTGGGGAGGTCTGAGCAGGAAAAAGAGAAAGCCTTGACACTGTGCAAGCACTGTTCAGCAACAGCTAAAACGTGGGTGTATTATCAACACTATTTAGCCACAAATCCAAACCACAGCACCGTATGAGCTGCTGTGAAGAAACTTAACTCCATACCAGCCAGACCAAATACACTGGCATGCTACACACCT
Organism: Egretta garzetta; assembly: GCF_000687185.1. NCBI lineage: Eukaryota > Metazoa > Chordata > Aves > Pelecaniformes > Ardeidae > Egretta > Egretta garzetta. The sequence goes on from NW_009259680.1 coordinate 1,477,103, forward strand.
ACCACACGCAGTGGCCAGTCAAAGAAACCCTGTTCAGAAATCTTAAAAGTTTGACTAGTTAGCAGTTTGTCTTTGCTCCAGCTAAAATGTGCTCAAATTGTCTTGAAGGTAGCGGTCAAACCAATCCATCTCAAACTCAAATCCATAAAATGTGCTCAAATTGTCTTGAAGGTAGCGGTCAAACCAATCCATCTCAAACTCAAAAACAACTCAAGGCCACAATATACGCATGAATTTGAGAAGCCTGAGAAGGAAAGCAAGCAGGTAATTCCAAAGCATATGTCCAGATTAACTCCACCAGTATGCCATAAAGTGCACACATACACACAAACACAGAGAAAGAAAACCCAAGAAAATTAGGAAAAGAACGAGTCCTAATACTAAATCCAAAATACTAAAAGGACTGATTCTCAAAAAACATCAGGAGGAACATAATTAATACTAATGTCATTCCTTTGAGGTGGCATGAGTAGGTGTGTTCTGCAATCAAATGGGTATCTATCCTTGAGAAGAATGCCCTTGTACAACCCACAATGAACCAGTTTTATGGTCACTTTCAGGAAAGCTTCAAGGTCCAAGTCCATGCAGTCTATACAAAATGTCTGACTCAAACTGCAGGGAAAAAGAATGAAGATAAGTAACTCACACAGCTTTCACTAAAAGAAGGATATATAACATGGAAAAATTCAGGATTTATAACTTGGAAAAATTTAGGATTTAAGGGACCAGCAAGTAGTTTAAGTAGCTCACACAGTGGTACACTGTTTCAAACTTCCCTCAAATCAGTGGCATATACCTAGCCATTATTTACAAATCCTAAAAGACACCAGTTCATATTAGTGGAGATGGAATCCAATGACTCAAAATGCTAAAATCTCAAGTCCCTGATCACATGCAAAGCAACTTTCAAAAACTTATAATCTGTTCAAATTTGGTCATATTTTCAAATGACTAGCAGAAGACACACTGCTCTGCAATTTCAAACCCTTGTTACAGAAGAGAGTGCACTACAGCCTCTTGATCAGACAGCCTTTAAAAGACAAGGGTTAAACAATTATTTTATTTTCTGTGTTATTCTCTGGAATGGCTGAACCATTTTGAATGAAGCTTTAAAAAAATATTTATTCTAAGAAGGAAATTTGAGGTCATATATTTAGCAGTTAAGCAACTGAAAATGCAACCAGTACAGGCAAATGCACGTATCTACAGTGCACTCTGTTCATCCTATAATTATAGGATGGATCTGCATGAAAGCTGGCATTTAAAAACTTTAAAAGAAAGATGTTGAAAACCATTTACTTTACACTGATGTGAAAAGAAAAATAACATGCCTTCCTTCATTATCACACAACCTTAACTTTACTATAAAGAAATGGAACTATATTACCTTATAGTAGTCTTAAAGCACTTCATTACCTTTTTTACAGATAAGCAGTGCTCCAATCAGGCCAGAGTTAAAATCCATTGCCATGTTCTCATGAGAATAATATGCATAAGTAAGACAAGGAAGGTCAGCTTCTTTTGGACCAACTTCTTCTGTTATATCCCACACATATGTGTAGACCTGGCCTGGAAGTACAGCATCATCTTGTTTTTCTGCAAATAATGTTCTGTCATCATACAGGGAGCCTGCCAAGAAAAGAGTCAGTAGGGTGGCATGAAGACAAAGAGCAATTAAAGCACCTGGAATGTCCTCCTGCAATCAATTCCAAAAGCTTGGTTTGTTTCTTGCCTATATAATACTTCAGTTTCAAAGAGATTAATTCATGATTCCACCCACATTGTGGGAAGTAGCATAGGGGAGAGTAGCTATTCCACCATCCTGTTTCTTACAGAGTAAAGATTTCCTAGAACTGTCATCACTGCCAAACGGTGGGGCTCTTCATCAGTCTGACTAGGGTTAGGATGGCGTGAAGCTTCAGCCCCTGCCCACTGATACTCTGTGGAGGAATACTACCCACTTTGTCAACTTTCTCTCATAAAGCCATTGCGCAGGCTAGCATTGCCTTGCTGCCTAAGACCTTTTGTGCACTGCATATCCAAATGGTGGTAATGGCTCATATCTATGCCTACCATATCCAACAAATGTGCAATATGACAAAGGAGAGCTAGAGAATCAAAATCCTAGGTGCCAAAGGCGCATTAATAAGATAGTCAAACTGAACTGCCTATGACTTCCAGTAACATGTTCTGTTCAACTCCATGAGATGGCATTGCAAAACTCTTTTTGTACCAACACAACAAACAAAACCTTGAATAAATTTGTAAACTGCAGGTCAGAACTCTGGCTCAGTACCCAGGGTGGGGCAATCCAAGAAGCACAGGCATCAAACTCACTCTGTGCTAGTGCAGACATTTAACTGTCCGTTTGGTCACAGTTTATGATCTCTTTTTGCTAGTCTCATGAGGGTTCCAGGAGCAAAAGACCACAAAGCTGAGCATGAAATACTGAGTATCAGAACAACATGATCAGCACTGTAAACTGCCTTTACCAATAAACCCTTGACGTACACTATTGCAAGGGATTTGGAAAAGTTTTAAGACCTGTATTTAAGAGTTTACATGTCCTGAAATAGAATATTTTGCAGTTATATGGGGGTTAAACCGGATGACCTCCAGAGCTGCCTTCCAACCTCAACCACTCTGTGATTCTGTGAAATGGTATTAGCACACAGGTCAGGAGACTGTGCATGAAAAGAGCTAACAACGGGTGTGAAGTTTTAATCCAGTATCCACAGATACTTCTGTTACTCATACCCTCAAACATTGGTTTGGGCCCTTCTCAATATTTCATGCAGTAGTCTACAAATAAATGAACAAAACATGGACTTTTCATAGTATTTACCTTCTGCATTTTTTTTGTAAACTATGCCCTGGGGATGCATACTGACTGGCTTGTCAGCCATATTCTTAAGGTGAACTACTAAAGTATCTCCCACTTCAGCACGCAGAGTTGGTCCCAGAAGTCCTGTAGTTATTCAAGATAAAGAGAGAAGAAAATGTTAGCAAAACAGTATGTTTAGTGAAATTAAGAGTTCTCTCTCCCCATTAAGGAATGTGAGCTCTCAAAGTAATTTCTCAAAGAGAATGTAATACACCTGGAGTGAAGATCTACCCGTAAAAAGGCATGTGGGGATTTAAAACCTGCAGCTCATCGTCAGAAATGTTATAAGTTGTATATTTGGCAACTAGCACTTAAAAATCATAGGAAAATGGCAGATTTGGGGGGGAGAGTTATGTCCAGATTCAGAAAATTTATCAAAAGGTTCGTTGTTGAAGTTCATTGAGAATTTCTAGGAATCCTTCACATACAATTTAATTAAATAGTTTTAGGAAGGCGGACATTTTATAGTTTAAGAGTTTAGAGAAAGGCATTCAAGCACATTTCTTTGAGTAACACTTTCAATGCCAGAAGTCACAGAATAAAAAGATCTTTCAATCCTGAAATATTATCTAAAGAAATAATCAGTTTCATATCACAAATTTCTTGAGGCATAGCCTGCAAAAGGTTTCAAGAAGGGCTTGTATCCCTACTCCCTATGTTGCAAAAATAAGTGATGGAAGAAACCTGCTAAGACAACCTTTGGCTTGTTAGTCTCTTTCCTCGTAAACTATTTTGTAAATTTCTCTCTCTGAAAAGAAAGGAGGATTTTTGGAAAACAGAGAACCAACAAAACTGAAAGGAATCAGATCATAGTCTAGACCTTTCAGGGCAACTTGTAACAATTTTGTATCACCAAACTCACACATTTACTTTGATATCTAAATCTGAACATCTAACATCTGAAGTTATTTTATCTATTAATATGAAGCACAGACAGACTATATAAGTACTCTGCATAGATGTCTGAACACGAGTACCATACTTATGTATGGCATAAGTACGAGAACTTGCCTCCATCCGTTTAGAGTGTCTTCAAGCAGTAGCAGACACAAAGGCAAGGGGACATCTTTCACACCCAACTTCATAGTTTTTCTTTTCCTTTCCACTGATCTATCAGAAACATATTTAGCCTCAGGCTCCTTTCACGTTAATTTATAGTGTCACCACTGTGAATGTACAAGTCTAAATGTGTATGGGAAGTCTCATCACATGCTGAAAACTAAGGGAACAACTTTGTACCATGCAATTTATTTGCAGATAGCACTGAGCTCCAGCCTCTGAAAATCCAACCTCTCTGTAGCCTTTGAAAGCCTAGTGCACTGTAGAGACCTCATCCCCTGTGCCTATTTGGTTTATATGCAAAACAACAGACACAAAAATACAAGCTTGCTTAGCTTGTTACTGGCTTTATAACCAGCAACAAAAATACTCAGAACATTTCCTTCCTGTTTACCTGCAAATATATTTGCTGGCTTTTCTTTTTTAAAATCCACTTCATATTCTCTGTAAGAAATTTTCTTAAACACGGGATCTGAATGTTCCAATCTGAAATCAAAAGAGTTAAAAAAAAAAAGTTAAAAGGACAAAGATTCCCAGAGATGCCATTGCTGTTTAACGGATATCTCTCAAAATGAATTCTGGAACTACATTTAATCATTTGCATATTTTGCTGAAATCAAGACACACAGTCCAAGTCTGTGTCTTCCCCTCTCCCTCTCCCTCTGTTGAATCTGTGACATTCCTGATCTAGGCCATTTCCTATTAGACATTCAATTACAGTACCTAGCACAGTTTACACCTGATTTTGCTGGTGATTTCTATAGTCCTTTTGATTCTGTGAAGATGATGTCTTGGTTTTGTCCATTTAAAGACACAGAGGAGGATGTCTTACCCATACTTAACCTAGAAAGCATCTGACAAAACACAGGGAAACAAACCTGAATTTCTCTTTACTCAGCTCCAAGCCTGAACTTTAAGACTCACCACAAGGATTCTACAACAGCATTAACAGCAAGCTCCTGTAGCACCAATGACCTTGGAGGCAAGCATAAAACTGTTCCCTGACAACAACTAAGGATCTCACAGCAAGTCAGAAAATTGCTTTCTGAGAAACACTGCAAGTGTCCTTAGTCTTGCTGTGTAAATGCATCTGGCACCCAGTAGACCACACAATGTTTTCTTAGAAAACATTTAGGCAAACAGAAGGAAACCAGCCCACGACACTTCTGGAATGGAAATAATGACGAGAAGAGGGCTGGAGGGATCACAGCCTGTATTTAGTTTCACATTTATAGGTTGATTTCTTACAGTATGTATGTATGATGACTGGTTCCAACAGTAACTCCACTTGCTTTTTTTGTAATACCCTTAAAGGCACATTTGATAGCGGGGAGCTGATGAATTGCTCAAGCATAGAAAGGCTAGGCAGAGATAACACAGTGAGCTTGCTTCAGTGACATCCAGGGTCCATAAGGGGGAGACCTCTTTTAGTAGACATCTTTTGTCAATCCCTCCGCGGCGCTCTCTCACAACAGAAGAGTCAAGCAGAAGCAGTTCATGTTTCATTCCCCTTTCTTTAAAGTCACTGATAAAATTTTGTTTCACTCTTTAAGAGGAAGTATCTGATCCATAACCTTCATTGACAAGTGCTGCCCTAATGTGGCAATATTCAATGGAATATGCACATAAGACTATGGGATGGAAGAGGAAATTTATCATCGCCAATTGTATAAGCTAGAAGGAGCAAAATACGTAGCTTACTAACACTTCCGAAATCTCAGGCTAGGCAAGAAGGACTAGTTACATAACTTTCAGGAATGGCAGCAGCAATGCTGCATGCACAGACAATACATTTTCACTTTGCTCTGAAATGTCTTGTAAATATCAATTGTATATGGTAACAAATAAATATCTACGACAATAAGATGACTAACCATCAGAGAAGTTAAGCATCTTTTTCCAGCCTGTAAGATTGGAAAATTAAGGAAACAGTGCAGGAAGAACCCATTTTCTTTTCAGCCTCTCTTCAGTTATTTAGAACCCAACGCAGAAAAGTATCAGATTCTTACACTGTATTTAGACATCCAGCTTCTACTGAAATCAGAGCAAGTAACATACCCAAATGCCTTTAAGATCCAAGCCGTTAGCTCTTCCTTAGTGAGTATCTTTGTGGGGTTTTGTTTTGGTTTTGAGTTAAATTTCTATAAGCTCTACAAAGTTCAGACCCATTCGGGACGTGACTTGCTCTAAATACTTATGCGAGATATCTCAATAGGCACTGCATATGAAAAACTCCTAGCTAATCACAGAGTATTTCCACTGAGGTTTGAGGCAGTCTGTGGGTCCCTACTGCATGAAAACAATCTATCAACAATGTGATGGTTTAACAAAATAGCAGTTGATGCTTAGATGGATGCATCCAGTGCAGACAAGAATGAAGTTCTAACTATGAAATTCACATGCCCAGGTCAATACTTAAATGGCATTTGGCTTCATATTCCTACATTTAAATCCCGTTTTCTTCCATCTTGCCAGTTTGACATTATGGTTACCCAGTTGTATTAAACTCCCAACAGGAGTTTTAGAAATCACAGAAACCTTGTTTTAATTAGTCTTGAAAAAAAAGAATAGTTAGAAAACCTAAATCTGAATGAGAAATGTCCTTTCCATAACATCCAGAAATGCAATACAGGTTTAAAATCACAAGCAAAAAAAAGAAAACAAGCAATACACCAATATAAAAAAATGCAGTAGTATCCAAATATACCCTTGAATGTAGGAGTAATTTGTACCATTTCATGCCACTTCATGAACAAATAAAAGCTGTGTGTATGTCTATAAATATATGGTAACTATAGTAAACACAGCATAAGAATTCTAAATTATGTCCAAATCTTGTCATCTGTAGCATTGCACTTGCAGTGTTTATAATCCTAAGGCTAACAGTGGTAATGCAAAGAAGATATTTTATATGCTTGACTGGTGTATTCATGTAGGCTGGCCATTCTGCAATGTTATCTGAAAAAAAGTTATTTTATCTGATCTTATGTTATCTGAAATTAGTATTTTCACTTATAAAGTATAGCAATGCTTGATCTTACAACCTTTACTCGGCAGAACTCAGGATGGACATTTCACAAAAACTACTGAACAACTCAGAAACAACATAGCTAGTTCCAAAGTTCATCAGGCTCTGATTTAAGTGAAAGTGATAGCATCCAAGCTGGAACACATTTATTCCTTCAGCAAATTCTAAAGTCTAAGTTTTTGAAATCTTAGCAAACCACAGCTCAACTTAACATTGCTCAAAACCTACACCTAAAATAATTACATTAAAAACAAACAAACAACAAACATCAACCCACACAGAAGATGATAAAAGCAAGCCCTGGAACACACTTAACAAAAGTTCTCTGAAAACATAAGAATAATTCTATTCACTAATGAAGTAAATAAAAAGAAGCTTTTAATGCTTCACTGGCTCCAGTTCAGATCATGGTATTTAAAAGTCACAGAAGTTCCTCCGAAGTCAACAGATCAGGCTCTAAAGTCCTCCTAGCTCTAAAACTCCACAGAAGACGGGAGACATAAACCACTTTCAGTCACAAGAAAGGACTAGTTTCATCCTTCTTATCCTGTACTTGGTTACCTGGACTTTTCCTCAGGTTCCGGTTTGTAGGTCCAGCTAGTGACCTGGGCAGCGATATAGTGCTCCCTGACCTTCATAGCTCCCACCACATGCTTCTCTACGTCTGGCCACCATGAACCAAGCAGAAGCAAGAGAAACAGATGCATGCAGTGGAGTGTCATGGTATGGCTGATGTTGTTCTGGAAGTCGAGGCAGAAGCTGCTGCTTTTATTGCTGTTGCTGCTTCTAACTTCCCCTCAGAAATGAAATAATTGTGATGCAAGAGGGTAACAGCATTTGCTATGCTCAGGTCATTGCTCTTCACCTCCTCCTCCCCTTACTGACAGGGATCCAACAGAGATAAAAAACTGTTTAAACTACCTTCCTCCCCCTCCTCCACACCATCTTCACTGAGAGACAAGCACCAAGGAGAAGCAGCTTCAGCCCCACTACAAACTGTGGTTGGGTCATTGTCTACTGAAGCAGCAGGATATCAGAGGCAGAAAACAATTATTTAGATTACTTACAATTACAGGATGTTTGACTTGCATGGTTAGGAAGAAGGGGGGCATATTTTCTATCTTCCCAGAAAACAGAAACCCAGCACACGTCTGGCACTGATGGAAATTTCCCAGTTAGGTGCTACGTCTCCCAAGAAATTATTTCCAGATAGAAAGCAAAATGCTAAGGGATTAGGTGGACTAGAAGTGGATGCGGAGCTAAATCTAGTTCAGATCACCATACTCTGCAGACTCATAATAGTAAGCTAGTAACCTTTCCAAACACGTTGTCAGCTTCAGTTTGGTTCCCACTATGCTCTCAAGTATCTCAGCTAATGGATAACAAACGGGCTTCTCAGTGGCAGCTAACAGCTCAGCCTGAAGGATCTGTTGATATTTATCTAAAAAGAAATTATTAGGAAAATACCTTTTGATAAGCTAAGTATCAATGACAACTATATAAAAAAAAAAATGTTTCCCTGCTTTGCCAGTGCAGAGAAGTTTGTCAAAACAGCAAGAAAATTGTTGTGTTTCCAGTACACTGGGTTTACTGGAAAAAGACAAATCCCTAATTATTTTTTTCACGGATAGAAGATCACAACAACTTTTTCAATAATGTTTTCCTAAGGTTTAAATGAAAAAATTACCTAAAAACCCAAATCAAAATAATTCCACCCCAGATCCAGACAAAAATAAGGACAACATTTCCTCAGACTACTTCAAAAGAAAACCTGATCAATCCTAGGTTTGATATATTGTTCAACAGCAGAATAGATTAACTGGCAGTTTGGTTAAATCTATCCAAACTACATGGTACCTTAGGGCATTAGAAGAGATAGGGAAGATGGGGGGGGGGGGGGGGGGGAGAGCAACACCACGAAAAAA
>NW_009259680.1:1486141-1489252 GCF_000687185.1 Egretta garzetta
AAAGACTACCATCAATAGACAAATGCTCCCTACCAAACTTCAGGATAGTTTGGTGCCTAAACCTGAAAACAACTGTGATCACTCGGACAGCATAAGACTACAGACATCATGGAACAGTTTCAAGGCAGCAAACTGAACCTAATTACCTCCTACTGCGTTTGCATGGAGTTAATCACTTATTCCCATGAGCCACTTTGACACATACCTTATGTATGAAAGGATTAAAAACCCATAATCCAGCAACAATTAAGTTGGACCAGTATGTATGCACCAATATTGAAGAAAAAATCTCAGGTAAACACAGTCCAATAGTATTTAATTACTAATTAATTGTTGTTTTGATTAAAGAACTCACCATAATCCTTAGTAAACTACTTCAAGAATTTTTAAGTAAAAAGTTATAATACTTGTCTCATTTCTACTCTGGTCCCAATCTCATCTCTGGCTCAGGATCTATTTCAATGCTGATGCTTAACAGTTCGATAGTTGGTGTGAAAATCCCTATTAATTTAGATTTTATGAAAGAAATCTCTGGGCAGATGGACAATTCCTTCCTTTGATCCAGAACTGATGGGAAGCAGCTGGTGCTGAAGAGCCTGGCACATTCTGTCAAACCTAAACCATCTTCACTTTTAAGTTAGCTTGTCTCATCTCCAGGTCTTCACCATTCACACAGAAGTGCACAGAAAGTACCGTGCATTTTTATCAGAGCAGAAACTGATTCCTGTTTGAGCCCAATCTTCACCCACTGGACTTTACAAAGCTGTTCCTGAAGTTCTTTCCCATACAGGGATTAGAAGGCCTTCTTGTATTCTTATGTGAGGAGATGAAACTAAACTACACTTTAAACAAGTCTTCCTGCTATTCTGTTTAATGAACCGAGTGTTTGAATTTACATTATAGGTTTCTAATACCTAATTCTTCCCTGTAATTAAAGCTAAAATATTGCAGGCTAAAAATTAATACCTAGAATACCTGCTTATAACCCCTTGCTTTGTGACTCTGAGCTGGGGATCATCAAAGCTGACATCAATTAGTTACTTCTCTTTTATACATTTTGATGAATTTGGGGGTTGTGTTTTTCAAATTTCTTAGCCAATGAATTGTGTAGTACCAATCAAATGGTAAAAGGAATTAAAAATGCATTACATCAGTGAAATTACCTTTACAAGGGTGGCTGACAATACTGATAGTTTTAAAGAATAATATCAAATTAGACCAGATATACTTTCCATTAAGCTACACTGATTTGCACGTATTACCCTTTTTTAATCCTTTAAGAACGAGAAGTCCAATATTGGCTACTCCTGTATTTTCTCTTCTTCCCACACCTCTTAGGATCAATGTAAGATTGAGCCGCCTGAAATTACCTGGGTCAGACTGATTTTTTTTTTTTATTTTTATTTTCTTTAAGTCGTTGCATAACATTTTCTCCTCTAGGCTTTTGGAAGTTTCACAGTGTTCTGAAAATCATTATTAATAATCCAAAGACCTTGTTCCCTTTCACCTGACCATTAATGTCTAATATCTGCAATTAAATCCTCTGTCTGACATGGTGAAAGTCTAATACATACACATCATTTTTTTAGTTAGTATTGGTTGCCTGCAAGCTATTACTATTAGTTATGACAAGTGACTACAGAATACATTCTTCAGGCTGAAGTCTTCCAAGACCACGCAACTATATTGGCTATTCATATACACAGCCATAATCTTAGCTTCTTCTACTTCACAACACTGCATATGCAGCAAACTTCGTATTTTATCTTCATTGCTTACCCTCATGTTCAATGTAATTTACATTTGGTCACCAGCAACATCAAAAGATCTTGTGGGCAAAAGCCACACATGGAGGAGCACAGGCCTAGTCCATACTGGCAAAATAATCTCTGCAGCATAATAAACAATGTACTAAGCAGTACCTTTGGGATGTACCAATAGTGAAATGCCAAATGAAAAGAAAGCATGAAAAGGGAAGGATAAGCAATACTTTTTAACACTAAAAGCAGGTCTGTATTTTCTAACTGGGGAAGATTACTGTCTGTTCTGACACCCAGTAATTATGGTCCTGATTCTTGTTAAGCTACATGTGAAAACATACTAAGAGTATACTCACAGTACTGCTCTAAAGCTGACCTTTAAAACTAACTGGGATTGCCAGTTTTTCACACAGAATAGCCTAGGCTGAGTCTGAGCAATCAAGAACAGGTAACTCTTTAAAAGAGCTGTAAAGTGGTGATTTGTGTCTTTCTGCAAATTATAGATTAGGACCCACCATAAACGTGGTTCTACTTCATCACAAACACTATCTTAAGTGTTAGCAGGCGGACATATCCTGATGGCTGCTGTCAGTTTTAACAATCGTATTGTAGTGACTGAGAGGGAGCTAGTATAGAGAAGAAAAAGGTGTAAAACAATTACCGAATTGGTCGGTAATAATGCCCTAACATAGCGCGCTCTCTCATTCAAACACACAAATCGATGCACAATGGTCCAGCAAGCGTACTTTGTTTAGTGCGGGGTGAAAGGATTTCATGGGCAAACAAGGAGTTAATTATTGATCAGCAGTGAACCCATGATTCTGAATGTAGGTAAAAAGAGGGCGCACTTACCAAATCTGCCAGGCACAACATGGAACAGAAGCCATCAGATAAGTATCTTCACTTCTGGAAGAAGGTACTAAAGCCAAGAAAGGTTAATCTATGAAACGGCTTATTTTAGAAGTCTAAAATAGATGTATGATGTCAAAAACCACATAAGCAGGCAAAAAGAAAAGCTGGCAGAGAAACTTAGGCTTTCTTTCAGACAACAACGTATTCAAAAGGAATATGAATAAGTGTTTTGTATTTGATGGCAGCTCATATAAGAACACATTCTGCATAACTGTTAAAGGCAGGCCATGTAACTTGGGTGGTCATACACACACTACAAGGCAGAAAGAATGTAGAACAGCATTTTAGACTGGTCTGGTGCTAAAGTCTTTAGAAGGTACATAATCATGGTGATTTAAACCTAAGTACAGTCACATGTTTTAAACCTGTATTTTTCCTCAGGAGAAAAACAAGTGTCCTTGATTAGAATAGAATTGGATGTTTCTCCAGTCAATGTGTC
>NW_009259680.1:1489271-1502148 GCF_000687185.1 Egretta garzetta
AAACAGTTTCAGAGAAAAAGAAATATGTGAATTTTCTAAATATTGTAAAATCTCAGTGCTTAACAAATTTGTCTAAGACCACTGGCTTTTGGTCTGAAAAAAAATTAATTTTAAGGAACAAAAAGAGAAGAGGATACTTCCTCTTCAAAAGCTTCCTCTCTTCAAAAACTACATTGATAACATCCGACTCAAAATTTTGGACTGACCCAAAAGTAGCCTTTTTTTTTTTCTTTTTTTCCTCTGTGTAAGTTTTGCCAGAAAATTTTCAGTTTGGCTCCACAGAGAATTTTGCTCCAACTCTAAACTACGCTCATTTAGAGCATATTATCATTTGTCTTCTTTACTAAGAGATTTCTTTATTTGCCCAGGCTTGCAACTGATACACCGAAGCAGACCAGCTGCCCCCATGCTAAGGCAGTCTAGCAGCATATTCAACTTGGCTTTCTTTCTGTAGAGAATGGAAGTAGCAAAGAATACCAGTGCCCACAGCATGATGTTAACCAGGTGGTATAGGATTGCAGGAGATTGCAACTAGGAAGATTTGCATCTTTTTATCATAAATCCTTGTTAGAACTGAAAGTGGACTATCAAAACAAGACAGCCTCTTACCAAGATGTACACATACCTACTTCCAACAATAGGTACAATCCTTCGGATGAATAAACTTTTTCTTCTCTCATATGGTTGCATTTTCTACATCCAGGTATCTTTTTTTTTTTTTTTTTAAGTAGATTTAGAACAATTCTCACAAGTTACTAGCAGAGAAGGCTATTTTCCAATCAGAAAGCAGATAGGTATGTTTCAGGAAGAAACATTAACTCGGTAAGCTTTTAGCGTAAGATGACGCTAAATTACTTCTGTCCCTATGGACTCTACAACACCCAGACAAATTCAAGGCATTCTAGTTCCCTAGCAATGGATCAGGCTGTTTGTTAGCAAGCTCATTAAACAAGCAGCACTTTCCCACACCTAAAAATGCATCTGGAGAAGGACAAGGTTGAAGTTGCCCTCATTCTTTAATGCTATTTACACCCTTCATTATTTATACTCTAGACTTTGATTAGACTTTTAGAAGACTGAATGCAGAAGTGCACTTCCCAGGTACTGCTTGGAAGTTACTGCTTTGATTTTTTTTCTTCCATGTTCATTTTTTATTGGAAACAAGTCTTTTTTGTATTTTAAAAGTATTTCATATAAATTGAGGACTAGGCATCTTGACAATAGAGCTTGTGATGGTCACTATTTCAAATCTCTCTGAGATTATTCCCTGTGCATAACTTCAGTGGTTAGGTTCAGATTCAGTGGAATCAAAATTTCACCTACATCTTCACTGCATTCAGCACCTGTAAACTACAACGTACTCCAAGATCAAGAGACAGATATCTAGAAGGCAAGTAAAGAGCCACAAGAACTGTAAGATGTGCAGTAGGAAAGGGACTCTGGCAGAGCAGGACTTCTCAGAAGCTATTCTGATGTAGAGGGAAAATTCAGACAACGAGTGACTGTATAGGATTTGCCAGAAGCTATTCCTGAGGTTACTATGTTTGCATATGTTTATAGCAGTTCCTACAGCAGCAGCAATACTCACTTCTAAGAGGAATTTCTAATACTAGTCCCAAACAGAAGAGGAGGATTAATGTACAATACAACTGCTGCAAGTGTACCCAGGTCAAATTTGTTGCTCAGGTACAGCCACTTTGATTTCCAGCCAAGCAGAGCACCACATTATCGCCAAGCACCAGGTTTAGCAATACTAGGTATTTCTGTGCTACAAATACCATAAGACATTAAATATCATGGTGCTGATGGAAGCCATTGGCAAGTTCTCTTCAGTTCTGCTCTACCTCTGTTTTTCTGCTACGGTCAGAGAAAAAGGCCTTCATCAGTTTATACTTAAAAAAAAAAAATCATGCCACTTGCATCTTTCAATAGCCTGACAAAGAAAAATGTGTTAATTGTTAACTCAACATACTGGAAACCAGTAAAAGGCAGCCACATTCCTAAAGGAATAGTCACCATCTAGAGAGAAGGATGTTTCAAAATATTCTGATAGAGCAAAGAAAAAAACCCAAACATCACTGCTGGGTTTTTTTTGGTTTTTGTTTTTTGTTTTTTTTTAAAGTCATGCTCCCCTCTTGAGGACCCTCCAAAACCCCCTATTTGTTGGGTGGAAGACAGCTACTTCCTTTATTACCAAAATACCCAAACATCTTATGGGGAAAATCCTATGGCATGACTCAGTGGGTGTGGTTAAGTTCTAAGTTTTAACAGGTTTCAGCTAACATTACTCTTCATTTATGCAGACATTGCTTAAGATACTGTCCAAGAAAGAGGAAGTGAAAACAGATATCAGAAGAGGAAAGCCAATTTAAGCATAGTACACAGAACTTGACTACAGGCTCTCATGTAAATAACAGCATGGTACAGACGACAGCCAAGACAGGGACCAGTTGTACCAAGACATTGAGGTGCTGGTGCGCATCCGAAGGGCAACTAAGATGGTGAAGGGTCTGGAGCACAAGTCTGATGAGGAGCAGCTGAGGGAACTGAGGCTGTTCAGCCTGGAGAAAAGGAGGCTGAGGGGGGACCTTATCGCTCTCTACTACCACTCTCTACTACTACCTGAAAGGGGTTGTAGCAAGGCAGGCGTCGGTCTCTTCTCCCAGGTAAGAAGTGATAGGAAACAGCCTCAAGTTGTGCCAGGGGAGGTTTAGATTGGATTTTATGAAAAAATTCTTCACTGAAAAGGTTGCCAAGCATTGGAACGGGCTGCCCAAGAAAATGGTTGAGTCACCACACCTGGAGGTATTAAAAAGACAGGCAGATGTGGTGCTTAGGGACACAGCTTAGTGGCAGACTTGGCAGTGCTAGGTTAACAGTTGAACTTGATGATCTTTAAGGTCTTTTCCAACCTAAACAATTCTATGATATGACACAGACCAACCTTCCTACCCAACTGTAAATTCAGTCAGTTGCAGATACCCAACTTCAGATTACCTTGCAGAATGCAAGTTGGATGTTTGGGAGACAAAGATGCTGTCTTGAGAGATAAACAGAAAAAATCCCACCTCTTCGTGCAATGTCTGTATAGGAATGAAAGTGATTTATTTATATTACACACAAAGATTTTTATTAAAAAGGCTGGTAATGGAACATTTTATTTTAATGCATCAACCTGATAAAAGGTTAGTTACAGAAATTGTGTATAATGTTGTGTTAAGTCACATGGATGGGTTATTTAAAAAAAAGATTTGATAATTAGAGGAGGACATCTCTCATTTTAGTTACATCGTAAAGTGCCTCGTGTAGTCATATTCTATCGTTGGAATGACCGCCTGTACAAATTTCAAGAAAATAAGAAGGTACCTGTGTTTCTTGTTAAAGAAAACGTGCAATAGCTAGAAAACCTGTAAAACAAAGCAGAAGTCACATTCAATGGTCTGCTCAACAGTACTTCTTGTTAATAGGAAAATAACACCCAGCAATTACACAGTTAGAGACTGGAAAATTAATACAGCAGAACTCTGGTAATGGCATCTGATGACTGCCCTAACACACAGACCTTCTTGTTTTAAGTTAAAGCAGGGAACCCGGAATTATTTTCAATACATCTTACAAACACCACACAAACATTTCCAATCCCATTTATATACTTAATATTAGTTATTAACAAGTGCCAAGGTGAATTGCACCTGGCAAGGCTAATCCCTAGCTACCTTCCCTGTAGCTGCAGGGAAAGCAGGGTCCTCCTTCAGTGTTCCAGTGGCTCAGAAAAAGAAATAGGCTCCTGTTCTGAACCATCCTTTGAAAGAGCTCCTTACTGTTGATGAGGAAAAGTAGACTGATTAGCTTTGCTAAACTGAGAAGTCTGCCTTTGTAGAGGAGACCTTCCTTGTCTCCCTTGTGTCTATCGCCTTCAAATGCATGTTGGGCCTGAATCTGCAGTCTGGAATATATTGGATAATTATATACTAAAGTGTCTGTCCACCTGGGATTGAGGCAGGCAGCAAACTGAAAAATTAAAATAAATCACTACTTTCAACTGATAATTAAGTTACATTGGTACTGGAGATAAGTAAACCCTACTATTTTGACATGGCAGTCTCATGGACCATTTCTTGACAAACACAAAATATATGACAGTGAGGGAAGAAACTGCCTGCTAAAAAACCCTCAATTGGTTTAGCAATATCAAAAAAAAGTAGGCAAAAACTTGGAAATAAGCTATTTCTATTGAGGCGTAGACGACTTGAACTACCTTGCCAGAAAAGTTATTTTCCAGTTTCAGTTGCTTTGTGGCACAAATTGAGCAAGTCTCAATTCATACAGTGAACAAGAATTTTACTGATTCAGGGCCTATAGCTGCTCAGTAATCCCCCCTTGCTTGCCTTATAGCACCAAAAGCAGTTAGAACACTATTTTGAAAGGACACTCTCACTTCTAACGTGGAGGTTACTTCAGTCAGAAAGCACAGTATGGAATACTACAAAGCATAACTAACTGGCACTCTACAAGAAAATTCCAAGTGTGAGGCATTTTATATTGGTGTTCAGAACTGTTTCAGTGATTTTTATTGCTTTTTTATCAGCTGAATGTTTTACTAAGATACTGTTCACATGCCGAGTAGAGAATAATGGGACCTCTACACCTTTCAGAAATGAATCTGATTCAAATCTAATACAGAAGCTGCTGTACCAAGACAAGTGATTACACTCTGGCCAGAATCTATGAACCTCCAGCCTCATCCTCCTACACTGGGATCTCAGTTTTATACTCACAGGTACCTACAAACAGGGGCTCAGTCCTGTCCCTTCAATCCTACCTACTTTCCCCGTTGCTCCTGCCACCCTTCCCCCCACCCCCACCCCAAACAACTGATTAACAGAGTTTGTTTGCACAGAAGGAGCTCATCCCAGAAGTCTAGCAAGCGCTACAACAAAAGTTGTTTACTGCTTTTGCACACAACTGCATTCCAGTTTAGGAACCTTGAGGTAACAGCGCCTTACACTGCAAGAAATCTCTAAGAATACTGTATAGAAACAAAAAAGGATACATGTGAACTCCAAGTTCTCCCCCACCTTCTGCAACAGTCTCGATTATTTTCTTCATCACTTCTGCATGCCTGAAAGAGATCAGAAACGGTGAAAATATTTTACGGAAAAATTAACTCCCTCTTCATCACAATAATATTAGGTTTTGTGCAAATTAAGTAGTTTTGGACTGTTAGCTTCAGGAATAGCAAGAGGAAGTGTTCAGTTTACTAAGGAAAAAAATATCAACAATAATGGAAAGTTAATATTAAGTGATGAATGCAACATTATTTGCCAGTGTCTTACATTGACAAGGAAAGATGTTCTGCGCTACAGAATAGACAGAGTGCTATAATGAGTGCCAATTACACGTTGCTTGTCACTAGTTTAATTTTTAATTGCCAAATGCCCCAGAAGCCATCAGGTAAGACCCCAGAAGGTAACCCTCACCAGCAGCAAGCCACCAGAAGTTCCCAGATAATCCCTGAAAAAGATGCCTAGAAATTGCTGCAACGTTTTGAGCTGCCTCTGCTGCACTCTTAAGTTTGTAGAGGTATCAAACACTTAATTCATAGTTTCCTAGGGAAGCAGGCTAAACCAACCCTGCAGAAATTCAGAACTGTTGCTCTTGGGACTGACTTAGGGTATGGAAACTTTCTCTGGCTACAGCCATAACTCAGGTTATGTGGCAGATCAACAGTTTCTAAGCTAGCTGCTTCTCTCTTGCGACTCTCTTATTGTAAAACACTACAGGGGAGGACAAACATTTCCTGAGGTCACTGTGTTTTGACATCAAGTCATCAGTGACATACCAAACCTAGTATGAAACACACAAACATTTGCATACAAAGCTGATCCTAGGAATATAACATGGAATCACAGAATAGCTAAGGTTGAAAGAGACTGGTCATGATCTAGTCCAACCCTTGTTGTTCAATGAGCAGTAAACCAAAGCAGATTGCCCAGGACCTTATCTGGTCTGGTTTTGAATATCTCCAGTGATGGAAGACTTCAAATCTTTTCATAGCCAGTCACAATTCAGAAGTAATGGTCTTGTGTTAGAAAGGTCTCATACTTCATAAACCAGGGGATGAAGAACATAATAAATCGGAGAGGAGAACTACTGTATGATTAATTGATGTTTTATTTATATATTTTTAACACAAACTCCCAGGTTGCATAACTCATCTTATTTTTATCTATACTTCAACTTCGTTTTAAAGTCATGATTCTGTAGGCAGTCTTTATCAGTGAGGTCACACAGAGCCATGGACATCCACCTACAGCAATGCTGCAAGCTAATTAACAGCAGTAGTTTAAAATACCCATCCTGAAACAGCCTATGTGCCTACCGAGAACAAAGAATAGCGGTAAGCAGAGATGCATAACTTTCTGGCCATGCTTTGATACCATTACGCAAATCTAAATAGCTGACCAGTAACTGGCATTGAGTAGTTACCTTCGACAATCATGCTGTGAGCAACCGCAAACACAAGGAAGGAAGCTGTTGCAAATTTACCAAGACACATTGTAAACAGGAACATGAGAGTCTGGGGAAATACTAAAGGTCAGCATTTGTCATTTGCTGTGCTGTTGGTCTTTGCTGATCAGCTAACCCTCACAGTTGATTCCAGTTCTGGATCCTCATGATGCCCCTGCCGAACACATGTCGTATCAGGTGCCAAGGCCAGTTGCTTCTATATAGGAACCTGGCCACTGTCAAAACTTAAGCTTTGACCTCATCCATAATGGTGGACTTTTTTTTTTGTACTGGCACAGAACACAGGTCACCCTACAGCTAGCTATTAGAAGTCTTTAACAGGATACTAGCTCAGCTTCATGCATCTTAATGACATCTGTTCTTTTCTAAGGAGTAGCTAGATATCTGGAATTCCAAAACGGCCACAGTAACGGTTCTTACTGCCACACAGTTACTTATAAAAAGCTTTGTGGGTGCTTCATAAACTTTCAAAAGTTTGTTTCCCGTTTTCAGTTTCCTTCTATAAGAAAATTTCGAGGAATTAATATGAAGTATGTATACCCCCTGTGGAAAAAAATAAGATAACTTTGGGAGAAATGTCATCCAAAACATCGTGCTATCTAGAAGTTTGGGGTTTTTTTTGGTTTTTTTACTTCTGAATAAAAGTCCCCAAAAGTAACTCTTAATTCAAGGTGACTAAATACACTACATGCTCACCAGTGCTTGTTTCAGGACCTGTTTGCAGATCACGTGAGCTATCAAATAGATCAGACATTTAAAACATCTACTAAACCACCTAATTTACTTTCTGGTATATAAACCAACTCTTGAGGTGGTTCAAGTAATATAAATGAGTTACTATTCATATTCCAAGTCAGAAATACTGCTGTTCCTATTGAAAATAAATTGAGATATACAGAATTAAGACCATACATTAAGGGGTTAAAAAAAAGTTGAAACATAGCTGATTTTTTAGATTGATTATATGACCCTTTATGCTCTCATCAGGAATGTTCTCTTTCCAGGTGAAGAACACCTCTCTCCTGCTTTGCAATTGACCAAAGCTGTCAGTCAAAATATTTGTTGTTAACTTCACATTGGAATTCAGCACAGCTGACATACTGACTTTGTCTTAGTATCAGCTGGAAGGGAAATAAATACCATCAGAAAGTAAAAGTAAAAAATAAATGCCACCCTGACATATGGGGGAAAAAAAGGCCCAAGATCCGAAATTATTTATTTCCCCCACTGTCCCTTGCAGTTCACAGAGATAAAAGGCCTTCCACAGGGCTTTCAGTGTAGTGGACAACAACTGTAAGCGTCCATAACAGAGGGTAAAACACAAGACTTTTTTAGAACAATGTACTTTCAAGAAAAAAAATTACCTATGAACAAACTCCAGTGTCTGTAACTGCTCACACACAACGAGACAGGTGTGGAAAAACCCACAAATGTCATCATTAGGAGAAACATTCAGAATCTGCAATAGTCAGTTAACCTTAAGATCTACAATTTACTGATCCTTGCAGTTGCCTCTAGTCAGTTCCCTGTAGGTATTTATAGTACATAAAAAGGGAAAGTTCAGAAGCCTGTCACCATTTATTCTGAAATAGAGAAGAATAAACCCCTGGAATTAGTGCAAGTAATTCAGATCTAACTGTAAACGTGTTTAGTAGTTAAGTAGTTTGATAGTCTCTTCGTAACACCCACATAAAATGAGTTGAGAATTGTGATTCAACCAGTTTGCAATGAGGAAGTTGACTATCTTCCTCCCAGTACCATAAAAATGCTGACAAGAAATACAATTTACAGCAGAGCCGCAAGTAGTTTCAACTAACTACTCAAAATAGAAGCAATCTCAAGCAGCTGACAGCAGCACCCAACTGCCATCTCTTTCCTTTCTCTGACGCATGATATAGGGATATACACGTCAGAAGAAACAGCCAAGTAAGTTTAGGACCAGCAAATACCCTACATTACACAACAGGCAGGAAAGCAACAGCAGCAGTGCTAACTAAACACTGGTACTTCCTGCCTAAATTAAGAACACAACATTTTCAGCCATTATTTTTCACCTCAGAAGCCCAGACCTTGTTAGCCATTAGCCTTACCAGTTGAAGAAAATAGAACAGTTCACCTCAGAGTAAGAGAATGTACTTAAAACCTCCATTTTAGCTACCCTGTTAGCTTCTTTCTTCACAGCCTCAAGATGATCTTTTCAAACCTTTCTAACATTAAACAGCTGTCAGTCACCTAGATTTGTGAGAAGGACTAGATGTTTCCTAAATGTTTCCTCCACATTTAAGACTACCAACAGATCTGGTTCACTGTGATACCAGTAATCTCTCTCATGCTTAAAAGAGTAACTGGAGTAAGTGCCATGATGCAAACCATTTCTTCGAATGCAGATGTGGATTACATAACAAAGGCACCACTACTTCACTGGCTTCAGAGGCAGAAGTGAAAACATGCACACAGACCTCTCATTCTCATCCATGAAGACTCTCAATCCAAATTCAGAGACTAGCATTAAATTGGTTCTTACTCTGCAAAGGTGTTTGCAAAATTAAGCAGATTACATTGCAGATGCAGCCCAGTATAAAACCCACTGGTCTACCTAGTCAGTGAGGGCTGTCATGCCCAAATATCTGGTCATCTTTGTTTCTTTTGAGAGTGCTCTCCCAGCCTGCATCCCTCAACAGGAGCTTCTTCCCAACCAATTTATTAGCTGGGCTTCCAGCAATCCCTAAAGTAAGCCTTGGCTTCAGGCTTTTTTCCTCCTTTTCTTCTATTAATCATCTTCCTAGTCAGTCTGTTAAGCCTTCCTACATTCATCCCATCTGACACTCCCTCAAAAACACTAGTTGCACAAAAAGCTGCATCCATTTTTTCATCCAAAACCATGCAGACAGCAAATGATGACAGTAAAAGTCACTAACAGGTTGCCATATTCAGACTGATACGTTCATATGTGAGGTACAAGAATACCTTATTAGATCAAACCAAAGGTCTACCTCATCCTGCTTATTATCTTATAGTACATGCTCAAGAAAGAGGCCAGAGCAAACACCTCGTAAAGTTTCCCCCAAAGTACTGCTGGTTTCCAGCAGTGTGCTACCCAGGGACTTACTAATTCTGGAGCATTCTAACTTCACTTTTAACAACTCTTGACAAGCTTTCCTTTCATTAACATCATATTGCTTAAATAAATATTTAGTTTAATTGGGTGCTGTGTGCAGAGTTTAATTCTTTTTCTGGCTTTGAACATACCAGTACTGAGTAGCATTCAATGCTATCAGTTTTACTATTAGAAAAAAACCAAACACCTCTTACTTCACCTTCTGTGCCATTCATAATGAAGGTCACTGAAATCATAACTCCCGCCTCAGCTGCCTTTTCAAAAGCTTTTTGCAAAGCCTTTTCCAAGGGGTCCCAGGTTATTCAATCATTTTGTATGGGAAAGAGCTTCATAACCTCAGTTATCCCAGACAACCCCTCTGTATCTTTTCCAGTTTTAGCCTTCCTTCATCTCACAGGCTACAGAACCGATGACCAGAGCTGTACTGCAGTATTCAACATGTGGGTGGTCCCATAGATTAAGAGAGGCCTTATGCTGTTTTCTGTTCTATTCTTCATTCTTTTCCTAATAGTTTTCTAAGTTCTGCTTCCTGTACTATTCTTGAGCACAGAGACTGACATTTTCACAGGTTTATTATGTTAGTGTAGACTTAAATCTGAGGATTTAAAGACCAACAATAAACTTTACCACTTTAAAATTTTCTACAAGACAGCTGAACTGGAGAAAAGCTATTTCACAGTTGTACAATGGCTTCTCTGCTCAATATTGTCCAGATATAAACCTGACTGCTTGGTGAAAGCAAAGACTATTGTAAAGCAGTAGTTAAAGAACTATAAACTGGAACAAACATGAGATACAGATTTACAGGGCCCATGAATATATATCCTCATAATAAGATCAAAAGTAGCCATAAACTACTTGGTGCAAAGCTCCCTTGCTCTCTCTCGAGAATGGTATACCCTTCCCAAGACTGATCTTTTGTTCAAATAATTCCTAAACCAGAAACAAGAATGCACTGAGTCTGCAAGAATCACCACAAGCTTGTCAACAACAAACTGATTATTTGACACCTCAACTAGTGACATGGATCCTGGAAATGTTTCTTTAAGTCAAAGAAATTACAAGACTTAAAGGGGCAATCTGGACTTTAAATTAAAAAAAAAAAAACCAAACCAAAAAAAACCCAAAAAACAAAACAGCCAAACACCAAACCATATGCAAGACTACAAAGGGTGTCTTTTTTTTAATGAGAGAAAAGCCCAAACTCGTATGTCTAAGAACTTCACATTATCAAGAAGCTGAGGAGTTACACTGTTTATGATATTGGCTCTGTATCACTAAGAAGT
The DNA here is from genome assembly GCF_000687185.1 of Egretta garzetta. Taxonomy (NCBI): domain Eukaryota; kingdom Metazoa; phylum Chordata; class Aves; order Pelecaniformes; family Ardeidae; genus Egretta; species Egretta garzetta. Next base: position 1,500,207 of record NW_009259680.1, read on the forward strand.
CTAAAAGGATGTTAGGGCCTACGTCTAAGAAGGCACCTTTCAAAGACCTAGAAAAAATATCTGTGCAGCTAGTTGAATCACAGACTCCCTATGTCGTGCATGAGAAATGTGGAAAATGCAACAGAAAAGACCCTAAAAACACAAGTGTGTTTTGCACTTGTATTCAACAAATATTTCAGTGTGGTAATTAGAGGACCTCTATTTATCAGTGTAAAATTTCAAGGACTTCTAGGGGAGCAGAAGTTAGTTATTACAAAATAAGAAAGAGTTATTTCATGTTCAAATAGCTTTTTCTGCTCCCAAAATATACATTATACTTTTACCCTCACAAAAAAGCAGCACATGAAAGTACAGGAGAACTTTCTTTTATAGAGTTCTAGTACTCTGCCATCTTCTGGAGTCGATAGGAAAGTGGAGAAAAAGCCAGTTGAGCAGAGAGAAAACAGCTCTAGCTGTAGAATACACTTCCAGCAGCAAGCACTGGAATGACTTCAGAGAACCACTGATGTCTTCCTTTCATACTGCCTCAGAAGCTAACAGACAACTGTGGCAGCCAACTGTGGAAATACGTCCAGAAAACCTGAACCAAATCCTTCAGTGAAGTGCCTTGTGTCTGCTTGCTGAATCAGACCAGAAACAAAAGACCTACCTGCATGGATGAACTGAGCACATGGGGGGTGGAGGAAGATGAGGATGGTTTTCAATGGTCACTGTTTTCTTGACATGGTCTTGACTAATATCTTCATACATATGCTCTACTGTTAAAGGCTGCCGTTGCTGTATGGGAAAAAGGAACATAAGAACAAAAGTATTACTAACGAAGAATTTCTAACATCACTGACAGATTAAATTCTAACATCACTGACAGATTAAATTCTAACATCACTGACAGATTAAATTCTAACATCACTGACAGATTAAGCACCATAAATTCTAAGCATCTCATATGCAACAGTTCTGAAGGTACACTGAAAGAAGTGTGTTAAAATCAATATGGCGTAGAATTGTACCGCACAAATTTTCACTGCAAGGTGAATGGTAAAGTCAATATATTTGAGAACCACCTAGATTTCCATCTAGATATGAGCTGTAAGCCCTAACCTACTTTAACTCAAGAAACTTAGTCATTAACAGGACAAGTGATTTATCTAACCCCTCCCTCTGAAGATCATGAAAATACATACCTGCATACTTGACTAAGTTTACTGGGATTATTACTAGCTCTGCAGAGCTAACAAACTCAAATGACAGAGCATGATTTCCTTCCTTCCAAATGTGCTCATTTACCAAGTACAATTTTCAGTGAAATTGTTCCTACTTCCTGCAAGTACCGTAAGTCCTGTCCGCAACCCTGACTATATAATAGTTTTCGCACCATTTTTTCCTTTAAATTTCTACTGTGAACAAGGAACGAAATAGCCTTGCTATTTGACACGACAAGTCTAATTTCACAGAAGTGGGGGGGAAAAAAAAAAAAAAAAAAAAAAAATCAACATAGCTATACCTCATCATATCCAAATAACCAGAGCCTTGGAGTTTGGTAGTATTTGTCGTAAGTGATGTAGAGGTCATAAGTTCTAGTCTGTAGAATAGCATCTTCCCCTCCAACATCAACTTTAGCTTTGTTAGCTTCTACAATCTGCCTTGTGTCAAGCGTTGCCTGGTTCAAGGTAAAAATGACAACATTAGTTTAGCCTTGCTTGGGCTCCCTTCTTTCCCATCCTAAGTAGTTACATAAAGCTGTAAAACTGAAATTAATGTTCTTAAGTGAGCATTAAAAACCAGTTTTTTGGGTTTCATTTTTAATCTTTAAATTAAGAGTACCAGTTTCTCTCCCACCAAGTGGTTTTAGTTTTATTTTTGGTGGGTTTCTTTTATTTTTTAAAAAGGGTCCAACTTCTTAAGGAAGAATGCAACTACATTGTCACCCCCCCCCCCCTCT
>NW_009259680.1:1503284-1512773 GCF_000687185.1 Egretta garzetta
AAAATACAACCACCTGGTCCCCCCCCCCCCCTTCTTTCACCAATAGCTTTTGAACCCAACAGACAATTCCAATGACATACAGAAGGCAAAGGTCTCAGTTTATACAGGTTCATGAAGAACTTAAAGTACCACAAACAATGATGCCCTCTGTTCTCTCTCTCTCTTGAGTCTGGTGCATCAGTGCAACCTATTGAATCTATAAGCCACTCATCCTCCACATGTAAGCCTCAAGAAAAACCACTGCATTTTTTACCTCTTGTGAATATAACACTGTGTGTAAGCAGAGCAAAAACAATCAGCAAAACAAAAAATTACTGTGATCAAAATCTTTGAGGACCTAAGAGTTAAGATTACCACAGTAGGTTGGCAGGAGACAAATCCATAGGAAACCAGGCTCAGTAATCGTACTGCTCATAACAAGCTTGTTATGTCAGCCATTTCTTATCATTATTTTTACTTTACTTGTGCTCATATTGGTGATAAGCATTGTAACAGACAAGATAGGAACTGTTCACTCACATCATCTGTCTCCAATAGCCCACTTTCTTCATACTCTGAAAAAAAGACCCATAAAATTCTGTGTTTAGCTTATAGCTAGTCATCATGTTTCTCATTCATAAACAACTCCTTTGAAGTAGCATACATGTATCTAAAGATGTTTTGTTCAGGTAGACTTCCCAATCTCCAAAGCAGACTATACCTTTTTTAATACAAATTTGACCAAGACTACATATAAGTACACAATGAGCAATCCTTAAGTGGTTTTAAGTAGGCAGACTGAGTTTAAATGTAGGTATGAAGCAGGAAGGAAGCTGTACTAAATCCCTAATTTATATTTGTTGGATCTGTTCTGCTCCTCAGATTAATTTCCCAGTCACTAGCATTCACGCAGGTTTTGGCGTACAAGTTAGAGTAAACATGCATCAGTAAGACCATACAAAATACAAAGAGCATGCATTCCATGAAAAAAGAAAAAAAAGAGTAGTGTTTTTTCAGAGTATATTGCTTTAGTTAAAGGCCTGAAATAAAGCACATCCCACCCAATTTAAGGAAATACCTTCCATGTCTGCAGCTTCTCCTTCATCTTCCTCATCATCATCTTCACAAGATGCTGAACACTCTGGTATTTTTACATTATCCTTTAGAAGTTAAATTGAAAACACTGCTTTAAAGACTGCTGCATCTACACAGCCTAACAGCCCCAGGAAATTTAAGGTGTAAGTCCAGTCAATACATACAACAAACCAGAAAAATAATTTCTGCAATATTAAGAAGGACTATACTGAACTCAAATATTTGCTTGTTAAGCAAACTTAGTTTCACAAGTCCTAGTACAACATCAAAAATCCACTAAAAAGTTCTCCTTTAACTTTGTACTCTGGAATGATTTAATTCCTAAGCAAAGAAGAATAAACATGGTATTAAACAGCCCATAATTTCTCTTCAAAATACCCACCTATCCCAAATGAAAGGCAATGACTAAACAGCTATGACTAAACACGTAGGTTAACATTTTCTGTGTCCTAATCCACAGCCAACTGTGCAGCAGTTATCACAGAATATCTCAAGTTGGAAGGGACCTATAAGGATGGCTGAGTTCAACAACTCCCTGCTCCTCGCAGAACTACCTCAGACTAAATCATATGACTAAGAGCGTCATGCAGTTTCATAATTGTTTTTAAAACACAAGAGTCTCCAAAAAGATACCACATATTTACATCATTGTCTGAGGAAGCACAGTACAACAGAAACGAATAAGGCTCAAGACCTCAACCAACTTTTTCTTTTGGGCATTGTGGGCCTATGCATAGCATTTGAACCCAACAGATAACCCCAGTAAAATTCAGAAGTGGGAGGTCTTGATTTATGCAGGTTTCATGAAGCCTTTATGAGAACACTCCGAATAATGATTACAATTACAAGCTGCTCTAATTGTAAGCATCAGGTGGCTGGTTTCCTCATTTAAAAAAAATAACAAACAACAGAAAACAAAACACCAAAACCAGTAAGAAACTAATCATGAAGTGCTTTGGCAAACAGAACATTAGCAGAAAACAGAATTGTACTTCTGGATTAGACCTGTGGTCCAACAAATGAAGTACTGTACAACAAGTGAGTTTTTCTACATACAATACATCAGAAGTGAAACCAATTCATAACATGCAACAGCAACTATGAATCACAATAACATTCTGCAAGTATTGTGTTTCACAGAAATAGTGATCACCTTTAGGTATTTCTTAGAGAGTTTCTTACACCCGTATGTTATTGACTTGTGAAAAAGCAGTATTTTTACTATGTTCAGCACAGTTTCACTTGAAATACATGTATTTCACAGTTCATCATATAAATAGCATTTTGAGCTATTTATAGTGTGCGGTAGCATGCTCCAGCCCATTCTCTTTTCTTTCCCCCTGATTTTTAGAATCTGAAGCTTTGTGTTTGGATGGCTTAAACTCTCATAGCACACAGACAGAACTCCACTTCAACAACCAACTCATCTTTAAAAACATTTTGTGTCTCTGTGACTTTTTCCACATTTCTTAAACATGTTAGCTAACACTTCCATTTCAAGTACTTCCAACTGTTCCTAGTTTCCTGAGGACTTAAGTTTCAGATTTGGCTCCTGCTGCAGAGTGACTTTTTGGAAACATGTGCGGAAAGCGACAACTTTCTAAGACATACACATTTAAACAGTTTTAGTACTTTTAAATGTGTTAAAACTCTGCTTGCTTACAAAGAAATACTTTACATCCCTACATTATTTTCCATATAAAATTTCTTTACACTGGATCTCCAGCCATTAGTTTCTTGAGACACAAAGGTGTGGTATCACTGTAAACAGAGTTTCAGTTTCAGTTTGTAGAAGCCTGGCAAAGGAGCACACTGGCTAAAGATATTCCAGAAAGAACACTGCATCAGTAAATGCACAGTAATAAGGAGGTACACATACTTAGACTGATATCAAGGGCTCTGAAGGTCAATGTATATCTGCAACACACCTAGTGACAATGCATATTTTTAATCTTTTGCAGGCAGTACTAGATTGCTGCAGGTAAGACTTCTATTACCTTTAGGTCCTGTAATAAAGCAAGAGGAAAATTTAGAAACAAGTACCTTACTGTCTAGTGTGATCTCCTTAACGGCTTCTGTTGCACCCACTATACCTGTTAATTGAACAAGAAGTTTGCATTAAAAAAGCTTGTTTCTTTGTTATAGAATAGAAGTTGCAAAGATTTCAGAAAGCAGCGCATGATCTTTCCAAGTTAGATCTCACAACAATTTTCCTATTTGAAGGGCTGTTTATTTGTTATTCGTAGCATGTTTGGTGCTGGACATCCATAAACAAACCATACCAGTAACATGAAGCATAACAGCACAGCTCTTGCACACCATACAAATTTTGTTAATGGAACAGTGCAAAGTAATTTGGATTTTTATTTTAAGGGATTTTTGCATAAAAGTGAGTTCAAGATAGGCATTCATGTCACAACAATGGAACTCAACTTCATCAGCAAGGGATGCATTCATGAATATTTCTGAGCATCTTGAAAACAAGGCGTTCATGACAAAACAATAACAGAACACTCAATGCTTTTAGCTGAGAGGAAGTAGGGGTAAAAAGCATCCCAAATCATGGTAGTATCAATTCTTGAGTTCCTCCCCACTACCTCCGCAGTTTTACTGCAGGTCTCACCCAGTATTCCTTGGGATATAGGACAAGATTCTGCTCTGACACAGTAAAATTATATAATTTACTCTTCAGCTGAATATAAGCTACTACATCATGGAGAATGAACCCGGAATCAAGTAACTACTCAGCAGAAATAACCATTTAAAGAAAAGGAATGTCAGTTGAACACTGCTTGGAAACAATGCATTTCTAGTGGCTGTGTGATCACTGACATACTTTTTTTCCCCGTCAGAAAAAGTGGTGTTATGAAGAACATCTATATACATGGGTGGAAACAGATTTTTTGTATCTTTTGTGACAGTTTTTGGAGACCTGACCAGTTCTAGTCAGTCTTACAGTTGTGCTACCACAGCATGCTGCTCAAACCGGTAAACCCTAAACGAAAAACTTGGCAGAGGAGTCTATCCATAACAGGGATGGAGAACGCATCCTTAATTCAAGGATATGACAAAATTATGTCAAACTCTCTCTTTGGTGTGGGGTGTTCAATTATGAACTGCAATACATTTAAGAATTGCCAGTGATGAAAAAAAGTACATCTACAGAAACAAAAGGCATCTTCTCCCACCCTTTTTCTCCCGAGCCTGGCTCAACTTTTTAGAACTTGTTCTAGATTACAGCAAAAAATTTACACCAATGAAAGTGAAAACTGAGTAGAGTACCTTCTAGGTTTGGAAACAGTGGAGAAAACATCACTGAAAGACGGAATCTTATTAACTCATGATAGAAAATGAAGAAACAGACTAAAACTAATAAAACTGCCAATTCTTAGAAAATAACAAAATTATTTCTAAGAGGCTGTGCTAGAAAAGCTAATGAAATAGATTCATATAAGTAGTAATTTTAGACTTTTTTATAAACATGAGTTCATCTAAGGACTTAGTGTTAAAAACTATCACCTCCCACACTCATCTCTGTATTTAACAATATTCCCCCAGTGACCTCAGATACTAAGATAATAGCTATTTTCTAACATTTCTCCCTTTTAGTTCAATCCAACAATTCAATAGAACAGGAAACACTGAAATAATTAAGTTAATTGAGGTTATCATTAAGATAAAGATCTCAACGTGCTTCACATGCAACCTAAAAAAAAAAAAAAAAAAGATATATTTGTGTATTCTTCAAACAAATAATTCAAACCAGCATTCTCTTCACAGGATCTCCTTACTAAGGAATGAGTCAGTACGCAGCTTATTTTTAAAAATAACTTCCTAGAACTGTAATAAGAGAATACTGAAATAATTTATTGTCAACACCTCTAAAAAGTAGCCTGTTTCAGGCATATACAGGCATGCAGTTAAACACCTGAGCAGCCATATACCAATCAAGTGGGTAGCTGGCAATATAATTTCTTCCAGTTTAGATACTAGTACACAGCCATCTATAGATAAGAAAGCTTTTACTTTCTAAGAGTGGAAACTGAAAATCTTTTAGATTACCAAATGCAAAGTCTGAAGCAAGACTTTGAATACCTGCATTGTGAAAAGTGTCTACCCATCCCCCATCGCCATCATCTTCTTCTATAATTGCTTCTTGCTCATCTGAGTACTCCATCTGCTTACATCTTTTGTAGCACGGCACTGCAAAAAAATTGCAAAACAAAATGAATGCAGCCATTCCTACACAAAACCAGACTGGAGCAAGAAATTATCTTACAGGGCCTTCTGAAATGTTGTAGTCTCTCATATATACTTATTTAGGGAATCATAGAACTTTACTGCAAATACAAAAGCACAAACTTAAAATAATATGTTGATGTGCTGTACCAGATATTTTATTTCATGTACAGTACAACACTTACAGTGGCCTTGAAAGTTATTTCTTCTGTTACCCGTTAGAGCATTTTCACCCAAACTCATAAAGATTAGAAAATAATTAACTTCCCATGTCTCAGACTGCCTATCCATTTGCTAACAACTGGAGCCAACCTATTAGTTTACTTCACAATGCTAAACAACTTTTAGCCTAAGTACAACTTTGCCTGGATTTGCATCAGTTTACCGAACTTACTTGTCTTTAGAATTCTGCTAAAAGTTCACATCAGCTATTTGTGCCATACATCACGTATGTTTAATTATAAATTAACATATAGAAATTTAGAAGCAGTTAGAATTAATGTATTATTTAGAATAACTTCAGTCATATGCATTACAGAGCCATTCAAGTACCGAAGTTTTCAGAAAATAGTCAAAGAAGGAATGCACATCTGATTAAGGCAAACCAGACATTTTCCAATATCGTAAACAAGGACTGTGTAAAAAATGCTCCTTTTCTGCTGATGTGGATAAAACAACTGCTGCATGAAGCACAGAATTTGTAAATTGCTCTTGGACCTTTCAGAAAGGGAGAAGAGAGGACTGAAAGTCACAGCAAAGAGAAGACCTCCAAAGACTTCCAAAATGAGGTCTGTAGGAGGCCTCACCCATAGCACACAACTTTTATTCAGGTGGTAGGCCAATGTCTCACCATCACCAGGAAACACATTTTGAAATGTGATCTAGAAGGGTCAGAGCAATGTGGGATCCTGGAAGTGGGCGGGAAAAGAGAAACAAAGCAGAACACTTGGTCATCTAGTCATCAAGACCTTCTTAGGAAAATCTGTCCAACACTACTATGAGCATTTTTCCATGATAGCTCAACTCAAGTCTCCAAAATCCAGCAAGGGAAATCAAAGCATAAAATACAACCCAGTACAGGTAAAAATCTCCTCAGGCTGTTCTTAGTATTGAAGGTTTATCTAACGACATTATGTTTGACACATTTTCATACAATATCTCTTGAGAAAATTATTTCCGCATGGTTGTTCCAAGATGATAGCTTTCTTATCCATTAAAAAGGTAGTCACCACAAGTATTTATATATACACAACTGTGAAACTGATCAAAATTTGATTTAAAATTGTCTTGATATTATAGCTACTGAAAGGGATAGCGACATCAGTCACATATCTGAACTAGAAGCATCAGTGTCACCATGAAAAGACATTTTGGGAACACTTTGATAGCCCAAGTTTTCTAAAAGAAAGGAAAATAAACATATTTTCCTTTTAGATGCTGAATATGAGCTGAAGGAAAGGCAGAAAAGGAGATTTATAACATTTAAGCTTCATTTCTACTTCAGCAAGGCAAGCTGCTCTACTAATATAAAGCCCTACTAACAACTCTTCTAAGGAAGATTTTAGAAGTGCAGGAAAAACTTTTTTTAGTATTACAAAGCCAAAGCACCCAAAGTGCAAGATGTTTGCTTCCCCTGTCAATACAGACAATCAGTAAAGCTGATAGCACAGTCAACCATACTATCAATCCTAAGAATGCTTATATTTAAACTTCAGCCTTACCATTTTTAGTTACCAAAAACTGTTTGTCTGTTGGCAGATAAGCCTTGACTTTTAGTTCTTCTCCTGAAGCCCTGTAAAATGAAGTGCACCATAAAAGGTTGAGAATTTGATGATCTGCAAACAAAAGAACCCTTCTATTTTAAATTTATATCAGGAACATTTTATATACTCCTCTTGACCTATTCTCAGAAACTGTTTCCTATGTCTCTACTTTTGCCTATACAAAGACTTTGATATACGTATGGGGTCAAAAAGGTTGGCCACCCCTAAACTATGGAATCTTGGATAAAACCCACTTTCTGCTTCAAAAACGACTTTCACTTTGAGATGGCCAAGCAAAGATGAGTTGACAGAATAACCTAGTCTATACGCAATTTTCTAGAATTGGCAACAATACAGTCCCAAGTGTTTCTAGAAAGCAATTTCAGAATAAGCAAGACCTCTAGAAATATAAGAGCTGCCCATAGTTACCAGAGCTGAAGTAATCTTTGCCAAGCTCACATTACTCAAGCATTTGCTTTCACTTTCAATGGCTTTTCATTTGTAAGAAGAGTCTAACATTCCAAATAGCCTGTTCCAAACTGCTGGCACACAGGCCAAACTCAATATCTTGTTTCCTCTGAAGGAGATAGTAAAAAGGCAATAAACAATGATTCACGCATAATAATTCCTCCTCAGCTCTTCATGGCCCAGCATAGAGCCAAGAATCTTGATGATACTGACTGCACAGAAACTGCCTGTCTAGGCACTAACTGATTACTTTCGTAACACCAGGTGCCAGTAAAACATGAGGGAGCACATTATTTGCAGCCCTATTGTACACGAAAGGGAAGGGCGTTCAGAGGGGAAGCACTGCACAAAGTGATCTCATGTGGGCCAACCTGAACAAATGCAATTAACAAATGCTTGTCTAAAATACCCTGACTGCAACTAGTTCTTAGCAATTCCAGTTGGACAGGGCCTTTGCTTTTTCAATCACCAATACTAAGACAAGCTCAGGGAGACAAACTGCTATTGCAGCTAAGCACTGAAAGCACTCACAGTATGTACCAGCTTATCTCCTCTACACCCTTAGGAAAACAAAGAAAAATAATCCCCAAACAAATCCTCATCGCAGCTGTTGCTACTCAGGGCAATAAGTAAGTCCTGCTTGACTTAAAGATCGCTTCATCATAAAAACAGCAGAAGTTCTACTGCAAGAGTCCATGTACTATTCTAAAATGAAACAACTGTGTAGTTGCATCCAAAGGAAACACATCAAAGCATGAATAGTGATGCTAGCTTCCTACAATTCTTTTGATTTTACTTACCATTGCCAAGTAGGGCAGTGGTGAACCAAATGATCTCCAGCTGCAACAAACTGTTAAGGCAGGAAAAAAAATTAAAGTCCTGTTAAATACAGCATAAGAAAACAACCTCACACTTTTCTCAATATTAATATATTTCAGTTGCAAATTCATTTGATAGATTAACTATTTAGCTAATTATTGTTTGTACCAGTTTGATGCTTTAATTCCATTTCTTAGCTATGCATGAAAACACAAGGACTAAATCAACTTCACCTGAAAGAAATGCATAATAAGCAGAACAGCAAATACAGATAGTTTCAAAAGCTGCAGTATCACCTATCAGTCTTGTAACAAGCAAAAAAGATTCCTAGACCCAGTAACATTGTTTATTTTGTGATGAAGAAACTGTTTTTATTTGCCACTCTTCGAAGTTTTACAAAGACAATGAGGAGCTTAATGTAAAAATATAATTAGTTCTCTTTCGGTGTTGAAAACAATTTTGCAGCAAGAAGAAAAATGAGACTGGCATCAATTCATTGAACCAGTGAGAGAACTGCAACAGAGGAATAAACAGTATATGTCTTAAAGAATGACCATCGCTATGATAGTTCACCACTGATGTTAACTAAATGTGTATAAACAAGTACTTAGTACATTAAAAAGACCTTACATATAACTTGTTCTGAAGAAATCACTTTTAGAAGTCTTCACTCTACTTATTCTTAGTATCAGAGATAAAGGCTTTTATAAAAATCACATCGCTATTTCAAAGCACTATGGGAAAACTCATGCTAGACTTGTCTATGAACTCAAAATTCACCCAGCAAAATCTAACCCACTGGGCTTATTTTTTGTACACATAAATGCAGGCTTGCCTTCCTCAACTTAAGAACAATGCTTTGTGTGGTATTTGCACCAGTTACTTTTGAAAATGAGGTGCACACCTATTGCTACAGTTGCTTTTTTGTCTTAAAATGCCAGTTTATAACAACATACTTCCTAGCTGACCAGAAGATGTTGTAAAGTGACACACAACAGGCCTGCAGTGTATTGGTGTCGTGGTTTAACCCGGCTGGCAACTAAGCACCACGCAGCCGCTCGCTCACTCCCCCCCCTCACTCTGTGGGATGGGGGAGAGAATCGGAGAAAAGAAAAAAAAAAAAAAA
>NW_009259680.1:1512797-1517964 GCF_000687185.1 Egretta garzetta
CCACTGACCGGTGCCCAGCCCGTCCCGAGCAGCGATCACTCCCCCCGAGCCGCGATCACACAGCCCGAGCTGCAACCACCCTGCCCGTGACCGACCGACCGAACTAACCCCCCCGAGCATGACGTTCTATGGTATGGAATAGCCCTTTGGTCAGTTTGGGTTAGCTGTGCTAGCTGTGCTGTACTCCCAGCTTGTAATGCACCTGGCTGAGCAGGAGAAGCTCAAAAAGTCCTTGAGTAGTCTGAGCACTACTTGGCAACAGCTGAAAACATCAGTGTGTTATCAACATTCTTCTGGTACTAAATCCAAAACACAGCACTATGCTAGCTACTATGAAGAAAATTAACTCTATCCCAGCTGAAACCAGGACAGTCAGCCATTTTCTCACTACATCCTCCAACACGAGGCGTATCAGCATAGTGGAAAACACCACAACATGCCCTGCATATGGATTAAAAGATTTAATCTCTGGAAAGGGCTTTCTTTCATCCATTTTCTAACAGAAGTCCCTAGCAAAAATGAAATCTTCACTGTAAAGAAAATAGAAATCCCTCCCAATACACGAGAGTTTTAAAACTTGTTAGCCTTTACATAATAACACAAAACACATGAAACTCCAGAATTATTTCCAAATTATTTGAAATGTTCAGTTCAAGGAACTGGAACACTGTGGTACCCATGTTAAAATATATTAAAGATGAAAAAAAATGTAAAGTGTTCTTTGGGGGTCTAAAAGATGCAAAAACCTAAAACAATACTTGAAATTTCGTTTGCATTTTCTTCAGCTTAGGCAGTAAAATTAGCTAGCTGATTTCACTTTCTATTTCTCAAGCACTGCTATTTCAGATCTGAATCAATACTGCAAAAGTGTCAAGAATTTTAGGACAAATTCTTATCTCTACTCCTGGAAAGAATTATTTTTAAGATTTGCCTGTACTTACATATAAAATTAAACCAGGCATTATCTTTCTGAGGTATTAACTAGTAAGAACTCATGACAGGCAAGAATTGGTTGAAATCAATGTAAGCCGATATATGAAAAGAGGGAGTAGGTAATGAGTCATCTTCAGCCTTATAGCTAATTGATTCATCTTCAGAGGGAAGCCACAGGAACCTCATAAAGTCTATAAAATAGTCAGCATCTCAGACTAAAACACTTAAATTGAGATTCATTACCCAAGAAATCCAAACTCACTGAAAGATAACATCCTAGCATCATTACAGATTACTTCAATTCTTCTTTAGCGATCATTACTATATAAAAACCAAAATCATCTGCGAAAAGGAAAGACTGTCAAAGGGACAATCAGCAGATCCATGCTCCAGTCTCATCTAAATTTAACAAATAAATTAATCTTGCTGTATAACTGCTTCCCTTGACTACTGCTTTGAAGGATCCAATTTATTCATCCTATCAGCATCTAACTTTATTCAGAGAATACATACTACTTACATTCTCTTACTGGTGTTTACATACTGCAGTCTGTTTAACGTAAGAGTGTGGTTCTTGCTACGTTCTACAGAAAGTACCTTTTCTTTCAGTACTACTGCAAAGTTTTCTCCCATAGATCAAGAAGGGTTTAAGCATTAGTACAACATCTGTCTAGACTTTCTCTGTTAACAGTTGTATGTTTTATACATACGATAGATTATACATATATTATTTAATATATAAACACTTATACACACACACACACATATGGTTACCAGAACAGCAGAACACCATGTTGCTAAGCCTGTTTTTCTGAGTGGTAATGAACATAGAAAGCAGAACTGCTTGCTTGCCGTGCAACGTAGCAGAAAAACACTAGGTACCCACGTCAGGAAAAATACTTCCATACACATTATCTACCTGCATCAGATGTAATTTGTTCCATCTTTTTCCACCTCATCTTCACATTTGTGCATTCTGTCTCATTTTTCTTTCATTCTACCTAACAGTCTTAACATTGTTTTCTTATACTTCTCTAAAGACAATGTATTTTCAGAACAGTAGCACTTTAATATGAGAAAAAGCAGAACAGGGAAGACAAAGTAGCACAGCACAATTAGTGTTTTTACTATTCTAGAAAAAATCCTGTTTCTCTCTCTTTGCAGCAGACTCCTTGAAAAACAACTGCTTGGTAGCAATACAAAATAAAACAGGTCTAGAACAGCCTATAGAGAAGGCGGGTTGAGGGGGGAGAAGGAGGGAATATCATTGGATATTTGGTGTGGACAAGCATATGCAATGATTTAGCCAGAGCCTTGGACGGAACCACAAGGGAGGAAAGTGAGGACTGTTCCCAAGATACAAGTTCCCTTTGAGTCGCTTACAGAGAAGACTACTGAAATCAATAGATTCCTGGTTATCTGGTTAAGGAATCAATAGATTCCTTAACTCCCGTGACAAACAGAGCTGCTGACCCAGCATAAGCTTCCTTACAAACTTTTTGTGACATAATACAGGAAAAAAGCATCCCACATATAGGTGTCAAGCATCAAGAGGAATTCTGCTGTTGATCTACTTCATCTGTAAAGAGCCCATTTAGAACTTCCACTTTGAGAAAACTGTTTCAAGAAGCAATAATTAGTTGGCAAAGACATTAACTGTTTGAGATGAACATAGTAATTTTGAGTAAAACTTACTGTTATTTTCAAAATATATTTCGATGTTTCTAAATACTTACTTCTTCAGGTGTAATTACTCCAGTTTCTTTAAACTTGGACTCCTGCAATAAAGAAAGTTTAGAAATTTTGAGCTCTGCTGACAAATCAAAGTACCCCACTTGACTGGTAAAGAAAAGTATCTGTTCTGCTTTTGTCTTGGAACTAGCTCTGTCCACAGAGATCTGTGAATCAGCTTGGAGGCAACCTCTGCTAGGCCTGATATGCAGCTTACTTCTATATCCTATAATGTAAGGCCCAACAAAATTAGTTGTGGCAGAATGTGGGGTTCTATGAAAAAAGATCACATATGCAAAGTAATTTTTTTGCTACAGCCAATTATATCAATAACGAAGAAAAATCCTGAGCACCCAGGATTACATTTGCCAGTAAGAGACAGAAAAACAGTTGGAATCAGTGACTGTCACAGTCAAAACTTTGGGACTGTTGTAGGCACTGAAGAGCAGTGCAATGCATCAAGGACAAGGCTTTGCAGTTAAGAAAGGTCATGAAATGAATGACCAAACCAACTTTTCTCTGTCGTAGGAAAAGTTATGTAGAAAGACTTAGTTATTAACTTTTTTTTGGTACCCATTTTTGTGCCTTCATTATGCACCCCATGGTTATGTTTTTTTATGGACAAGAGAACAGATAGCAAGCAGCAACATGATTTAGTTCTGCATGGAGAAATTAAGTACTTTCGCATTAAAGATGACACCTATGAAGTTTAAGGATACAACATTTTTACCATATTCAAACCTAGAGTAAATCTATTTTGTTTCAGACTTCTCTTTCTGTTTTTTTCTTCAGAAATGCCTCAAGCACCAAGGAAACCTACTGTTCCCCAGCATCAGAGCTACCTAAGAACAGCTTCTGAAAAATAATACAATTTCAACCATGGCATAGCTCACATTTCAAGTTTTTGCATCATCGATTACTGAATAACTTTCTGCCCTAAAGAACTCACTTTTTTTTTTAATCAAGACTAAAAAGGAGCAACCGAGAAGTACCTCACTTTTGGCTACAACTGCACCTTATTCAATGATTAGGAAATCATTAAAGAAAACCAGCCACTGCTTAATTTGGTTATTCTTGATGCTTCATCCTGGTGCATGCTATCACCTGTGCTATGTAAAAGGGAACAAGCACACCCATTTCATACAATACTGATTACTTCCTTTCTCCTTCATTTCTAAAGAGGAGACCTTTAAGAACAAGATTAAGATAATCAAAGCAGCAGTTGTACAAACACCATAACATCACTATATGCTAGTTAACAGAAATCAAAGAAGCTCAAACAACCCTAATTTAGCAATTTGGGTTGCTGTAAATCTGAGAATTCTCAGTAACACGTTATGCAACACCACAGTGGAGACAACGTACTATTTTACCTCAAAATTAACTATAAGCAGTAGGCAACATGCACAAACTTGTGTTTCTGGAATTACATAAGGAAAATATGTAAAATATCCATCCTCTATTCCTGAGGGTAAATAGTTCACTTTTTCATCTCTGTACATTCTGTGGTATGTAAGCTAGTGAGAGACACCGGTCTAGTTTCTTTCTGAAGTTACCAGGTTGGAGTACTTATTTCAACCCCTTGTAAAGGGAACATATACACATAATATTATTGCCTCCCATTTGTGGGAGGTGCTACTCCTGCCTCCTCCCAGTAGCACATCTGGGAACAGGAATTCCTCCACTATTACACCAGCTGTGCAACAGCAACTGTACTATAGTAAACAAGACACTTCATTTTTCCACACCACAACTTTCACATACAAAGCTGACTTTTATACAAAAAAGCATTTGTAAATAGGAGACCAAAAATAGGATGTAGTCTAACGACTACAAAACCCCACAATTTATTTCTACCTAAATAAGCAATAACGGAAATTATAACAGACATACTGCCCCCCTTTACGAGCAGACTGTTACAACTCACTCTCAAGAACCAAAGAGCCTGTTTCTACTGTTCTCAGTTACTTCAGTGCACGGAGGCTTGTACTAATATAGTACCATTGACACAGAAATAAGCTGTTCTACATAACTTTATACCTGCTCACGCAATGAAGACATGACTAGGGTTTTTCTATGTCGGCTGAAGAAGTTGCACTCTTACCGAAAATAACCATTGCAACGTATTCCTGAAACCAGGCTTGAGCCTATCAGTACACGAGCACCTTTGCATTTCCATTCCTGGTCACACAACCAGTTCAAGTTTAGCCACTTTAATAGAAAAAACGCAACAAATAAGTTATCCCTCGAGCAGCAGGATCAGCAACACCTGGTTTTGGAAGGCCTGCACCTCCCAGGTGAATGCTCCTACCCCTAATGGGCATGTCAGCTCCAACTCAGCTTCCCTCCATCCCGTACGCCCCGGAGCAGGGTGAATGCCGATGGCTTTGCCACCGCAGGGCTGCCCCAGCACAACCGCGCCCTCGGAGCCCCTCCGCCGATTGCGTAAAGCCGCCGCAACGACAGAGTTCCTCGGGCCCGGTCGACAAGTGAAGCCGCAGGC
>NW_009259680.1:1519484-1551652 GCF_000687185.1 Egretta garzetta
AGCGCTGGAGACAGAGAACAGAGGGACAGTTCAGGCTCTGCCTCCAGCAGTCCGTGTTCCTCCCCTCCCTCCTGGGCACAAGCTGATGCTGAGTAAGTCCCAGGTCATAGAATTATTTGGTTGGTAAAGACCCTTAAGATCATCTAAAACGAAACCATGGCCCTAAGCACCTCCCCTACCCATCTTTTAAATACCTCCAGGGATGGGAACTCAACCAGTTCCCTGGGCAACCCGTTCCAGTGCCTGATAACATTTCCAGTGAAGAAACTTTGCCTAATATGCAGTCTAAACCTCCCCTGGCACAACTTGAGGCCATTTCTGTGATCTTGCTCTCGTTCCACAGCTGTAAAACTTTTCCTTGCTGGAATTGGGAACGAGAGCGCTTTTAAAAATGTTGAAGAAAAAATAAACACGTAATTTATTTAATCCTTTTAGCTAATCGGAATTCCATAGATGTACTCTGCTGACAAGTTGGCTTCTTTGTGCCACCTTCTGAGTCACTGTGTATACACTGTTCATCCCTTTGCTGGTCCTCATAGCATATCCTTCCCTCTTTTTTTTTTTTTTTTTAAATAAAAAAATGATAACTGCAGAATGAGCACATGGCCTGTGATGTAAGCATCTTTGCATAAAATAACACAAAGCACTAAAATGCACAGGTTTCACCTTGTTTAACCAGTTTCTGGAAGTACTCTTTATAGTGTATTTTCATCTTGTCGTCCAAAGGGCATTGACAGCAAGACAGCAGAATGAAGGCCAAGTGCTGTAGTCGATTTGTGTTTTGCTCCAAGACAACCATCTATACCTTTCTGCTGGGAGGAGTGTTTATTGCGTTGGGCTCAAGTCGAATTCTCCTGATGAAGTATTCTGCCAATGAAGGTGCTGTTGGGCAATAAACATAATATACCTCAAATAAGAAAGAGTTGATATTTGGGGTAAAATGGATTCCCAAAAGCCTAGTTCTCCACCTGCAGAGTTCTTAGCATAAACGTTCTGTTTTATACATAGTGGCATGCATTTCTGTACTGGAAAATCTCTCTATAGTCTAACATAAAATGATAATTTGGGTTGCAAGGTGTACGATCCATGTGGAGAGTCACCCTTAAAAGATGAGGCAGTGAATGATTTTATATATGATTTTCAAAGACTGAGTTGTTGTGTAAGCACTATTGGTGGTAAGTGTGTTGACTGAAATATTTGTCTTGCAACAGGCTTAGAAGAAAAGTGGTATCATAGTGGGTATGCTATAACTGGCTAGCGAAAAAATAGCATATTGCTGTTGGGGGAAACATTCCCACTTTTAAATTTTTTTAAAACAGCGATCTTGAGTTCTTCCAACAAGTTCTACTGTAAACTGGAACCTAATGAAGAAAGATTTCAACCCAGAAAAAAAGGCCATTCAGAAAGTTGTATATCATAAAAATTGGAATATTTATAATGAAAATGCTGACGTAGCCTTTTACATTTATGGAAAGTGGCTAAAATTCTGACTGGAGGGTTTAAAATAGTTTTTTGCTGTAATTATGAACTCAGGAGACAGAATCTGATTGTGTACTCTATGATTTCCTGAATTCCACAGATAGCAAATACGATTACCTGCCTACAACAGTGAACATATGTTCTGAAGTAGTAAAACTGGTCCTGTGTGTGGTATTGGCACTATGGGTTAAGAAAAAAGGTAAGTACCTATGTTTAAAATAAGTAAAATGTGTTGACTTCTAAGATTTGCTGTACTTCAAATCCCTTTTTTTGTTGGTGTTTTTTTTATGATAGATTCACGTTTAGTAGTATGGAATAGGTCCTGCTAGTAAGGTTCACTGAAATTTGTCTCTTTCATGCAGAATTATAACTAAACTTTACTTTTATAAGTCAACGTTGTGCTTTAAATTCAGATGTTCTTCACTTGTGTGTATGGTAGCTGCAATGGGGACAGGTAAGTTGAATCAGAAAGTGTAATGAAGACACATTCTAATATTTTCAGAATTTTAACACAGCATTGTGCTAGGATAATAAGAGTTGCCTCGCTGTGAAGTCATGACTGAAGAGAAGCTTATAAATTGCACGTATTGGCCTTTTTGTTCTCTTCTTCTGACCATTTTTATTTAAAAGCACCACCACCTTCCACTGAAGGGGCTTTTGTGTGTGTGTAGTGGTATTTGTGTCAGAAGTAACATATCTATGTTGTAATTCAAGGTAGCTTTGTTGTGAAGACAAATCTTGGGGCTGCTGTTCAGGAAAAGCAGTGTCAGGCTTCACTAGCTACTGGTTTTGTATTGCAGGCTATTTTTTTTTTTCTTTCGTGGTTTTTCTGTCCCGGTACAAAAAGGATGAGAGGTTAACTTCATAGCATTTCAAAATGGTAGAGGACGGACATTTAAATTGGAAGAGGATATCGGGCACTGGAGACTCGTGTTAAATTGAACTGCTGGTTTCGTCCACTTCTCCATATAACAGCCATGGCTCTGGCAAGCTGATGAAAGTTTTACCTCCACCATTTAGTACAGATACACCTAAGACTAGATATATTCAGCCAGTGTTTGCCATCTTTGGCTACTGCTGATTACATGGGGTTTTTCCTGTGATGTAAGCATCTTTGCATAAAATAACACAAAGCACTAAAATGCACAGGTTTCACCTTGTTTAACCAGTTTCTGGAAGTACTCTTTATAGTGTATTTTCATCTTGTCGTCCAAAGGGCATTGACAGCAAGACAGCAGAATGAAGGCCAAGTGCTGTAGTCGATTTGTGTTTTGCTCCAAGACAACCATCTATACCTTTCTGCTGGGAGGAGTGTTTATTGCGTTGGGCTCAAGTCGAATTCTCCTGATGAAGTATTCTGCCAATGAAGGTGCTGTTGGGCAATAAACATAATATACCTCAAATAAGAAAGAGTTGATATTTGGGGTAAAATGGATTCCCAAAAGCCTAGTTCTCCACCTGCAGAGTTCTTAGCATAAACGTTCTGTTTTATACATAGTGGCATGCATTTCTGTACTGGAAAATCTCTCTATAGTCTAACATAAAATGATAATTTGGGTTGCAAGGTGTACGATCCATGTGGAGAGTCACCCTTAAAAGATGAGGCAGTGAATGATTTTATATATGATTTTCAAAGACTGAGTTGTTGTGTAAGCACTATTGGTGGTAAGTGTGTTGACTGAAATATTTGTCTTGCAACAGGCTTAGAAGAAAAGTGGTATCATAGTGGGTATGCTATAACTGGCTAGCATTCCTATGCTTCTCCTTTTGCCAACTATTAGCAAAATATGCTAACAAAGAAAAGATACACTCCTATAAGAAGGCTGTGTCATCCTGGAAGCCATTTTTTGTGAGAGGAAAAAATAGCATATTGCTGTTGGGGGAAACATTCCCACTTTTAAATTTTTTTAAAACAGCGATCTTGAGTTCTTCCAACAAGTTCTACTGTAAACTGGAACCTAATGAAGAAAGATTTCAACCCAGAAAAAAAGGCCATTCAGAAAGTTGTATATCATAAAAATTGGAATATTTATAATGAAAATGCTGACGTAGCCTTTTACATTTATGGAAAGTGGCTAAAATTCTGACTGGAGGGTTTAAAATAGTTTTTTGCTGTAATTATGAACTCAGGAGACAGAATCTGATTGTGTACTCTATGATTTCCTGAATTCCACAGATAGCAAATACGATTACCTGCCTACAACAGTGAACATATGTTCTGAAGTAGTAAAACTGGTCCTGTGTGTGGTATTGGCACTATGGGTTAAGAAAAAAGGTAAGTACCTATGTTTAAAATAAGTAAAATGTGTTGACTTCTAAGATTTGCTGTACTTCAAATCCCTTTTTTTGTTGGTGTTTTTTTTATGATAGATTCACGTTTAGTAGTATGGAATAGGTCCTGCTAGTAAGGTTCACTGAAATTTGTCTCTTTCATGCAGAATTATAACTAAACTTTACTTTTATAAGTCAACGTTGTGCTTTAAATTCAGATGTTCTTCACTTGTGTGTATGGTAGCTGCAATGGGGACAGGTAAGTTGAATCAGAAAGTGTAATGAAGACACATTCTAATATTTTCAGAATTTTAACACAGCATTGTGCTAGGATAATAAGAGTTGCCTCGCTGTGAAGTCATGACTGAAGAGAAGCTTATAAATTGCACGTATTGGCCTTTTTGTTCTCTTCTTCTGACCATTTTTATTTAAAAGCACCACCACCTTCCACTGAAGGGGCTTTTGTGTGTGTGTAGTGGTATTTGTGTCAGAAGTAACATATCTATGTTGTAATTCAAGGTAGCTTTGTTGTGAAGACAAATCTTGGGGCTGCTGTTCAGGAAAAGCAGTGTCAGGCTTCACTAGCTACTGGTTTTGTATTGCAGGCTATTTTTTTTTTTCTTTCGTGGTTTTTCTGTCCCGGTACAAAAAGGATGAGAGGTTAACTTCATAGCATTTCAAAATGGTAGAGGACGGACATTTAAATTGGAAGAGGATATCGGGCACTGGAGACTCGTGTTAAATTGAACTGCTGGTTTCGTCCACTTCTCCATATAACAGCCATGGCTCTGGCAAGCTGATGAAAGTTTTACCTCCACCATTTAGTACAGATACACCTAAGACTAGATATATTCAGCCAGTGTTTGCCATCTTTGGCTACTGCTGATTACATGGGGTTTTTTGTTTTTTCTTTCTTTCTTTCTTTCTTTCTTCCCTTTTTTGTTTCTTTTTCTTTTTGTTCCATATGTCTGAGTTTTGCTGAACTCAATGTGTCGGTGGTTCAGAAGAGGATTAGATAACATTGTGTAGTCTTAAATCTGTGCCAACAAAGTACTTCTGTCACCAACTCTAGAGTAATCTAAGGTTTATCACAGTCTTGCTCCTAAATTGAGCCCTGAATACCTAAGTAAGTGTCATTCTTTGTGCCTTGTCCTTTCTTTCTTCCTTCTTCCTAGATGTTCTCTTTTTACCCAGCTCATGTGCTGTGTGCTACAGATACTGAGTGCTGGTTTATTTTGCATTTCTGACATTACTGGAAGCTCTTTGGGTGCTACATGAACAAATCCACTGTCTGTATCATTGTTTCATTTCTAGATTTGACCGATAATCATCAGACAATCATACCCAGTAAGGTAGTTGCTATTGTGTGTGGACTTTGGGGTGCTTTTGGGCCCTCAAAGAATGGTTGACAATTGAATTTTTGCTCCTGGTGGACTAATACTCTGATGCGGGTAAAAGGTTCCTTGATGCTTTCTGTGCTGAAGCAAGGAGATGAATACCTGTAGACACAGGATTGCTGCTGTAGCTGTGTGTTCTGCCCTGGATTTGTCCTCTGTGTTGCCAGGGAGCTGTGGTACCTTATTTTTTTCAGTCCAACAGTGTTCCTGAAAACAGAACAGTAGTACCTATTCCGTTAAAAGGGAATGAGTTTTCTGATAATAAGAAAGATGTCCTTCTTACTGATATCTTTTCCTTTCAGAGGGTTGTTTGGATCATCCCTTTGAATGTCTTTCCTGGAAGAATTTTTGTAATTCCATGAAATGGTCAATTCCTGCCTTTCTTTATTTTTTGGATAACTTGATTGTCTTCTACGTACTGTCCTACCTCCAGCCAGTAAGTATACATATACTGAATAAAGTATCTTCTAATGTCTTAGTGATAGGTAACATTGCCCTTAGGCTATCCAGAGCTGTAACACTGGCAAGACAAGATTTGCAGGTAAAAGAATGATTTGTTACCTGACCAGCCAGACCTTCCCATTCTCTTGCCCACTGGTCAGTGTGGTACAGCTCTCAGCAGAAGGGAGTCTCTGGATTTTCTCCATCCAAAGTGATTTAGAGGTAGGCTGAATTGCTTAAGTACTTAAGGCGGGTTTTTGGTGCTTTCTCTCCTTTGGTTTCATCAACTCTGTATTTCTCTTTCAATGCATTTGCTCATGTTGTTAGTATTTGAGCTGCACTTTTTTGTGCGGCTTCTACCGCTTTATGTATGTGACGTCACATGATTACTTGTTTTCTTTCCTCACTGTCTCCAAAGAAAAGTGAGTAAATGTAATCCAATGAAGGGAGTAAGTGTAATAGGAACTGAGGAGGGGAGGAAGAAAACTACGTGACTCTTAATTTTTTATTAGTTATGTTTAAGCACAAAATTTAATAGGTACTTTCTTCTAGCTACATTCAGCCTTTTGCATGAATCTACATATGCTCAGGAACTAGTACAGTTTTTGTGCTTTCTTTTATTTCATGCTTATTGGTTCAGAGTCTGTTTGAAGTTAGATGGAAACAGATGGTTACTGCTTGCTATAAAATACTGTGGCTGCCAGTTTGACATTAAAAATAAGTATAAATATTCCTGTTCTTTCTCTTTCAGAATTTCTCTTTCAAATATTGTCCTTTTAGGTGTACGTTTCTGTCAGGGACAGACTGGAGCCTAGAATAGGACCTGTCTGGAAAAATCTAATTAAAATCAAGAGTTTGTTATCTTAAAATAACATGCACAGGTGTTTGGTCCTGTGGTTTGTTGTGTGGGGCTTTTTTGGTGTTTGGTTTTTTTTTGTTTTGGTTTTGGTTTTTTTTCATTAGAAAGGAAATTCAGCTATAATGTTTGCAATAGCAAAGCCTGATGTTTAGGAGGTTACATAAACACTTGCTTTCTTAAGCAATTTGATTTGGCTCAGTTAAGGTCATATTTTGTAAAATGCACAGCTTTTATATTTTACACACACACACACACCCTTGCCCTGTCTCTCTCCCCTCAGAACATGTGCTTTAAGATTCCTCTTTTTTAGAACTCTTAGTGTCTTACACCTTTTAACTGGATATATTTTATGAGGGTTAGCTGAAATTGTAACATCATCATGGTAAACAAGTATTAAAAGTGATAACTATATAGCTGTAAGACAGAATACCTTGACAATGTACAAGACTATGAAAGTGAAAAGGTGGAGGCAAGATGCTTGAGAGAAGGTGGCCATATCTGACTGAACTTGGTTTTGTATGACTTTAAAAACTAAGTAGGTTTGGGACTAAGTAGTACCTGGGTGAGCAGTTGCTTGAAGTATAGAGTTGTTTTGGCGAGATTGTTTTGCTTGAAGCTTCAGCTCTAACTATGGATACTCTTTAGCAGCTAGCATTTCCTAGTGATAAGACTTATTTTGTTTGTGACATATAAGTTAGTAGCACGGTGATCTTTGGTAAATTTTTTTCTTATTCCTTCGCATCTAGGACAGAGGCCCTTTGAGGCCTCAGAGAACAAAGCAACTGAAAATTAATTCCTTGTAATTATCCTGATGTAGATTTTTCTCGTATTGTTACCAGTGATGTTGGATGGAGGGCTTTGACTGTGAAGTAAAACCAGAGTATACATGGAACACTTGTATATTTTGCATCAAGCCTCTTTTTTCTGTTTTCTGCTAGTTCCAGATTCACTTGTTTATTCAATATTTTTCTCCTTATACAGTGTTCACCTAACATGAATATTTATTGAGTTGTAATCTTGCAAAGCAGAAAATTAAGCTGTGATTTCTTAGGCAGGTATCTCATGTGTCAGTCTTCAGCTTACTTCAGACCCTGTGTTGTGCTGTTTCATGAGATATATTATTCAGCAGATAGTATGTTGGAATAGAGTAGAACTAAGGTAATGGGGAAAGGGCCTGTGCTTTTCCTCTGATAAATGAAAACAGCTCAGCTATTGCAGGATTGGGAACGTGGAAATGCAGATGAGAAAGTTCAGTATAAAGTCTGTGGTTTGTACTTCTGAAGCCATATATGTTTTTGTGTAAAATTGTCTAAAAAAGTGATCTCACTCTAAGGCTGAATTGGAGGAAAGGGCTCAGATGCCTAGGTTTTTGTACGTTTACTGACTGCATAGGACAGTTCTGGATAAATCACAATTTGGGAAACACCCCCTTGCCCCCAGAAGAGCCTTTTTTCCCCGCTGGTGCTGGTAAATTCTGATCTTCAGCAGTAACTGCAGTGCCTAAAAAGAGCTGCCTCTTGGTCCAGTGTCCCAGTATAGAGTTTCTAATACAGAGATGAAGATGACAATCCTTGCCACAAGAAGTTTGCAACTTGGGATAATGGCCGTGGTTTCAGGCACTGTCATTTTTCTTCAGCTGTTCCCAATTTAGATAGGAGCTTTAGAGTTTTCTTCAGTTGTACTTTGAAACAGGTGAACTTTTTAGTACAGTTGCAGTCTTGAAAATTCAAGCTGAGCACCACCTTACCTTTGATACAAAATGCGCTTGACATGCAAGAAGTTTATTTTCTGCAAGTGCCTTGCCTAAGTCTGGGGTTTCATGAATGCTGCAAGCTGGCACTGTGCAGCCAGAAGCAGCCTCACCTTCCCCTATTCCTTTCTTATTTTCATTTTGGAGCAACTTCCACCTGTGTGCTGACAGCTGTATTTGGTCAGCCTGGCTGGGGAACTGATCTGACAGAAAACTAAACTGTTTTCTTTTTTAAGTAATTTTTCCACGGGATTGGTTTTCTCACATCTTTGTTTCGGTACAGCTTTCCCCCACTACAGTAGAACTTTGGCTCTGTGGTTTGCCTGAGATTTCAAAATGAAACTTGAATGTCATTTTAGGGACGTGTTTTTCTCCCACATGGGTAAGGAAGAAGGTTCAGTACCAGGATGCTGCTTTTCACTCTGGCACCTTGCAGAAAGGTGAACACTTGAAATCAGTGGGCTTTTGAGGTCCACACTATGTCTGGAGTATAACTGTTCCCCTTCTTTTCTTTCTAGGCAATGGCTGTACTCTTCTCAAATTTTGTCATTATAACAACAGCTCTTCTCTTCAGGATAGTGCTAAAGTAAGTAGTATTTACTAAAGTAAATGAAATTTTATGTCTTCATAGCCTTGATGAAGAAGTTAAGGATACCTTCTTTCTCTTTGATGAGAACAGTAATTCTGTTTTCTTGTGGCTATAGCAACTTGGAGAGATGGCTTTGTTTTCTGCATCTGATTGTGTAGGATATAATAGCTTATTAGGAGTCCCTATATATCTTTACACATTTGGACAGTTGTAATAGAAAACAACTGAAATCATGATTATATAGTTGTAGGATGGTCAGAATTAAGATTTGGGTACTTTTATTTGTACATTAAATCTCATATTTCATGATTAGCAGTACTTCTTTCCAGTCTGTTGTAATTCTTAATTGAATGTAAATGTAATCTAACAAGAGGGGATGAGATATGTAAGAGTGAAAGGTAGAGGTGACTTTGGTAATATTGTACCAGCCCTGATGTGTTTCTGGTCAAATGCATAGTATGTTTTAAAAAGTAATTATATGTCCCTTCTTCATTATCCATGTGACAACTCTCTGTGCTATGTGTTCTCCTTCACCTGATTTGTGCTCTTTATTGTGGGATTTAAATTCAGAAAAGACTGACAAGGAAATAGGTTTTAACCACACACTACTCAAAAAGTCACTTGTGTTGAACGTGGAACAAGGATGCCTTTTCTACAGGCAAAAAGATGCTTTTTCATATATATACCAAAAGAGTGTCTGATAGTCAGACTTGAAATGCTTTTCTCTGTTTAATTTTGTCTCTTGTGATCTCACAGTTTGCTTAATCTTCCTAATTTCTGATTTTCCCCAAGATAAACAGGCTTTGCTTGAGTAAAAAAATAGTATAAATAGTTCTAACAGTCTTATAAATTACGTTAATAGATTTATATGATTTACCATTATAAAATACTAGAAAAGGGTGTGAAATCATGGGGGAAAAGTGAAATGTAGTGAAAGTTTACCAAAGTAAGAGGGTAATTATTTGAATGTCTGTGATTTCTTTTTATCCATCAGACCTGTGTTCCCCTGGAGACAAAAGTTGCTTTTAAGTTGTCAGGCAATCAGTATCTAGTACTAAAATGATCTTGAAAGACTTTCCTTAAATTAACTCTACAGAATACTCCATTTTGTATTTCTGTGATCACCAGGCTGGGCCCCCCTTGCCACAGAAAAGCATGTTGCATTTTGGCATTTCACTGTCAATTCTGAAAAGCCAAGATTTTTCTTTGCGCCTGTCTCTGTCTCCTTATCTGTGACGTCTTTGTGTTTTGTAGAGCTTGTTCTCCTGTCATGTAATTTGTGCCACTGTGTTTCTAAAGTTGGTGGCTTTTTTTGTCTACTCCTAGGCGAAAACTCTCTTGGGTACAGTGGGCATCTCTGGTGATTTTATTCCTGTCCATCGTTGCCCTGACTCTGGGAACTGGAGGCCATCAGCAAAGCTTGGCTGCACACGGATTCCATCACAATATGTTTTTTAGTCCATCTAACCACTGCCTTCTCTATGCTGGACCTGAGGAAGCATGCCTGGAAAAAGGCAGCTGCGTAGCACCAAGTTTCCTTCCCAGCTTCCAGTGGAATGTCACCAGTACCATGGCAGGAGCATTGAAACCTCTCCGTCTCAGCCTGGGCCATCTGCTAATTCTAGTGCAGTGTTTCATTTCTGCCCTGGCTAACATCTACAATGAAAAGATCTTGAAAGATGGGGATCAGCAGGCTGAAAGCATCTTCACGCAGAACAGCAAACTCTATGCCTTTGGGGTGCTGTTCAATGGGCTTATGCTGGGGCTGCGGGCTAAGGACCGGAGGCAGATAGGGAATTGTGGCTTCTTTTATGGGCACAACATCTTCTCGGTGGCTCTCATATTTGTCACAGCTTTCCTGGGGCTCTCTGTAGCCTTCATCTTGAAGTTCCGAGACAATATGTTCCATGTTATGACTGCTCAGATCACCACTGTCATCATCACCACAGTCTCTTTCGTCATCTTTGACTTCAGGCCTTCTGTAGAATTCTTTTTGGAAGCTCCTGTAGTGCTTCTCTCCATATTCATCTATAATGCCAGTAAACCAAGAGGCCTGGAATATGCCACTCTGGGGGAAAGGGGCAAACTTGTTAAAGGAGATGCATGGGAGAGGTCAAGTGGGGTAAGGCTTTTCAGTACTTGTCTCCTCTAGTTTCAATTTTCTTCCATTTATGCTATGGAATGTTTGGAAGATTCATTTTGCATGTGACTGGACTCATCCCTCAAATACCAAAACTCCTCGGTATTTCTTAATTTTTTTTAAATTCATTGGGTATTGCTTTGCATATTCCACTTTTGCAATTCATGAAGCCTAGGTAAGTATTGCTTTCCTCCTGTGACTATAGACAGTCCTGTGAGCAACTTTAGCTTTGTACAAATCCTCTCCTGAAACCTTTTTAACCAATGTATTTTACTGGCCCTGGGCATCCAGAAATTGGAATGGATGCCTGGGAAATAATTGTACTTAAGTAGTACCTATAAATCTGTGTAGCTGAGCCCACATCATGAAGAAGTTAATATATTTGATGTTAAGATTCTTTCTACATTAACAGTCAAAGATACCTGAAGACAAAAAGGTAATGTTTAAATACAGAGTTTTAACACTTTTTTTTTCCTTGCAAAACATTTCCTCCAGACCCGTCAGTGTTTTTTGTCCTAATGTGAATAGTAATCCAGTTAACTAGAACATGCCAGGGAGGGCTTGCTCTTAGATACGTCATTCAGTTGAGCTGAGCAGTCAATCTAAAGCAGAAGGGTTAATATCTGTGTGCTCCTAGTCTTCATGTACAGCTATGTTCTGTAATACACGTTGCAACCGGCAGAGTGTGCCATCTCCATTTAATTCTAAGAAACAGTACATTTGAGAGAGGTGTTTTTCAGAAATCACACATGGTGCCTTTTTAGGTGGTTGTTTAACAAGCAGTAAATAACACAAAATCTCATATTTTTGGTATACCAGGCATTATCTGTTTTAGCACTTGGATTGATCAGCTGTGGTAAAACCAAATAGCACTATGTGAGCAGGCTTCCTGATGCCTTCATCAGGCTGGTTTAGGGAGCGAGTCACTAAAAAATGTTGATACAGGGGATGTTTTTTATGAGCATGTATATCCTAGAACAAGATTGTAACACACTGGTAAGAGATTTAAATTACAGGCTCTTGATTTTATATAAGTGATGCCTTCAAAATAAACTTTTTTCTTCTTTTTTTTTTTTCTCTTTTTCTTCTTTTTTTCTCTCTTTCTTCTTCTTCTTTTCTCTCTTCTTCTTTTTTCTCTTTTTCTTCTTCTTTTTTTTCTCTTTTTCTTCTTCTTTTTTTTCTCTTTTTCTTCTTTTTTCTCTTCTTTTTTTCTTTTTTTTTTTTTGTATTAATAACAAGATAACTTTTGCTCACATTGTTCTCTTTTGCTTCTGGTTACTGTAGGATGGAGAAGAATTTGAGAGATTGAACAAACCTAGCAGTGACATCGATACAGACGAAGATTCCCTCTAGCATGAGGCTGACTTGGAGGAATGCTATTACTCATAGTGAGAGAATGTTAATGTTTTATTAACATAGAGAAGGGCCGTTTTTCCCCACTTGCAGAGCAATTGAGACTGTTTTGGGGCTGGATGTGAGAGGTGGATAAGGAAAACATTCAAGCCATGTATATGGAGAGTTGTATTTCCTCTTTCTGTCCATGTAAATCAGGACTTCAAAATCTGCTGAAAAAACCAAAATTTGTAACTGATGCAAACAAGAGGAGGCTTGGATGGTGGACTCAGTGGTCTGGGTGACGTGCTGCATTGTGGAAGGCAGTCCTGGACTCTTAACCACATGCCTTTCACCGCTTTGGTTGACTGTTCTGAGTCACTGCAACTTTCTGTATGAATTCCTTGGTTAGCAAAGCAGAGATGAAACTGTTCTCCACCTTGCAGAGTGTGATGAATGTTGATTAATGTTTTTGCTGCATCTTCCAATGTGCAAATGCTCCAGTAAATTTTCTTTTCAGGACTTAAGATGTAACTAATAACCTCATAAATAATGAGGCATATCGACTGTTTTATTGTATTTTGGCAATTCAGATTGACGTATCCCTAGCTGAGTAAGAGAGTCCCTCTGAATTGACCTCATCAGACTTTCTCTTGAGAATGTATAATAAATCATATTATTTGGGTTAAGGATATGTTAATCCTTCAAACTGGCAGATCTCTAGAGTGTGATTTGAGTTTGAGTGGTCTTAATTCTGTCTTCATTCCTGTTTTTACATCAGTGTAACTCTATACTGACTCCTGTGGAGTCCTTTCTTTCTGATTTTCTGTGATGTGACTGAGAGCAGAATAGATTTCACTGACTTCAGCCACTAGTCCTCCTCACATTTTCAGTGTGAGACTGTTGGGTGCCTGTCTCCCAGTGTCTGGGGAAATGGAAATCTGGAATGCCTTTGTAGCAGATAGTGAATTTTACATGCAACTTATGTGGCCTAACTTTGAAAGAGCTTGAATAAAACAGAAATGTTACACAGTATGAATGCATCACAGGGTCTTTTTTGTGTTTAGAAAAGCTATGTGCAGAGGCTTAGTTTGCACTGAGGCCACTATCTGAAAACAAATATTATGCAGCTATAGTGATGCCCTTCGACATCTGGAACACTGAGCAGGAGGGTACAGGTGGTAGTATCATTTGGTGTTGCTCCGCCCTGTCAGACTGATAAGGTCTTGCATTCATTTTGTAGAGAGAGGTATCATTCTGCAGAGTGGCAGGCATAGTGATCTCAGAATCGCTGTTGAGGCGTCTGCTGGATTGTATTTTGAGTGAGATGAAAAATAGGTTCCAAATAATTCAGAGGATTTTAGAAGGGGGAGGGGAATAGGCATGCAGATAAGAGATTCCTGGTATGTTCCTAAAGCCTCTTCTCTCAGAACAGTGGAGAAGATGTTGGTTTATAATTTCCTCCCTTCAAAAATGCATCTTTCATAGCTGAAAGATACTGTCAAAAGAATTCTTAAGAAGATAAGCAATGAGTTCAGTGTCAAAGCCTCATACCACAGTGTATAGTAATCAGTTAGTGATGCGTTTCTCTCTGGACTGAAGACAGTCGTGCCTTTGTTCCTCTCAGTCATCCTGTTTCCAGGCTTTAGCAGCTTACTTATGCATACTGTATTGATGGCTCATGGCTATATTAATTAACATTCCTCCTGTCATTGATCCTTCAAGAGGGGCAGCCTGTTTCCATACGTGGCCAATGACTGTCAAGTTATAAACTATGATCTAAAATTATTATTCTCATTTCTTACATTTTTCCAGCAGTATTAACTTTTTCTAGCATATATTAACTGTACAAAGTGAAATTACTGTTGTGGTTGAAAAATCTTTTACAGCTGACCTCATTGTGCTTCTACAGTAGGCCATTTCAACAAAAGGAATCCTACATGTTTGCATCTGTATGGAATAAATACGAAAGCATATTTCAATGTACATTCCAGAAACGTGGTTTTCATTGGTTTATGCTGTCCTGTTTTGGAAAATGAAACTTCAATGCCAAAAAAAAAAAGCTCCAACCATTACAGACTTAGTTGCGATAAGACATTTTCATTTTTTTCCATTACATACAGCTTTGCAGTATATACCCGCCTGAGTTCATTGTCTTTTTCAATCATAGCTACCAACTTTAGCAGGTATTTCCAAGAAGAGTGAAAGTACTGTTAGCTTTAGATTGCTTTGCATTTACGTGAGCAGTAGCTTTTTACATGAACTTTTCCGGAGTTCTTTGCCTTGCATTAAGTCAGAACACAGAAATCAGCCTCATGCCTCTAATGACAGAACATCAAACCAAAGATTAATCTCTTAAAAATCATATGTTCTACCTTTCTGCATGAAATACCTGCCTTAAGAGAAATGAGATATGGGAATGACTGATCTGCAGATTTTATAAAGTGTGCTTAGTTCTTGCAGTCAACTCTTGCCCTGCTTAATGATTATTCCCTCTATACATTTCACCGATGCTGTTATGCTTGACTTATTTGCCAAAGTCTCAGATTGCACAAAGACATCAGGTATATAACTGTTGATCTAAGCATTTACTTATGCTGTAGAGTTTCTAACTTCTAACAAGTTTCTAACTTGTAGAAATCTTTCTGTTGTCTTTAGGTTGGAGGTCTCAGAGAGGTTCTGTTGGATTGGCCAGGCAGGTTTCTTTTAATAACGGAGGAGAATTGTATATCCCCTTTGCAGCAACAGGAATGTTAACTGCTGACTAAAAATGGGTAAGGTTTTGCATCAACTTAACAATAAAAAAGCATGTAAAGTAACCCAAAAGTATAACCATGCAATTCTGTGCAGCTGTACTATCCATCACAATAGTTGAATTTAATGGGTACATGAGATTTGTTAGAGGAGGTGCTGGAGAACAGCCCTGGTTAGCAAGGGGGAGCTATTCTACAGTTACATGTTTCAAATAGATTGTGTGAATCCCACTTGATTCCACTGTATGGTTGTTGACCTACTCCATGTTGGAAAGCTTACTATTTTTCTCCTCAAATGGCAGTAGGGAAATTTATGAGATTATTGGAGAGCAGTGTTAGTTTGGCACATAGTCTTTAATGAATACGTTGGGCAGAGAGCTCTTTCTAAGCTGTGATTTAGAGCCCACATTCCCAAACATTTGACTTTAATTGCTGTTGAGAATCTTATGTTCCTCCCTCCAGGTTTGAGGAAATAGTCACAAAACCTCCCAGGAAGAGAGATAAGTTCATGTTTCTCTTGTTTGTAACAAGGCAGTTAAAGCAATATCCATTCTAGTTAATTTCAGCTACTTTGTGAATGTAGCAACACGCTTGAAAGACAGCCTGTGGATGTAAACAGCCATCTGGGCACTGAATCAAATTCCATAAATATGTATGAGAAAAAAATTTTGGTTTATTGTATGGAATCTTCTCACCAAGGACTGTAGAGATAGGACCTTAATCTCAATAAATCTGTCCTCAGAGTGATGCTACAGGGGCAGAACCAGTGCTTTGGATTTTATTTGTGTTTTGCAAAGTGAAGTCTTAATTTGGAGTATTATAGCTCCTGAATGCTTATAGCCTTCAAGATAACTATATGTTGTTGAACGGATTTTTTGGCTTGGTGTTCCTTCAGGCTTTGCTTTCAGGTCTTCATAGGGAGAGGTAGGTTGCAAAATCAGGATTTTAAATCATTACTAAAAGTTTCTGGTAATTTTGAGCCAGTTCGTAATGATGGCACGAATTGGCACCAGAATGTAGAATAATACTGAGTCTTCCTCAAATTCTTTGAATATTTGAGTGTGCAGTTTTGGTTAAGAGCCCATCCTGACCTCCCTTATAAGCGGACAACTTGTTTGGAGCTGTCTTTTTAATGCAACTCCCACGGAATGCCTAGGCTGAGTTTGATACTTGCACAACTTAACTTTGAATTCTGGAGGGGGGGGGAAGCAATTTGGATCAAGTATTGCACTCTCTTTTGTAAGTTAACTGTCAGCACAGGTCATTTGATTTCTGTGATTTGTAATATGGGTTAAAAGGGCTTTCATTTAAAGACTTTACAGGAAAAACAAGATTACAGAAAAGTTGAACACCTGAAAGAAAACACACAAAGGTGTTTCCCTTTTTGTCTACAGGAGGTGGCTGTTAGACATCTGGTATACTTTCCTCTGCTTTTGCTTTAGGCAAAGTTAGGCTGTTGACCTTAATACACTGATGCGATAAGCACTTGTTTTCTAAAGCTGAGCTATGGGACCTCCCATTTTCTTCTAGATACCTTTCAGTTCCATGGTTCTTTTTTATAGCTCCTGTCTGTTTTGGCTTTTTTAAATTTTTCTGTCCACTGCTATCAGCTGTGGAAGTGCTGTAGTTAATGAGAGCTTGGAAGCTCTCTTCAGGGAGCAGTCCTCTCAAAATGGTTCCGTCAAATACCTACCTTCCCCCACTTGGCTGCAGTCACCTGAGAGAGGTAAGTTGGGAGCTGTTCTCTATGCTGACTAGACCTTGTAGTACAGAGGACAGCCTGCCCTGGAGGGTAACCAGGTCTGTAAAGCTAAGGAAAAGCTGGCCAGGCCCTGTGACCTCTCCGCATGTTTGCCTTTCTGACATCAGAAGGGCAAGCAAGGTCTGACCTTTTGTGACTGTTTCTAAACAAAGCATTTAGTTTTGAGTGAACTTACTGCTTTACCCAGTTCTGGTTTTGTCTGGGCCAAAAAAAAAAAAAATAATCAGGAAAATGCTAAAACTGTGGGGCATGCTTTGGCCAGCTTAGAGCTTTGGTTTCTCCCTATTCCTGCGCTACTGCCATGATGGGAAAACCTACTGAGTGCCCTGTTGCATATAGCATGTGCACCCATGTCGCGGATAATAAAAAGAAATGTGACTGGTCAGGCATGCCTTCAACATTAGAAGTGACCGCTGTGCCACTATGAAGGCTTTGATACCTTCACTTTGGGATACTCCTGAATCTTTCTGCTATGTTCTGCTTGTTGCTGTGTTCTGCTATTAATGTTTATAAATCTAACCTAAATGGTGTTGAAGGCATGGCTATGCATGCAGTTCCTCCCACTAATTTCAGTAGGAGTAGGGTGGTGCAACAGATCCAATGCCCAAAGACACCAATGAGAAGGGAGAAGAAAACCATTTCAGAAAGCGTGGCAGAAATAGAGCTGGTTTAGTAGCAGATTAAATTATTCCCAAATAATTTTATAAACATGTAGTCTAGATTTTTCTTTTCATGGGGGAGAGTATGAGAAGAAGAGGTAGAAGGAAATTTGAAATTTAGAGCAATATTTTAATTAAAAACATAATTATAGAGAGCTAGTTACAACTCCTTTAAAATATATCTGAATGAGAATGTTTTCCTTTTTCTTCTGATTAAAAGAATGCTTTTCAGTTTTCTGTATTTCAGACAATGCTAACTATGGTTGGTGTTTCCACTTAGCTCTCATTAACTTGGATCTAACTGTCAGGTGGGCAGGACCTAAGAGAACAGGGACCCCAAATAAAAGAATAAATGGCCATGCAGCAAGCTTTGTAGTTATGAACTTCACACTGTATTGTATTGAAACAAATCCTGCCATAACCATAAATCCTTATTTTCATTGATAAAGTCAGCTAATTACAAAGTTAATGCACTGTAGAGGGATGCTGTCTTTTTAGACAAAGTACTCCAAAAGGATTTTATTACTATTATTGCTGTTGTTATTAAAGAGCCTGCCCCACGCTTCTTTCTTAAGTTTTCCTTTTCTGGGAAAGTCCTGAAGTGTGATTCTTTGCTTGTCTTCATAAGCACAATGCAATCTCACTTTCCAATAAATACACTTATTTTTTTCTTCTTAGAAAAAAATACTAAAAAGAGCATTGTAATATTTGTTGGACAGTTTGTGTCCTGCCCTACAGTAGTGTCCATGGACTGAGGCTGTTGGGGGGTTTTTGTTTGGTTTTAATACAAACAGCACCTGCTGATGCCTTTGTTTATAAAGGTTTAAAAATATAAAGGAGTCTTTATTTAAAGCTTCAATACTACTGGTTTGAATTGCTTCACTGTAAAGGCTTCTGCGTGTTTGAGAAGGCAAATGACCAAAGTCCCTTGATTGAACAGTGGAAGAACGAGGCATGGATATCTAGATGGCCTGGGAAGACTTTCTGCAACTGGCCACCTACTGGTTGGATAGCTATTGGAAGACAGACACGGGGCAGTCAGAAGCTAAGTTGCTCTTTTCAGTATGGATATCCATGGTGGTAACTTCCGTGGTGACGGTAGTCATCTTGGTAACCTTCCTGGTATCCCTGGTGATAGCTATGGTAACCATACCCACCATACTCATCATCTGGGCACTGCATGCCAAGCGATTGCTGAATTGTCATTTCCTGTCGCCGAAGCTGCATGGAATCAATCAGATCATACACAATCGCCATAGACCACATTGGAGAAGGATACCAGGATTTGACGTTTCCATCTTTCCCAACTAGAAGCATGGAGAAATATTCTGGGCTAATTTGGAAATAATTTCGAATGTCTTTCACCAAATTAGCTGGGATATCTTCTCGGTCTACAGTAGAGCTTCCTAGAAAGTGACCACATAAAAACAGCATTGATATTTTGTTTAGGCAGTGATGATGGTTTGTAGGTAAGTAAGTGAGTTAGCAACATGAGATAGGATACAGCCCAATAGTTGGCGATGTAAGATTCTTGTAATTTACAAGTTCAGGATTTCTTGGTTCTAAAAGGAAACTGCTCCACTGTGAACTAAAGATGTATTTTTAACAGTTTTGTTAGGTTTAGTAAACTTGTCATTATTCTCTAGGCTGAAGCTACTAGAATGTGGCACGCCTTTTTGTCACCTAACACATACGTGCTTCTTTGGCTTCTACGCAGCTTGGGTCACCAGTTCACATAATGCAGAAGGCATATGTGAAAAACAGTCACAATGAAAGAAATTACTGGAATTGAAGCATGATAGTGTGAAGAATTGCAGGATGAATTTGCTCAGTCATTAACAGTACAGAGGATCACTCTTGAATTCTCATGATATGCGAGATGGGATGTGGTAGATGTCAAGTCCACTTTAAAATACATGTTCTAGCACAAATCTGGTGAACTCCAGGCTTGTAAGTGTGAAGTCTGTGCTGGGCAAATGAGTAGAAAGTATAAGACAACTGGGATCAGTGGACACCTATATATATATCCACACACACATAGACATATACATAGTTGGCTTGGCAACTTACAAAGTGGCATCCTGCCTTAAAAACTTGTTGACATTCTCTGAAGGAGGTCAGCAAGCAGGTGGCTAAGGGTGATCTGCCTGATACAGGCTATGTGGATTTCCAGAAGGTTTCAAAAGGAACTTTTGACAGCTTGGTTGGAAGGCAGAAAAAAGGTGGGAGCGAATGATCAGTTCTTAGAGTGGAGGGATGGTAGCAGTGAAGTCCCACAGTTGTTTGTGCTGGGACTGGTGCTGTTCAATGTATTTGTAAATGACATACATAAAGTACGAGCATGGAGGTGAGGAATTGTACTGAGGATGTGGAGATACTCAGAGTTGTAAGGGCGGGGGATGATTGTGAAGCATTGTAAGGCTGTGTGACTGGTCAATAAAATAATGGAGAAGAAATTATATTCAAATTGAAGTAAAATGACACACATGGTGAAAATTTTGCTAATTCCATGTAAGAAATGATGAAGTCTCATCATTACCACCTGGCAATGAGATCTTAGGGCTGTGAGAGTTTCATGAGAGGCTAGGTCAGTGCTCACTAGTGGTCAAAAGTCAAAACAAGTGTTATAAACCATGAGGAAAATAATAAAAACCAAACCAGAGTATTGTTATGCCACTATGGAAACCTATTGTTTGTGTGCATCTTGAACACTGTGTGGAATTCTGGTTCTTTCACCTCAAAAAATATGGTAGAACTGGGGGAAAAAAAAGTCAGAAAGGCAACAAAGTTGATAATAGGTTTGGAATGAACTCTGTATGTGAAATGACCAAGTAAGTAAAGACTGCAGACTGTAAAATAAATGGGTTGGGGGAGGTCTACAGGATTGTGAATGTCACTGCAAGGATGGATAGGGATTAAATGTTTACCTTTTGTCCCCATACAACAGATAAGGGGTATCAAACAAAGCTACAGGGGCCGTGTTCAGGCCAAATAAAAGGTACCTTGCAGATCTGTATAGGTTCTCACAGGAGGACACATGCTAGAAGTTAATGTGAATTCAAAGGGAGACTAGACAAGTAAATTGAAAAGAGATCTGTTGATCTTAACAAATAGGAACTATAACCAAGGTAATGAAGTCCTTCAATGAAAAGTAAGTGGAGGCTGCAAGAGTGTTGATGGAAGAAGTATGACGTTTGCTTCCTCTGTTAGTCTTTCTTAGGCATGGACTTATGTCTGTATGAGGTAGAAGGACTAAGATGCTTTCATATACAGAGCTGTAGGAATGGCAACGGGATAAATAAGCTCCTTCCTGTCTTTGTCCATCCACTGATGGAAGCAGGCATTGGGATTAGGTAGTAGAGGAACCTGTAGCATTTGAAATGTACCCTGACAGTGAGATCTCCTAAGAATAGCTACCTGAACTAGCCTGCTGGGATGCAAGTGAGGTACTTAAAGGGGCTTATAAGAAAGATGGAGAAAGACTTTTTATCAGGGCCCATAGAGACAGGACAAAGTGTAATGGTTTTAAACTGGAAGAGGGTAGATTTAGAATGGATAGAAGGAAAAGGTTTTTTTAGGATGAGGGTGGTGAGGCACTGGAACAGGTTGCACAGAGAAGTTGTGGATGCCCCATCACTGGAAGTCTTTAAGGATTGGGTGGGGCTTTGAGCAACTTGGTCTAGTGAAAGATGTCCCTGTCCATGGCAGGGAGGTTGGATTAGATGATCTCTAAAAGGTCCTTTCCAGCCCAAACCATTCTATGAAGATGAATCAGGGAACCATACAAGAGAAACTGCTGGGTCTGTGTTCTATTAGCCCTGCAAACTCTTGAGCACGTAAAAGGCACAGACATCCCTTTGCCTTTGACAGCAAGGCAGGCAGAGAAGTGTATTTGGACTGTATGTTAGGTGGGAGATGAAGATGTGAGATGACTTCCAGATGATATTTGGTCTTTTCTATCCTGAAGACGCTATATGTTTAGCACAGGAACACCAAGAAAACTTATGGTTTGCTTTTGTGTCGTCTTGTTTCTTGAAAGAAACAAAACAAAGGAGAAAAACACAGTCATACCCATCCCAGTAAAGAAATACTCAGCGCTATGTAATGCCTTTCATGGGTAGTACTGAAGAAACTGGAAACAGTCACTTACCATTAATTGGATACAACTCTAAGACACCACCTATATCTTCTCCAAGTCCTAGCAATTTGAGGATAGTTATATGGCGCAGGCCTGTGGAGGAAATGAAGGAGGTTTTGGGTCAGACCAGTTCGTTCTGCTCATTCTTGGGCAGTTTTCAGTTTAATTAGCCAGGTCTGTGCATGCTAAATTAGGTGCCGGACTCAGCAGTCCTTTTCTAGGAAGAAGAGTTGCTGATTTCTCTGGAGTCTCTGCCAGTCACATCACCTGTCCAAACATGGGGATAAACTAGCATGTTGAATAATGTGGTATCAGTTGCATAAAAGCTGTTGCTAGTGCCCCAAGGACAACAGCATTTGGTGTGGTTCTGTAGTATAGAGATACAACCATCAAGCACACCAATAAATTACAGAGACCATTCCCCAAAGGAGGAAGGAAAAGCAAAAAACCTGATGTCCGTGCACCTCCCTGACATCTGGCCCAGTTCTGAGCTAGGTATAAGAGGATCTGCCCTTCCCAAAGCATTGTACTTACGTCATTAATTTGTGCAGTAAGAAAAAGAAAATACTGTTGTTCCCCTGAAGTACAAGTTCAAAGAGAAGTTTTGGAGTGCTAACCTTTTCTGCCTTACACAAATGATTCCAGGGAACGCTTTGTTTAGCTGTCTTAGCTGTCAGGGTGTGCTGTGCTACCTGCTTAGCACAGTATTTTCCATTTGTATTTGGAGTAGCTACAGCAAACTTTTCAGTTGTCAGACTCCTCAGGCTGTCTAGGTTCAGACTTCAGCAAAGGAATCCATCACATCACCAGGAAGGATGTGGTTTTGGGGAGCAAGAGTATAATTTCTTTTGACTCACCAAAATTGCAGGCTTGTCCGCTGAGAGCAGCAAGCTGCTGGGAATAAGCCCAGTCCTCATCGCTGGGAGCAGAGATCACCACAAGCCGCCTTCTCCATCGGAACCTGGAAAGAGAACACGGTGTGACAGGGCACGCTCATGACATGTGACTCGAGTCCTCTCACCATTTTCGTTTGTTGTAGGCTGAGATATGTCATACCTCTCACAACTTCCAAGTAACAGCTGGATGGGAGATCTGTCTGGTTCTATCCATCACTGGGAGAGGTTAAAACCTGTTCTGAATTTTACAGTTCCAAAACACTCAAAGAAACATCTGCAGTTTCGCTGCTTCACCAAGCAAACACTGTGTGGTGGTTTATGAAAAGCTTACAATCTTTGCTCAAAGCCCCCCTTCAGTAGTTATAACAATGCTGAGAAGTGTATTTCCAAGGGAAAGAAAGATTCCTGTAGAATTCCTCACTAGACATTTAGCTTTTACGTCATTCACCACTGCTGGAATGGCACAGTTATTTTGCAGTCCAAAGGCTGTCTGAGAATTAGGGTGTATCTTCATTTCAGACATAACTCATACTTCTGTGTAAATACTCACTGACCTCTTTTTCTTCTATACCACACTTGCTCAAAATACCTTTAACATGGCTTTAAATCTGAGCTTGTTTCTATGTGTGTGGCTGTGTGAGCCTGTGGCTATTTAAGGCATGCATGGGGCAGTAAGATAAATCTTTGATTTTTCTTTAATGTGGTATGCCCCATTTAGCCCAAGGAGCACCTTCTGTTGCCCTCTCCAAGAAAGGCAATGCCATAAGGATACTTGAAAGCTTTAAACATTCTAACTATAGGGGGTTTTAGTACTCTCCAAACAACCCCTTTTTTGCATAAAGGTACTTTTCCATTGAATCTAAATAAATTAGATTTAAAGGAATTTGCAAAGCTGCAGGGATATTTTTATAGAGGAAATTATCTTTTAAATGGATGCAGATGTTACCCTGGTATAATAATAGCCTGCATTTCTGCAGTACCATGTGAAGATCTCAAAATAAAGGCTAATGCAATGGGTCAATTCTGTCCCACTTGAGAGAAGCAGAAAATACGGTGAGACTTGCTCAAAGTCACAGAAGTTGCTGAAAGAACAGGGGATGATGATGTCTGTCTTGTAGACCAACTGATGCTGTGTATATTTTTAGAATTAAAAAAGTAAATCCTTGAAAAGCAAAGCTCCCCAATTTTAATCTTGCCCAGGAGGAACAAGAAAGAGACATGGGTGTGTGTATACAGGTATGTGAATAGGAATATGGAGCATTCACATCACATACGTGACACGAAGGAAAGGGGGAAAATTTCGTGCTGTTATTCTGAAAATGGGGGAAAATAATCTTCGTGATATTTTATACAGGAAACGCACCTGGCTACCTATAAATAATGACCAAGAATGTAAACATCGGATTATATTTTGTTTAGGGCATAAATAAGGATGGAATCTTATCTGTGAGCTGCTTTAAGATACACCAACTCCTTTCTGGTTTTTTGAGTATCATCTCCTTTGGAGATGCACAGAGCTGAAAAGGGTTGAAAGCCACTCAAGCTGTTTATCCCCCTACCCCAGGCAATCCCTATACCTGGTGTGCTCGTCTGGGGCTACATCCTACCAAGAAATTAATTCAGTGGTCCTTCACAGCTGTTAGTTCACTATCACTAAAGTACAATTTGTGCCTTATTTCTGACATCAGAAGCCACAGACCAATAGTCCTGCCCTGACAAATCTGCCAGATCTTTCCCTGCGCGCATCCTTTCTTCCTCTTCTACCCGTTTTGCATCCCATTCTTGGTTCTGAGCCTGGAGAGCAGCACAGCCAGTGTCTTGGTGTTACAGAGGGACTCCCCCAACCCCACAAACTCAAGGATCTCCTGATACATGTGGCTTTTAAGCAATACCCAAACCAGCTCTGGCTCTCATGGTCTCTTTTCACGCCAGCCAGACTTGTTAAGAACAATATTTGCATTATTACAACTGACCTCCCCAGTGAGCAACACCAGGGTGATGACGCCAGGACTCTTTTTCAGTTGGGAAGATAATCCTGGACAAAGCTGGAATGAATCTTGCTGGGAATCTGATCAGTTAACGTGGCTAGTGAAGTCCGCACGTTATTTAAAGCCTGATGCTTGTTTCACAGACAACAAATGCATTATGTACAGCAGCAGTTCTGTTTATAGATGCAACATTCTGCATTCTTCCTGCCTGTTTTTCTAATGTGTGTTTATTACTAGGGCTGTTTGCAAGCAAAGAAGGATTTGGGGCCTGTCACTTTCCACCATACAAGCTCTTTCTTGTGTTGGTCAGCTGTTTCCAAACTGTGGTTCTTCTTGGTGGTCTTGAGGATGAATCACTGAGACCTAAACAGGAGGTGGTGAGGTGGGTGGGGTGCATCTTGTTAAAGGTTCTCTTTCTGTTGAAGTAGCCATCGAATTTTAAAATGTTTATGAACCAACAACCTACTAATTTACCTGTTGGTCCTTTGCCCCTCAAGTCATAATCCATCACTCTGCCTCAGTTATTTCTATAGCTATCTGGCAC
This sequence comes from Egretta garzetta, assembly GCF_000687185.1. Taxonomy (NCBI): domain Eukaryota; kingdom Metazoa; phylum Chordata; class Aves; order Pelecaniformes; family Ardeidae; genus Egretta; species Egretta garzetta. The sequence goes on from NW_009259680.1 coordinate 1,544,483, forward strand.
TAACAGTGTATTTCCATGGATTCTGATAATAGGTGAGGGGGATGCAGTAGTATCAGGTAAAGCCTAGAGTGATGGTGTAGCCCTAATTTCATGTAGATTATCCTGTAACAGAGAGGGCTATAGCTGCACAGCTCTTCTGTGTATCTGAATTCCCACAGTCCAGACACATTTATTGCCTGGAATTTAGGTCTTGCAGGTAGAACAGTAACGGCATATAGAGATTCTGTAAACAAAATGGGCTTTCTGCAGAAGGTCTCTCAAATATTTTGCAAAAGACATCTGCAAGACCTTTAATAATGTGCATGACTAATACTGTCAAAGACCAACTGTTATCTCAAGGAGAATGGGAAGGAAGTTGCAGAGAATTTTTTACTGATTTGAGCTACATGGAAGGGATTAGAATGCGATTAATGAGATTGTGATGGTTGATGGTAGAAAAACATAAACATTGTGCTTCATACATTCAAAACACTGACCTAACATCTGTGAATTAATCCTTATTTGCTCTTCTAATGCAAATCAGTGTTACTATCTCCATGTCATGGTGAGGGTACTGAGGTACAGAAAGTTGGTGTCCAAAGAATGTGCAGTCACTCAGGAAACACAACATGCATCCTGACTTCCAGTGCTCTGTAAAAGACTGCATCCTGCGATGGCTACTATTGCTTAACACTGTAAATACTGAGAAATCTATATTAAAAAAACACAGAAATAGCCGGATGGGTATTTTTCTAATAAGACAATAATTATTAGAACTAGCAGTAGCTAAGAACAGAAGGTAATACCTGGATAAGAAGCTCTCAAGGGATTGCTTCTTATCTTCTTTGCAGACAATGCCCTCTTTTTTCTGTCTTTCCATGTCTTTAATTCGTGACTGGAAGGTGTCGATCAAATCAAACACGGACTTCATTGCTATTGGTACTTCATAGTATTGCTGTTAAGAAAAAAGAACAGATGGATAAAAGGATGCACATGTTAGCAATCTTTCTGCATGTGTCACAGCACTGTAGGATATATAGAAACTCAAGTATTCCTATTTGCACATGTGTAACAAGGCCTAAACCAGATTAGAAACCATGGAAAATATTACTGTGTTTGCAGTCAGACTGCTCTTTGGAAGTGGCATATTTTCAGTATTTGCCCTACGTGATAAAACCAGGCCATTGCAGGCAACAAATTGTCATTATATTGTACATAAGGCTGTTCAACTAGAGCATTATCCCTATGCAATGTGCTGTCATCCCGTTGAGCAGCCAAACTGTGTTTTAGGGTGCCAGGTACTACATTAAAACCTCTGCCGGTGGGGGGTCCCATTCCTATGGTGTCAGCTCACCATCCCAGCAGAAACCCACAATTCCTGAAATCCCCTAACTGCAGAAAATTAATATAGCTACCTAATTCCTGAAAATTTATCTTACTGTCTTTTTGCTTGTCCTTCAGGAACAACCAAGTCCTGCATCAGTCTTTTATGTGCCTCACATGCAAGCCTGTAGCGTAACTTGCTAAAATTTTTCAATTTTTTCATATTTTCCCAATGCCTTTTCTTTCAAAGAGTCGAAACCCTCACCTTGACCTTCATGTCAGTGTCCGTCAGCACCATGAAGAAGTCATTGTAGGTCATCCCATATTCTTTCCTCAACTCACTGATTAGCTGCTGGTCCACAAGGTCTTCATCCTCTATCACTTTCATGGGCTTTTCATTATCTTAATGTGAGACAAAGGAGAAATAAAAGTAGTCATGGAATCACACAGCTCTCTGCCTTTAATTTCACCTTGAAAGAAAGGGGGAAGTTCATTTCCCAGAAGCCCTCTTCCTGCTGCATAAGCAGGATACTAAAAAAAATCAGTATGGCACTATGGCTTTTAACTGTCCAGTGTTCAGTCCCAGTATTTTTTGAAAATCAGTCTATCCTAGGGCACATGCACTTCAATATTCAACATTTCTACTTGCTTTTGAACAATCTTAGTTGCCTGCTCTTTCCTGGAAAGATCTTCAGATTTTTTTCAATATGCTTATACATGTATATGCATGTACTAATCATTTCACCAGCTCCTGAATTGCAGCCACTTCTGGAATAGAAAATAGAAACTGTTCAACAGTTCAGGACAGGGGCTGGAAAGCACCATATCCAAATGAAACAGCATAGAGAATTCGGGTCAGTAAAATATAGCTAGAACAGCTTGAGGTTGGCCAGGACACTAGAGTTAACCTTTCCAGTCTTAAAAAATTATGTGGGAGGTTTAGTGACTACAAGAAACCATAAACTAATGTGTTCTGAATACTGCAGTCCTAGCTCTTCAGCTCTCTCTGTATACCCTGCTGTGGCACTCCTCCATCTGCTTGCTGATGTTCATTTCCCATTCTAGTACCCTGACAGGAAAAAAAATTAATTTTGAGAATGATTTGTACCTACTCGCTGCTCTACCCTAAGAAAACATTCAGAAAAACTTGAGGAGGAAAAGACCTCTGAAGACAGAGATTTGAAGCATGTAGAAGACAAGCCTGTGGAGGTACTGAGGTTCCTTACTTCCCCTGGGACCAGGCTGTATTAGGGCCAAGTCCTGAAAGCCTCTGTGTCATCAGCTCAGCCTCAGCTGTAGCATCCAGGACAGTGCTGCACAACTGTGACAGTGCTGGAACAGGCCTCTCTATGCAACTGTGGGCCTGGAAAGCTAAAGACAAGCTAAATCACACATGAAGTGAAATGTCACCTAGGCACCTATGAGCTCTCTGCAAACGTTACTTGCTTATGCCCTGTGGCACCACTATGAACATAAATCTTCATATCTTCACTTAGAAATCTCAGCCATGGCTTAAGTGACCTGCCTGAAGTCAAACAGGGACATGACAGCCGATCAAGATCTAGAATCCAGAGGTACAACTTTCCAGTCCCCTGCTCCACTGGGGGAGTTGAGCACACAGCAACAGAAAAGATTTGATTCATTATGCAATAAGGCATTTTAAATTATTTTCTAAACATCCATAGCCTTTAAGGAGCATACTGATCTGATTCAAATTTTGCAGTAGGTCCAATCTGTGTAATAGACTGAATGAATCTTTGGAATTAAAACTTTGGGAAAATATCTGAATCTGAACCTGACCTTTAGGTTTCACACCTTGGACCCACAGAAAAAAAACCCCAAACCAGCAAACGTTAAAATATGGTTATACTAATCAAGCTATAGACGTAATTTATATGGTTTTACATGGTTATATGTACCTCAGTTGAAAGTTTTGTAAAGACTTATAGGCAATGTCATAAATTCCCCGTTGGATGAGTTGCTGGATATGCTAATTGGTTATTCACTTTGTAAGTCAGGCATCAATGCTTCATAAGTGAGATTTACATATTACTAATGGCAAGCATGACCATTAAAACATAGACCAAAAATTCATACTTATGCCTGCAAATAATTCTCTAAAAAAGTAAAGACTATCTCATTGGCCTATATGGAGGTAGAATAATGCAAAAGATGTTAGTGTGAAATGAAATGGAAAACAGCTGTATGGTGCAGTACCTTAGACCCATGGCACTCTTCTGCTTTAAAGACTGTAGCTACCAATATGAACATAACGCTTTAGAGTTTCATTGTTAGGAGATTTTCTTTCAAAACTTACAACGTAAAGAAGAAAATTAAATGACAGGAGAAAAATATTTCGGGGAAAAAACATAATGCCCCAAAGCCTGGCCTGCCTTTCAAATTCGGAAGTGATTTCTAGGGAGAAAAAAAAAGAAGTTAATCTAATCACCTCTTTCCAATTCACTACTTGTCTCTGACCTCCACCTCATAAAGGACATCTGGGATCAGCATGAAGAACAACGGGAGTTGAGACTCTCTTTGCTCTGTCTAGAAAAATTGAGTTACTCTTTACCAATAATTCAAATGAGGTTGCAAAGAAGTTTAGCAGTTTGTTGTAGCAAGTACAGTGGCCTGCTAGATTAGGTATTGGCTTTGATTGTAAGGTAGGTAGCCTGGGGCTGGTGTTTAGTTGACTAAAACCCTGTTCCCATGAGTTGGGGAAAAAGGGACCACACGGCTGACTCAGGGTGAAGAGAAGACCCATGCAGTGACACTCAGCTTTTGTGTCATTCTGGTGGGAAACCGGGAAACACTCTTTGGTTTCAGTATGAGCTGATCTTGGTCAAAGAGTGTTAATGGGCTCTCTTTCATTCACTACCTCTAAATGCATTTGAAATTTCAAGAGAAAAGTCTTTTCTGTGGACTTCTCTGTTGTTGTCATTCATATCTCAGTCCAAAGAGGCAGCACTACAATTAGACCTCATCATGCTGGGTACTAAGGCTTCTCACTACAGCATAAATACTGTGAACAAAATGTATCTTAGGAGCTTTTTCTGCCTCTGGTGCTGACAGAGAGTGAGCCATGAAGAGGCCGTGCCAGCAGGAAGGGTAGAGGAGAAGGGGAGGTAGAATAACCTACACCCTTCTAAGTCTCCCACTTTTCTTCAACAAGTTAATTCCTTCTGTGAGAATTCAGCTGTTACATACACTTGTGTGGTTTGGGGAAAGTTTGGGTGTAAGTTAAGTTTGGAACAGGCTGAAAGAACATGGTCTATGTCAGAGTGAATGTTTGTTTATTAGCCAGACCGGAGCTAAATATAATCCTAAACAGTCCACTGACAGGCAGATGGGTTTAGGTACACAAAAAGTGACCTTGAGTAACTTTGGCCTGATGTGGAAAATTCTGTACTATTCCGGATTGGTCAAGAAGGTGCACAAATGGACAGCCTGGCAGGATTTGTGACTTGCTGTCATTCAGGGACACAAGGCTCCTGGTCACTCACTGGGTCCTCTTCCTCTGAGAGTGGTAGAGGCACAGCTGGAAGCCAGACATAAATCTGTGATCTTCTGTCCTGTTGTATGCTAGACCTGAAATGCCCTGGAGCTGCTGTGGTCCTGAGCTTTCTGTTCCATCACACGTCTCTTCCCAAGGTCTGGTAAAACCAGATGAATTTCCAGAGGAAAGACGCGGTAGACTTATAAGCGAAACCAGCAGCTTTTATACTGTTTCTTTGCCTTCATCCAGCAAAGCATTTACAGTGGTGTTAACTTCTAGACACAGACTGCAATGAGATTGTTTACATGAGTCAAGAGACACCTAAGCTTAAGTGCTTTCCTGGACTGGGAGCCGAAGTCTTTGTCCAAACCCTACTGTTATGAAAGGAAAGGTTCTCTGGCTTTGGTGGGTGCTTCCCCAGGACATGAACACTGACACCAGTTGTTTCAAAGCTCCCTGAGAGATGGAGGCCTAGTGTCACCTGTCTATATGGGAACTCTGTATGTAAAGAAGATGGTGCTGAATATGGCTGAATGAGCTACTTTTCAAGTCCTTCATAGTCTGATTTATAGTGCCTCCAAAACCTCAGCTTTACTGAGATGAACCTCTTTACAATAGCCAGCAATAAGCAGTCACACTGATGGGTATCTTGCTTTACGGGTAAAGAGAGGCAAAAGGACTTCAAATGGTAAACCTTTTAATATCAGATATGCTGATGCAAAGTTGTAAGGTTGTCCATACCTAGAGGTTATGATTGAAATCTTCTAAATTTGTCTACCAGTACAGAGGGGAAAATGCTCCTGGACCTCCCCTTACTGTGGAGAACACTCACTTAATAACCTACACCCTTCTAAGTCTCCCACTTTTCTTCAACAAGTTAATTCCTTCTGTGAGAATTCAGCTGTTACATACACTTGTGTGGTTTGGGGAAAGTTTGGGTGTAAGTTAAGTTTGGAACAGGCTGAAAGAATATGGTCTATGTCAGAGTGAATGTTTGTTTATTAGCCAGACCGGAGCTAAATATAATCCTAAACAGTCCACTGACAGGCAGATGGGTTTAGGTACACAAAAAGTGACCTTGAGTAACTTTGGCCTGATGTGGAAAATTCTGTACTATTCCGGATTGGTCAAGAAGGTGCACAAATGGACAGCCTGGCAGGATTTGTGACTTGCTGTCATTCAGGGACACAAGGCTCCTGGTCACTCACTGGGTCCTCTTCCTCTGAGAGTGGTAGAGGCACAGCTGGAAGCCAGACATAAATCTGTGATCTTCTGTCCTGTTGTATGCTAGACCTGAAATACCCTGGAGCTGCTGTGGTCCTGAGCTTTCTGTTCCATCACACGTCTCTTCCCAAGGTCTGGTAAAACCAGATGAATTTCCAGAGGAAAGACGCGGTAGACTTATAAGCGAAACCAGCAGCTTTTATACTGTTTCTTTGCCTTCATCCAGCAAAGCATTTACAGTGGTGTTAACTTCTAGACACAGACTGCAATGAGATTGTTTACATGAGTCAAGAGACACCTAAGCTTAAGTGCTTTCCTGGACTGGGAGCCGAAGTCTTTGTCCAAACCCTACTGTTATGAAAGGAAAGGTTCTCTGGCTTTGGTGGGTGCTTCCCCAGGACATGAACACTGACACCAGTTGTTTCAAAGCTCCCTGAGAGATGGAGGCCTAGTGTCACCTGTCTATATGGGAACTCTGTATGTAAAGAAGATGGTGCTGAATATGGCTGAATGAGCTACTTTTCAAGTCCTTCATAGTCTGATTTATAGTGCCTCCAAAACCTCAGCTTTACTGAGATGAACCTCTTTACAATAGCCAGCAATAAGCAGTCACACTGATGGGTATCTTGCTTTACGGGTAAAGAGAGGCAAAAGGACTTCAAATGGTAAACCTTTTAATATCAGATATGCTGATGCAAAGTTGTAAGGTTGTCCATACCTAGAGGTTATGATTGAAATCTTCTAAATTTGTCTACCAGTACAGAGGGGAAAATGCTCCTGGACCTCCCCTTACTGTGGAGAACACTCACTTTGTAAACATATCAAAATCAGCTCTTAAGCTTAGGAAAGCTGATCCTGGGAAGGAAACGAACTTAGAGCAAGGGATCAAACTAGCACACTTCTCTCCATCCTGGGTTTAGCCAGTGTGTGCCCCTGAAAAATGAAGCTTTTTCCATGACCCTGTGAGGAGTGCAAAGGCATGAGAAAATGTTATATGGCAGAGCAGGGAGATAATGATGTTGAACTTCAAAATAGGATTAACTTTGGCCAAGTTTTTAATATAATCTCAAACAGTTCCCTTCAGCATTTCCTGCCCTCAGTCTCCTCTCCTTCATGACAACAGCCAGTTTCTTTAAGCAGCCATGCCA
>NW_009259680.1:1551702-1553672 GCF_000687185.1 Egretta garzetta
GGGGCTTTGTATTAGGGCAGCGGTTCGGTTAGACAGTGAGGTTGGTATTCAAGATACTGGCAGAGTCGAGCCTAATTTCTCCTTTCTGTCCCATGCCCTCATCACATTTTTCTGCCTTTTCACTGTTTCAGTTTTACTGGCTTTAAGAATTCCCACAAGGAAAGCTGAAAGTGATCAAGTTACAGCACTGGAAGCCTAAACACGGAAAATACCAGAGACATTTATGTAAACACAAAAGGGGTGTAGTTGGCACGGAAAGAGGAGGAATGGGTTCAAAAGTGCAACTGGACCACAACAAATTATCTTGCTTAGATCTTGACCCAAGCTGGGGAGATTTCTCCCTTTGCTGTCTGAATTGTGCCCATGAGATGGAAAGAAATAATTAAAAAAAAAGAACCTAGCTGGAAGTGGTCAATTTTCATGCTGCTGTTGTTCATAGTGCCAAAAATTGTAATGACTGAAATCTTCCTTGTCGCCATCTTGCAGAAGCTTTCCAGATATTCATCTCGCTGCTGTACATACATGGTGTTGTCCGCCTTGGGGGTCGTGATCAGCTGGTTGGTGGCAGAGACAAAAGAGCTTGTTTAGTATAAGGAATGAAGCAGATGAGTATTTTACTGAAGGAGAACTAGTCACTGTCTGCAAACTGGGCTTTCTTTTCCATAGAGCTGTCAACAGCTCTGTAGCCTTATTTTATTTATTTGTGGTTGGAGTGTACCTTTAGGCCCAGGCCTGACCCAAAGGTGTTCAACCAGCCACAGGAAAACCTTAGGAAGCATGGCCAGCTGGTGATACCAGCTCCTCCGCTGCCTCTCCGCAGTGCTGATAAAAGAAATGGCACTGGATTTTACAGAAAACCATGTACTGTCCTATTATTCCTTGCCCTGCCAGTCCTGCCTGGTGTCCCTCACAGCCTTTAGTGGTGCCATGAATCTAGGATTCCCCCTGCTCACTGACCATGGGGGCACTGGGAACATGGCAGCCACTCTGGCCTCATGCCATGGTCCAGGCAGGGCTCCCGGTGGCTGTTTTGACTGTCAAGTACAACTTGAATACTTATGTAACTGACGGCCATATAAGACCTTGAAGACTTGTTAAGGCCACTGTAACCTCATGTGAAAATTTCTGATTTAGCTTTTGCTTGTTCTAAGCCACTTTGATGTCTTATGGGACTTATATTTACTGAAAAGGCATGGCTATGGGGGGGAAGAGCAGGAGGAGGAACAATTACAACAGCGAAAGTATAAAAATCTCTACAGTTTATGGTACTTATTTCCGAGTCTCCTAACAATTGCAAAGATTTAACTTTTTAAAAGTTTAAAGCATACAACTTCAATCCTTCATCAGTGGCTGAGATGCAAATATTCCAGGGAAGGTGTGTGTGTAACAACATGCAGTGGTCCTATGCAGCAGTTTCCAGCAGAAGATGGAGAGGAATGCTGCAGCTCTAGCAATGTAATCATTCTAACTGGCAGCAGTGAACTGCAATCAAGCACCTGCCACCAATCCCCCAAACACAAAGGGAATTGCAATGTGGATCCAAATTTTATGGTTTTAAGTCATAAATAATCACCAGAACCCTTAAATTGCAGACTTATGCTTTAGTCTGTAACAGGTACAGTCATCTTCTAGCTGCTTAAGTTTGTAGGGCCTGGAGGCTAATTTTTATTATATACTCCTTATAAATCCAGTTCATCAATGTACTGAAATGTAAGAGGCATTTCTGGGCTTATAAGATCTGACTCTCATTTATGCAAAGGCCCCCTGGCATGGCTACAGCACTGGGACATGAAGGTGAATGAGAGTCAGACACAAAGAGGATTTGATTTCTGGGCCGTAACATGTAACATGTTTTTAAATTGCATAGAAATGCTTCAAATGAAAAAAGGATCACAAAAAGGATTTGAGGACTGAGATCAAAACCAGACCATTGGTTTATATTGTCCTCCTAGTTTTGAAGGCCATAAGCA